>NW_027272094.1:0-600000 GCF_040938485.1 Diadema antillarum | reverse complement strand
CAGAAAGGGGGAAAATCCCATCGAAACTTGGCTTAAACAGGTACCAATAGTAACAATGATACACATGATGTAATAGGTTAATGTCCTATAGGTTTGAAAGTCAGGGTTTTTTTAAACCACTTTGTTTTTACTGATCTTTGATGAGAGCAATGACTTTAAAATGTTGGGGTTTTCTTCAACAAAATGAGGTTTGACATGATATCTTGTAGGACTTGACGGAACCCCCCTTCTATAATGTTATATCAGTTTCATACCATAACATTATCCAGTGTCGAGGCTGCTCGGGTCGCCTGTAGGCATGGTAGGCATAGTAAGGGAGATGCGGGGAGTGGTGCCTTGAAAAGGGTGGTGCCACAAGGAGAGTGGACTCCCCCCCCCCCCCCCACCCCCCCCCTCCTGCATCTCCTCTCACTTGTATTCAGAGTTCACAGGTGAAAGCTCCTGTGATCTCTTTTAAAAAGTGTTTAAAAGGATGGTGCAGTATTGGTTGAAGTGAGGATTAAGCCTTTAACTTCTTGAGAGGCGACATTATATAGATGATGACTGGCGGGGGGAGGGAACATACCGAATGTTCCACCCGAAGGGTTTGAAATGCTATTGAGGGAGGTTATAAGTCCCGAGACGAAGTCGAGGGACTTATAGTCTCCCGAAATAGCATTTCAAACCCTGAGGGTGGAACGTTTGATACATGTTCCCGACAACAAAAGCCATCATCTGTTATATTATATGGGTTAGTCAGATGCGTCAAATACGTCAACGTTTGTCAACCACCAGCACAGCACAACGCACTCGATCGCTCGCCCAGATCCAAATTCACTGTGCGCGGGTCTTAGGTCTTCTGTCATTTGTTACGTGAAAATGTTTTCCCATGGAAGAACATTACAAAGAATGTTCTCCCATGGGCGAACATAACAAATGTGCCTTCATCACGTGACTGTGTTCAGCCAATCACTAAACGGTATTTGACTAGCCCATTTAATATAACTTTATGAAATGTTCGAGAGCATACAAGTCTAAGAGGTGCTTATTTGATTTTTTAAAATGGCTGTGATACAAACAAAAGTAAAAAAGCAATCTAAATATTAAAAAGGTGGGTGCCACATTTTATCAAAATCCCTTTGTTTTGGATATCTCAGTCATTTCAGAACAATTTTTTATCAAATAAACTATGAACTCCTCCTGCAGTTATACGCTCTTCCATATTTCATATAAGGTTTCTCATTATCTCAACAAACATCTCATCCGAAACTGTTCTTTTTCTTTGAGATCTCTGTCACTCTAGCACAAGGAAACAGAGGTGATACACCACAACAAAGAAACAAGTCACACACACAAAGGCCCGAATTCACGAAGGTGGTACAAATGAAACCATGGTTTAAACCATGGACAAAAACCATGGAGCGCCAAGTGTCGCACGGAATATTTCGTTGCGAAATCAGTAATTTCTTTGACAAAATGACCGTTTCGTTAACGAAATTATCATTTCGTGGACAAAATGTCAGTTTAGTTACAGAATGTTGTCATTTCGTTACAAAATAATCATTAATATCGACGAAATGACTGATTTCGTAACGGAATATTCCGTGCGACACTTGGCGCTCCATGGTTTTTTGTCCATGGTTTTAAACCATGGTTTCATTTGTACCACCATCGTGAATTCGGGCCAGATTGTCCAACATCTCAAAGGACAGCAAATAATGAATTTCTCAGATTCATGCATGATTTTTTTTTTTTCAATACTAAAGACGACAAGACAGTGGTTAGCGATTTATGCGTAATCTTGTTTCTATTAGAATCTTTCATTTTGGCATATTTATCCTGATGGATGCTTGATATCCTGATTTTGATACATACACGGAGGTATTAGATTTAACAATGACCATCTTGATTAGCGTTAAGTGCCATGCAGTCAGAGGAGATTGGAGACATGGTTCAAACTATCCTCTATCACTGGATGGCTCGACTCTTCTGGTATTGAGGTAACTATTTTTCTAATTTGTTTTTTGTCATTTTTAAATTTTACTCTTTTATGTCAATTTTTCCCCCCAAATTTCAGGGCACCATGCCACAAAATAATGACCGGGAAACACAACGAGGGAACTTAACAGATGTATTATACTTCGTGCTTTATTTTGGATAACTAAAAGAAATAAGAAGAGAAATGAAAGCATAGCAATCGTTTAAATCGAAACTTCCATTAAAAGTCAATAGAACACTTAGTCGAAGAAGTGGCTCCTGTAAGTGTGAAAATATCGAATCATACTCTATTTTCCAATACATTCCAATCGTATGAAAACAGTGTAAACTTAGCTAACTTTACGAAAGTTAAAGGTACTGTTTACCACTGGGAGCAGTGATGTAACAATAATGTTCGAGTTATCAAATTTTGATGCGTATGTTAAGGGTCAGTTGTATCACAAAACATACTACTATATAAAAAGATTCGCAATAAAGCCTTACATATTCGAAGATATCACTATTTTTTAAATGAATAATAATCGTAAACGGTTAATTATGCAAACAATCCTAATGTAATTATTTCTCACGTTTTGTATATCTAACAATATTTAAAGGGATGATACAGTGTCGGTGGAGCTAAGGATTTGCCTTTTAACTTTTTGCGAGATACCAAGAAACAAGTTACGAAATGGTACAGAGCATACCATTCCAAGAGGAGTTCAACGTTTATTTGATGAAAATCCGTTTTTGGAATAGCTGAGACATCCAATTAACGTTGGTTCAATTGATTAAAATGTTTGCACTGGTTGTTTCTATTCTATTTCACATTTTAGAACTATTTAGAAGCAATAATGCTGGGTTTTTGTTTCATCTGCAAATGGTAAATATTGCCTTTAATTTCCGTACACGAAATAGGCTGCATCACGCCAAGGGGTTTAAGTTACATGATTTTGACGTTAGTTTCAACTGTGGAAACTCAGGACCCCCCTCCAGAGGATATCTTAGAAAATCCTCAACGGCAGGATCATTGTGTGTCTATACCTTTAATGATCCTTGGTTTTTCATGTATGGATGTAAATAAACTGTGTAGGGTGTAAAACAATGTAAAATAGAAAGTGCACACACATTCCTGGACTTCTTTGAATATGGGAAAGAGTGAACTTTTCATAACTTGGCTTTGACCTTTCACTCATGACCCACACAGTCCCAAAATAATCCCTGACAGGCAGGAAATGCATTTGTACTATTATAGTTTAACGAAGATACCTCGAGCCATTCCCGAAGTATAAAAAAATAATAAAAATATAATTTAAAAAAAATTCACTTGACCCTTGACTTTTGAATAAGTGTAGGTCCTTAGTATTTGATTGTGTATTTGTTTATTCAATGATTTACCTACTTGTTTATCTATTTTCTAACTATTCATTTTTACTTTTATCACCGTAACCATCCTCCTAACGTACATGTGGTAAACATGGTAAACATACCATGTCGACATTGAAATGTGTAACTGAGAAACCGGGGAAAACGAACTTTGATAAACACAACTCCGAATCTTGAGGGCGCTCCTTCTGGCTAAAATCATAATTATGCTTCATCTCGATCACTGCATAAAATGGAAGACTTGCACTGCCTATTGATATTCAAATGAAGTTATTGACGGTTTTGTACTGCCCATTGTTATATACATTATGGCTGTGAAATTTGGGCTACTTACAATGCACCCCTGATGGATGAAAAATTTCATGTAAAATATTGTAAAAAAAAAAAAAAAAATCTTAACAGTAAACAATAAAATCCTACACGTTATTCAGTAATACGTAATGTAAAATCTGTATAGAATGGGGAGGGGGGGGGGGAGGTAGGTCGAAACTGGTTCAGAAAGATCACTAGATCACTCTTCGGTTGGCAAAAAAAAAATCACGTACTGTTTAATTTTTTTTTAAATGTACAATAGCCAAGATTTGCGATCAAATTGGCTCTATGCTTCAAAAAGTGATTACTGTCTGTGGTTTTAATGATGCGGGGTTTTCTCAATCGCTTTGTTCCCTTTGGTTTAAAGGGATGTCAAGCAGAATTCAGCAGATAAATCTCTTCCATTTTGGTTCAAGCACTGGTAAAGCTTTGTTTGTTAATTGGTGGTATAATAGCAAAGTTCAGAACCTCAAAGCCGTCCTAGGGACATCCCCTTCATCACCCAAATGAATCCCCCACTCCCCGTTCGCTATACCATGCCCCTGTCAACTTTATCTTCAAAGTTTTTCGTATAGACTTTACCTCACGACTTTTGAAAGTTTATTGAAATAACCAGAATCATCATAATATAGGCTATTAATACTATATAATTCTTAATTGCTTAAACCTTCCATCTGTGCGTACCCTGTGTACTTTTCTTTCTTTCTTTCTTTCTTTTCGGTATTATACTGTATAACGCAGTTTATTTATATACCTATTTATTTTATTTTGTGTCTATTCTTACATGTTGACAGACTGTAAAGTTGACCTTATGATTTCACATATTTACTGTAGATTGTTAATATAGTAGATAGTTTTTGCCCCAATGATTAATAACCATTTATTGAAATTTATGTACTTTTATTTATTGACATTATATTGCATGTATGACTTAATATTTTTGTCTACATACATAGATTTTAAACTGCTCCCAGTACACAAGCTCCTTTACTATATTAAAAACCAATACCCCCTCCTAGCATATAGTCTTTGCTTTGTTTATGATTATCGACATTTTGATAGTCATTTTGTATGAATGTTAGATTGTTGACGTTAAGCCTTCACAATATAAAGGCTTAACATCAAAAGGTGTTTTCTTCCAAGAAGTTCAAATTTTAAGTGGGTGACGTGACCTTCCTGTTTCGAGAATCTGCATGAGGAAGCATCCAGTAAGTCTTGGAACGTCTTGTAACGACTCATCTACGGGAAACGGTTGACATTCATCCTGGTATGGCCTGAAGAAAGCAGGTACATGTATATGGGGGAAAATCCCGCCAGATTTTGGCATTCTGCCACATTACGAAGGTCAAACGCGTTCATGTACGTCTTGATGAAGATAAAGGGAAATTCTGTAGGCGAGTTAACCCTTTACATGTCAATGTGCCAAATAATCATAAATTTAACACACAAACCAATGGACAGGAAATAAACATGGCACACAAAGTCTTATAAGTTATAGTTGGAATGGAGAGAGTGAAATATGACAAGCCCAATTAAGTCGGCTTTACAAGTACTGGAACTATGATATTCTAAAGATACGCTAATTTTTCCATAAACAGATCTTGAACAGTTCATGAGAATATGTCAGTGAGTGAGCTGATAATGTCACCACGCCACACTTTTTCTTTGATTAGGTTAAAAAAATGATGAAAATTCAATTTTCTGCTAAAGAAGTTCAAGACATAATGTTTATCATATACTAGTTGAGCAACTTCGAAATAATGATTATTCAGATGTGTCAGGACTTGAAACTGGGGCGTAATTGCGTTAAAGATAAACAAACTAAAAAAAAAATCACAATTTCCTATAGGCCTACAACCCCTACAAAAAGTTGTGAGGAAATGACATCATTAATACTAGGCCAGTGTCCAAAATTGAGTATCTGAACATAAGAACGACCCAAGTCCATGGAAGACCATTTCGAGTAAACTTGAAAAAACTTTATATCTTTTTTATTTGTCCAATAATAATTAACTGTGATGGGAAGGCAATATTGTATATTAAAATTAGAACATAATTTGTATATTGTCATGACAATTACCATTTACATTAGTTGTGGAGAGTCCAATTTGTGTGATGGACTTGGGTCGTTCTTTGAATCATATACATACATGATATTCTGCTATAGAGATGAGAGAAGGACGAGAGAGGGCGCTATGATATGAGTGTAAGAATGACCCAAGTCCTTCATTCTTTTATTCATATAAGATTTAACTCATTCATTTCAGGCACTTCCGGGGGTAATTAGGATTTATCATTATACACAAGATGAGTCCATGCATAAGCTACAATTTCCCATGTCAAACTGAATTTGGCCAAAAATGTGCTTGTTTTTTTTTTCTATAAACTGAGCTGATCACTTCACAACGAAAATTAAATTTTTCTGCTAGATTAAAACATAATGTTGTTACTGGTTGAGTTCCTTAAAAAATATGATTAGTCAGCTGTATGAGGATTTCGAACTGGGTCATAATTACGTTTGAACGAAAAACTTGAACCTGAAATCCACGATTTCAGGTACAACGTCTACATTAAATTGTAATGAAACAGCATTAATTTACTATTTGCACACTCATACTGACTCTTAACAAGAACTGTCCATGAAAATTAGCAAAATCTCACAATTTCACAATTTCCTTAATTTTCATCTGTTTTTGATCAAATTTTCATTGTTGTGTTTAGAGAATCCTGCTCTTTCTTTCACACTAACTTTTAATTGGATTGGTATTCCCCTCTAAGCTCAATGCTAAGTCAAAGATTCTCTGACAGAACTTTGTCATGAAAGTGTTTTTGAACTCCACAGACAAAGAGGACCTGCCAAGATTTCGTTTAAACGTTGACGACTTTCAAATCATATTTCAGTTTGTTGTCTTTTGAATAGAAATCATGGCGGACCTTTGAACCTGAGAACAGATTTGGCCAGTGTAGCAATGAGATAAGCTCCATTTGGCAATTGGTATCAGAAAAGAATCGATCATCGTGCATTGATCTCTTAAGTTAGGAAGATTTGAAAAAATAATGATATTAGTGACAAGTATTACACTTACAAAACAACAACAGTGTAGTGGTAATCGGTCAGTAGTGTTTCCATTGAGTCTCGTCCATTGGCCTTCAAATGAAGTGCATCTTTTCTTCCAATCATTGTTGTTTTTACACTCGTCGGGTGCCAACCAATCAGGATGCAGAGTGGGCGGAAACTTTTCTAAAGTTCACACTGCCCAAGAGAGAGAGAGAAAGACAGACAAGCGGCTTTCTCTTCCCTCTCTGGGGCAGCGTACTATGGCGCCCTCTGCGTCGCAATGATAACATTTTACCGTCTCGCGTATATATCGCCCTCAGAGTCTTTCAAAAAGTTTACAAACTGATAATGCGTTTTACACCTGTATATCATTTGACTTCTCCTGTTTCAGATTTCAATAGAACACACTTTCTAGGGAAATTCCCCTTCATCAGCCCCACTTCTGGCTCTCGTCAAGCTGGTATCCTGTATCATCAATGATTTTTAGATGAATGTTAATGGGTATATTTCAGTATCTGTAGTACGGCAAAAATAAAATAAAAAAATACATTATCATTAATTTGTAAAATGGTAATACGTGAGATCAACAATTTAACATCTTGGTCTGGTTGTTTGGTTTTGCATTGCTTTGATTTGTGGTGTGTGTGTTTTGTTTTTGATTTTTGTTTTGTTTTGTTTTGTTTGTTTGTTTGTTTTTTTTTTTGGAAGCGGGGGGGGGGCAGGGGAAAAAAACACATGTCATTCGCTGATGGCAAACATCGACGTCCTGTACACGTTTTCCGCGCACAGTGAAAAATGCGAGTAATGAACTTCATTCAGTTCAATATTTGGAACGTTTTTGCATGTTTGTAAAGAATAATTCCTATGTTTACAAAGAGGAGAAATTGAATACACTGCCCATGTGCGGCAAGAATTTCGAGCCATAACGTACTCGTAGAATGATAGATGCGAATTGCGGATATTCGTTCCTGTCTCGAATTAGCACAAAACGGGTGGTTTTATCATTAAAGTAAGCACATGAAAATGACATTTGGAGGGGGGGGGGGGGGGGGGGGAGAACACGACAAAGATATCCGACATTCAATTTATGAATTGCTTTAGGCTAAAAGCTTTAGTTCATGTTCGTTAATGGAGTCCCCATACATTGGCGGTGAGGTCGAGTTGTAGAGGTTAGGATGCAATGTAAATATCATTATCACATCATGCAATCGTTCAGTAGACTGCGGTTCTAAACACACACACGTGTAAAGGAGAGATTGTCATGCATGCTTATTTATTCAAAACGATTGACAGCTGGTTGAAAATGAATTTCGATCAAGTAAACCGAAACTTTATACATGCATTCAGATCGTACCTCAGTTTGGACGATTGTAGAAATGACAAAGACAAGACGAAGTTAATTTCTCATGTCCTGACGTGTCCCTTTTCGTTCGTTAAATTGTATGTTTCTCCTGACACAGCTCAAACTGTTTTCTAGGAACGAGGCACTCTTTGCAAGGGCCAACCCTATCAACCGCAGATGAATAGAATACTTTTCACCCACACCAGTTGTTGCAAAAATTTTGTATTGGTCAAACCTGTGGCTTGATGGCCGCCGGTCGGTGAGCGATCGCAAAGAACTTTTGCTGGGAGAAAAATCAAAGTCTCAAGAAAAATATGAAAATGTAAAAAAAATGGTTCTCCATTAATTCCGAAGGGAACATCCACAGGTTTTCTGTGAACTTACATAAAAGTGCAATGACCAAAAAAAAAAAAAAAAAATTACCCCCCCCCCTTTTCCGGTAAACCAAATTTGGCCCGAAATTGTAAACAAAATGAGGTGTATTTGAACTTTCCCTGAAGATTTCTTTCACAAGGGGTGTTTGTTTTTTTTTCTATTAAATAAACAAGCATCAATGTCATATTTTTCATTTTTTTAAATCTTCTCAGATGGAATATATATATATATATATATATATATATATATATATATATTCAAAGAATCAGTAGAAGAATCAGTAGAAAAAAAAAATAATAAATCCTAGATCTTGAAGATCTTAAAAACGGAGCATAGCTCTCATATACTCAAATTATATATATATATGTAATTCCGTGAAATGAAAACAATTATTTTAGTGATAAGGTTTGGTTAAACACACCAATATTTATAGTAGGAAGTCTGCAGAAGCACGAGCTTACTTGAAAATACGAAAATATTCAAAGTACAAATTGGGCACAGATTGTTTCAGTGCTTTTGGCACAGTTGAAATAATGCCTTTGAATAGATTTCGATGAGTATCATGAGATGTATTGCATTTACCCCCTCACCCCCTCGAAAAAACAAACAAACAAACAAACAAAACAAATGGGGGGGGGGGGTACTCACAAGAGATCAACACAATTAAATCATTATCTGTACCTAAATCTGATGATTTTACATTCATCTCTTCCATTAACAAAAATACAGATTATGAAGATATAAATTGATGTTTTTGCATAAATCTGTTTTTATACATGAAATGGCAAACGTGACGAAATATGTTTGAAACTAATGTGGCAATTAGATAGCAACGGTAGAATAAAAAAAAAATAAGACGAATATTTGTTGGTGCATTTTGTTATTGAAATAAAGTCCTATTTGAGTCTTGTCACTTTACACTGCAGAAAGGAATAACCTAACAGTTCCTATCAGGGCTCTCCATACGTTCCCCTGTCCTCTCATGATTGCACGTGATAATAAAAGAATTAATCACATGGTTCATATCAGAGACCCTACTCAGTGATTTCCCCAACCCCCAACCCCAACTGCCAATTGCAAGTCATACCAGGACCATTCATATGGCCTTCCACCTTTACATAACACCGATTCACAACACAAGAAGTCTCTACTCTCCCTCCTTTACACCAGTTGACTTTTCACATTTCCATCTCTTCACTCTACAGGACAGTTCATTTCAGGACTACTCACATGATGTACTGCAAACTTCAAAATCGCCATATATTTGTTTTGTTTTGATTTATTTTTTCTTCAACATAATTTCACACATGAATCAGAATTTATTTCACTCATACTTTAAAAAACATCACTATATAGATTACAATGATTCAATGGAGAAAAAAAAGGGAACATTGATTCCATTACCAAAATATATTGTATTACCAAATTTGAAAATAATTACCCAAGAAATCGTGCAGAAGAAGGACTGCCACTACAAGCGGATGCTTGAACACGTGGCAGCCCAGAAAACCTATCTACGTATACATATCATTTAGCTAAGCAGAATGGAGGGAAAGAATCTTAGACAACCGAATGTTGATAAGGAAATGTATATGTGTATATCTTTCTATATTTATCTATTTTTTTACTAAAACCCTGTGGAAGCTAGTAGGGTATGAGAAGGGAAAAGGCTTTATGCATGTCACGATGGTATAATGCCTGAAAAGCTACAATATTCTATAGCAGTGCCATTATTGCAAATTACAAATCCCTTTGTAAACGTTTCAAATCATAAATTGGTGAAAATTATTAAGAGGCCTATTTTCCGTATATGGTTTCATTTATAATTCATCTAATACCAATAAATGTGTATATAGTTAAGATAAACGGGTTTGTTCTCAAATACCGGCAATGCCCTTCATGTGCAGTTATCACGGATAAGTATGACGGATAACATACCAACATGCAACATAACATACCAACATGCAACATAACATTGCGGCACTTTAGATACTAGTCATTGCACATTTATTCGAGACTCTTCAATCTCATTTTTTTAAAGGGGTAGGGAGGGGAGGTATAATCAGTGTCACAAATTACCCCATGTTCTGGTTAATTTCAGCACGAAAACAGGAATATAACGAGCTCAGCTCATTGGCACTAACTATAGCCTACTTTGCGTTGGATTATTTACTAGTAGTAAAGAATTCAGTTGAAATGTTGTACAGTTTCGGTAAATCGTGTTTTTGAATACTTCTTGAAATAAAATGATTCTGTCACACAAGCCACTGACCAATCTTGAAATGTTATTTGGCTGTATACTTTTAGTATTTATCTCAGGAACTTACGAAATGCACTTCACTTGAAGAACGCTTCAAGCCTTTGATTTCAACGACTTTCCTACAAACAAATCTACGTTAATTTTCCTTTTCGATATAAAAAAGGGGAAATGATTATAATTATCTATCGTTTGGCTTAGATTAAGAATAATGAGCAATACCTGTGTATTTCTTAGAATAGGGATTTCTATCGAAGAGAAATGTCTCAACTGAAGGTGCTATACCTCTACCAGCACCTCCGGTAGCACACTCTGAAACCATTCACATACGCGCAAACGTAAGCACAGAATCTTCCTCTCTCCTGCCTCCCGGACATCTCTTCATCCGTTTCCACCTCCAGCCACAGAGAGGATCGACCGCTGCACATCCCGCGGATGACAGGTCCATTGGCGGTCTGGAGGTAACCATCCGGGATCGTTCCAGCAACTCGGTAGTTTCCGGTTCCTGCCTTGTCCGACACCAAGTCGATGACCTGAAAAAAAAAACAGAGTGGTCAACGCAATTAAGGAAAAATTCAAACTTTCCTGGGAAATCAATTCATATATAAAAAAAATATGCGGAAAAAAAATTAGAAGCACACAACATGTAGTAGTAGTAGTAGTAGTAGTAGTAGTAGTAGTAGTTTATTAACTCAATCACCCTTCTGGGGTATGTGAGTAAAAATAAATACATGTAAGATACAAATTGGCAAGAATAACAATCTACATGACAGACTAAACATGCAATGAAGATATATACATGTACATGGAATAGAGATGAATATACGAATACATCAGACTATCTACTTTCTATAACAGGCACTGTGCCTGCAATTCATGTAAGCTAAAAAATCATCACCCTCTAACAGGGTTAATGTATAAGTACTCATAATCACACACAAGCAAATCTTTTCAAAGTTTATCAAAATAATCTACAATTACCTTACAAAACTTTACTAATTTCAACATCACTGTTTGCGTAGAGTGGTTAAATAAAAGATCCATTTCATATACATTAGGTCGTTAAAAAAAAAAATCTTCATGGCTTGTTTACGATCATTTTCAAATATTGGACACTGAAACAAATAATGAAATTCATCCCCGATCTGATTCAGGGAGCAACATTCACATATTCGATCCTCTCGAGGAATATTTGCATACCTTCCAGTCACTATAGGAAGCTTATCATTTAAACATCGAAATCTATACACACAAAAAAAAATCCTATCACATGGATTAAGGTGCACCATTATAATCTTCAAACACTAGCTTTTGCTTATATATTCGATACACAATACATTGAGAATTCACATTTATTTCGTTATGCCAAACTTGTTGGCGTGTATCATTCAACCTCTGCGACACAGTTTTCTTAAACACAGAAAACTCCATATCTTGTGCCTGGTTATCCCAAATGTATGAAAATCCTAAACTATCAAAAATACTTTTAATCTTCCCAAGCCATGGCAGGATGTAAGTACAACTTTCAAAAAGAGAAAAATAAAACGAATACATTATGCTAGCCAGTTTACCTTGCTTTCCATGAACTATCCTATACCAAAACATAAGCATACGACTTGCAACAATATACTCTAATTTATATCTCCCCAATTCGCCATAAACTATACAGTTAGGGGTCTTCCTATGAACACCAAGAAGACCTTTACAAAATTTCAAATACAAATTTTCAATTTTGCAACAATATACTCTAATTTATATCTCCCCAATTCACCATGAACTATACAGTTAGGGGTCTTCCTATGAACACCAAGAAGACCTTTACAAAATTTCAAATAAAAAATTTCAATCTGTTTTAACATTTCAAATCCCCATGTGCAATGAGTAAGGGTGCGTTGCCAAGCACACAAAAATACACATGAAAATATATATTTCAGATTATCCTATAGATCAAACATAAAAGGTCCTATAAGATTTCCTTTTTCAACTGATCTGAAGTTGATGCTAATTAGTTCTTAATTGTTATAAACAATGACAGTAGACGCAGAGACAGTTTGAGGGACAAGAACACCTCCCACGACAACCACCGGCATTTCCCGTAATCACGTGAATTATGCCCTAGAGGCTCTCCAATGGGTTTACACACACACACCTACACACACACAACTGCACGAATTTGCATACCTGATTGTGATCATTGTTCCTAATGAGGTTTTTCGTGTCCTCCGCCATTTCATCTCCCAGGGCGAAACCCACGCAGGAGTTCTGATCGTGAACATTGATGAACACCACATTCTGCGGAAAGAATATTATATTAAAACAATACTAGATGAAAGAGGATACGAGAACTGAGTAGCATGTAGAATACGACAGAAAGAAAGGCGATTGAAGTGTATCCATGGAGTGTATCAGACATATTAACCACACTGAACTATACTTTATTTCGTTTGATATCGTCATGAAAGTGTTTCACTCACACAGATTTATAATCTTTATTCACAGCCATTTATGATCAATCATTTTGGCTATCAAACCTCGATTACAAGGTTTGCAACAACTTATTATTACATATTGGATATATATATTTAAGAGAACTTCCCAAGATTCTTCTCGTATAAGCGAAGGGGAGGGGAGGAGGGGTTATATGGAACTTTGACCCCTGCCCGCAGCCCCCCCCCCCCCCCCCCACACACACACACATTTACCTACACACAAACAACAACAAAAATCACATATTCTTTCTCATGGAATTTTTGTTCTAAATCATTGTTTTTCTGGATGGGGGCTCACTGTAGTATTCATCCCTTTCATGCACTTATGATAATGATACGATGATACAATTATGTTACGAGCGTCAGTGCAGACACACAATCTTACAAAGTGGATATTTTCAACTTATCGTATCGCACATTTCCTGCATGTCATGTAATCACAGTATGTCATGGAAAAAAAAAATCATTTGAGAACAAAAAGGAAGCAGCACGAAATCAAACTCACCCGATCGAAGTCGATGGCGATCGTGGCTGGCGAGCTGCCGCTGAAATTACCAGGAGCGTTGATGAGAACAGTGTTGAGGGCGCTGTTGTAGCTCATGGTTTCTGAGGCAGTCATTCCGTTTCCTCCCCTCAGCTCTAGGTTCCTAGCCTGCAAATCACGTGATCAGTTAACACGTCCTTGACTCTATGGCAATTTGTATGAGCTAGTCGGTTATACAAACTATATTATGGTGTGGCGACTCATGTTTGATCATGATATTGGCAGGTTCAGCAAACATTATGTTGACACTTTTCAAAGGCAGTCTAATGTGAAACGCAGGAGCAGATGCAGTACGTGCTCCATGTATAGAAGACTCAGAAGCACGAATTAAACGTGTAGTAGAAATCTATAGAAAGATCTTTAACAAGTTTTCTATTACAATCCTATTAGTCACGTCAACATGGAAATAAACAAATGGAGCTATAAGATAAGAATATAGTTTATAAATTAATTTTAGGGTTAATTTCATGCCAGATATTCTTTTTAAACGAGAGAAAGCATAATCATTACAGTCTTGCATAACTTATGTCTATTTTTTTAGCTTTTAACTCTCCGTCAAACCTCGCTTGTAATATCGTAATTAATATTTTTAATTTTCATGCGATCCATTAATATGATAATTTTCAAATGAGAATTCTTTAATCTATGAAGGCCTTAAAGAAGGAGTAAAATGATATGCGTGATAATTGAAAAGCTAATTGGATGTTACGACATTCTTGAAAATGTAATTCAATAAAAATGACACTATTACAGGCTCAAGCGCCAAAAATATCTCTTCTTGAAAGTATTTGTAATTTCTCGTAAATGAGCTGATTATCAATCGTTTTTTCTATCTATCTATCTATCTGTCCATCTGAATATGTCTATTCAGCGAGTAAACCACTCCACCGAGTAAACCACGTGCAAAACTTAAAAAGAAGCCCTTATTAAACATAATAACACAAAGACATGAGTGACGTGAATGATTAAATTATCATGTAATCAGTCGTATTTTATCCTCAGCAGAGCAGTAAAGTTGCTATATTAATAGAAAGGCTGTCATCATATAGCCAGTACGCATATAGAAGCAGAGAATTAAAGAGAATGACGATATACTTGACATATGATTCTATATACATATAATCATTATAGTATCTATGTATGCAAACGATGTACTCACTGCATCATGATCAAGGATCTGATCGTGCGGGCGACCATAGTTAGTTGGTTGCGGACAATTAGGACTCCCCTTGTGGACCACTGCAGTGATTGTGATGGCACCGGCTACAAGTAGAACTGTGATGAGTACAGCGGTACAGGGGATCCTCCACGAGGCGAAACGCGAGGCTTTTGGTGGCGCCGTATCTGCCTCCATCCTGGCGTACGCTGGCAGAGCCGAAGAGCTGTCGTACTAAAGGTAGGCAAAAAAAGAGGGCATTGGGTGTTGGGGTGTGAAAATTGGTGAACAGGAGTGAACTAACGCGCACTGAAAGCCAAAAGATCTGAGATGAATTTACAAGAGCATTGTCGATCTTGTCGTAATCTGTTACTGTTATTGATGCAGCGGTATATCTGTCACTTCATTTTGTCTTCATTTAACAGTTGCGAGGAACAATGTCTATTGTTGGTGATTGTATTGGGGGAGTGTGGTAAATTCTTTGCAAGATCGTAATGAGGCCGCACTGCACTGAGTTCATACGAAAAAGTTTGTGTAATAACTTGACAAATAATTTTGGATCCAATTAGGACACACAAGTTAAGTAAATTCAATGCCTAATATGATAAGAATGATGAGAATAATCCTGTAGAATTATTTCTATGATGTTACAAGTCAGTCAAGAGAGCTTACCTGTGATCCTGATTTCTCCATGGTGAATTAGTCGTTAAGTTGATGAAAGGCTGTCAGTGGAAGAAGTTGCAAGGTTGACAGTTGAAGGAGTTGGTTGTAATTCTGCTTACCGTCCAGCTGACTGATGAAACGACACTGCAAGTTCACAAGATTTATAACAAAACGATTGGGCGTGGTTTTGCATGATCTCGATGATCCACCTTCACTCAAAATCCTCGTGCTCTGATTGGTTGAAACCAAATCAATGGAGCGCTCATCTAAATCTGGCTTTCGTTCAATTTGTACTTACGCACTTTTGTTTTGTTTTGTTTTTATTTGTTATGTTCACGGGGGGCTACAAAGGAAAGAACAACTCAAATGCGCCTCCCCTTTTACCTTACTTCCTTGAAATTTCATCATCGTTTGTGGGGTTGTTTTTTTTTTTTGTCCGGGGTTTGTTTGCTTTTCTCCCTCTCCTTTCGTTCCTCCTTTATCAGAGATTTTTTTTTTATTATTATCATTTGAGTTAACTGAAAAATTCTATGACACGCATGGTCTTCTCATTTACACTACATTATTATTTGAGTTAACTGAAAAATTCTATGACACGCGTGGTCTTCTCATTTACACTTTCAAGTGTTTTCAAAATACATTATCTTCACAGTATCATATTGTTACCCAACTTTGTTTACACTCTTCCATACCAAACAATTATCTTGCAATGATTTATTAGTGTTACGCGTTACCTTATCCTTTAATGAATAGACGTTTTTGTTTCAAGTAAATATTAGTGTGATGTAAAGGAAATATTAACTAAATCTGTAGAAAAAAATGCACATATTATTATTTCGCTTTTCGAAATTTGATTACGTCGATCTATCTGAGCACGCCCAAATATGAATTCAAGTGCAATTATGCCTCATATTCAGATTGATTGCAATAAAAGTATAAAATCAGATCAGTATGATGTTATAGATTTCATCAAAACAAGACATGAATAAGAATACGGAAATTTGAAACATTTCTTAAGTATGTTCTTATTTAGATACGCTCAAAAAAGAGAGAATGATGAAGTCGTGCCTTCACATCTCTCCAAGTTTTTACTTGTTTTTACACATATCATTTAAATTAAATTCCGTTGTGGAACATTGAGCTACCACAACCTCTTGGGGAGCTGTGGTATAGTGGATAAGACTCTTGACTTTCAATTGGAGGGCCGAGTTCGAATCCAGTCCAGTATTTACGTCCTTGGACAAGATTTGTTTACCTACCATGTCCCTTTCGGCCCAGGTGCATGGGTAGGGTACGTTGCAATGCTTGGGTAGGCCCTATCATAATGGCAGGAGCGTCAGGTATTACGGTGTCAACATTTCTGGATAACAAGATATTATTATTATTATTATTGTTATTATTATTATTATTATTATTATTATTATTATTATTATTATCATTATCATTATTAAAGAATTATCATCATTATCATTATTATCATTAGTATTGTTATCATTATTATTATTATTATTATTATTATTATTATTATCAGCTTGAACTCCCGCGTTTGCTGCCCTGTTTGCCTTTGATAATCCTCCAAAAAATGAAAAAAGTACTGTATCCGGGATCCAGACGGTTATCCGGATCACTACCAAAATCTATTAAGTGAATCTGTTCCTTGTGTCATTATCAACTTTTCCTGAATGTTTCAAACAAATCCGTTCGTAACTTTTTTTGAGTTACTTTGCAAATAGATAGGCAGATACATATATACGTACACATACCACAAAGTTAACCAAAGCCGGCAAAAACATTACTTCATTGGCGGAGGTAAAAATGGGGGAGATTTCTGTACAGTTCAACCACAGACTTCTGCGGTGGTGACATCATCACTTCTACCATGTCTGCCGATAGATTTTTAATCAGGATTCATGAAAACATAGAAACTTTAGAATTCCATAACTCCTTAGATATATTTGGGCCTATATATTTTGCTCCTTATATCAAAATCAATTTGAGCAAGGTGTGGAATTGCACTTTACATGTTTAAGGTGATGAAATAAAGAAAAACAACAATATTTTCTTTTCTCTCCGCCATTTCGCTTTTTTTTTCGTACTTCATTACACAATCACACCCTGCAAGTTTGGTAAAATCCAATGATTTTTAGAACCGTTCGCAGATGAAGTTTATTTCATGTCCTTTATGATCCTTGTGACCTCTGACCTTTGACATCATGACACCAAATTTCATAATTTCTCTTACCTCATTATAAACACAACTTTCAAGTTTAGTGAAATATGTTCATTTGTTCTTGAGTTATCTTGTACATAAATAGACAGGCAGACAGACAAACAAGCAAACGGACAAAAAGACAGACATATAAAACAGACAAACAGACAGACGGACAAACATAAGGAACCGAAACCATAGCCATTTTACTGTCTCACCATCACTTATGTGCAGCAGGCCTACAGTGATATACTTTGCCCTTCATTTGAATTTTAATGAAGTTCATTGATCTTCACTCTTGACTTCGGCTTTTAATCCTTTCTGCAAGTATTCATATAAAGGCAATTAAAATAAATGTTGTATAGCGCTGATAAAAAGGTTAATATTGTCAACGTTGTTCTTGTCACTCCTCATAACGAAGACAACTTTTTAAACTGTAGCAGATCTTCATTCTGTGAAACATAGTCTTGCTTGTTGAAATAAGAATCACAAACCAAAAATCCTTTATTCATGTAAGGAAACTGTGAAAAACTTTTTTGCTTAGGCGATCTCAATATTTTGACATCTGTGATACACACAGTGTGCCGGACGCGGAACTCCAAAGTTGTCTATACTTTAACTTAACAGTGAATTAATTAGGCACGTGCATGTTGACTTGTGTTGACTTATGATACCCTAATCATCACTTATGTGGCCATAAGAATATCTAATGTGTCATATATCTTATTATATTTTATCCATGTTATTATTATGATTGTTATTAGAGCAACAGAAGACATTGCATGGAAACACGCTAAGTTATGTTTAGTCTAAGTGAAAATTTAATTCAGTGTCTTCTTAAATTAAATTAACATTTTAGCGCTGAATGACATATGATATCGTCAACAGAATCTTCATTTGGAATGTATGGTTGTTGTTTTTTTCGACTTCTTTGGCGTATGCAAGTAATCGCAAGAGATATTTCTATTTCTAACAAATAGCATGGAAAATGTTCCTGTGGGCAAACGCGTAATGATCAGGGTATCAAGATCAACACTGATAGTCAACAAACATTTGCTTTGATTTTCTTTTTAAAAAAAACCTCAATGGAACACTGCTGTTCAATCATCATGAAAGACAAGTTATCCGTGAGGAGTGTATAATTGCGAGTGAAGCTTTCATTGGACTGCACCATGGCATTTCGCAAATAATTGACCATTTGGGAAGGTTTGAGCATTTGAACAAAATACAATATGCGAACATGGCACGCCGTCGATGAGTCGGGCGTGCGAACGAGGCACATATGGAGTTAATTGAAATAAAACACATCACCTTTTAGTCTGGGTGCCAAAGCCACTTTTTGGGTCTAACCTTGTTTTACCGTCCACCCAATGTTTTTTGATGGTTTTACCCTATTTCGGGGGTGCTGAATCCGAATCTGGATGATGCAACTCTTGCATCCTTGAGGGTTTTGAGATATTCAAGATGGCCGTCAAAATGGCCGCCAAAACCGGAAATTCCCACGTATTTCCTTCTAAATGGTGAGATATTGAAAACAATTGATGGATTTACCCTATTTCGAGGGTGCTGAATCCGAATCTGGATGATGCAACTCTTGCATCCTTGAGGATTTTGAGATATTCAAGATGGCCGCCAAAATGGCCACCAAAACCGAAAATTCCCACGTATTTCCTTCTAAATGGTGTGAAATTGGAAATAATTGATGATTCTCCCTATTTGGAAGGTGCTGAATCCGAATCTGGATGATGCAACTCATGCATCCATGAAGTTTTTGAGATGTTCAAGACGGCCGCCAAAATGGCTGTTAAAATGGCCACCAATTAAAACCGGAAATTCCCATGTATTTCCTTCTGAATGGTGAGAAATTGAAAACAATTGATGGATCTACCCTATTTCTATGGTGTTAAATCCGAGTCTGGATGATGCAAACCTTGCATCCTTGAGGGTATTGAGATATTCAAGATGGCCGCCAAAATGGCCGCCAAAATGGCCGCCAAAATGGCCGCCAATCAAAACCGGAAATATCTATGTATTAGCTTTTAAATGGTGAGAAATAGAAAACAGTTGATGGTTTTTATTTCGAGGGTGCTGAATCCGAATCTGGATGATGCACCTCGAGATAGTCAAAATGGCCGCCAAAATGGCCGCCGAAACGGAAACTCCAATGTATTTCCTTCTTATAAATGGTGAGAAATTGATAACAATTGATGGTTTTCGTCAATGGCACAGTTTGAAATTGCTGTTTATACAGTGAAACCAGCTCTACTGGATATCTTTGAGTTGGTACGATACAAGTGTGCCAGCAATAATTAACCCTTCAAGTCTACAGATGCGGTTGAATAATTGCAAGATTACACTGTAATTTCCTCTACATATAATGGATAAGTTTTGAACACTAACAATTAATGGACAAGACATGTTCATCTAAATCATATTGTGATAGTGATGTAGAGAAGTGTACTGAAATTACCCAACATTACCTGCCTTAATCCATGAGCAGTTTTAATCTCTTTATCCATGAACACTCAAATTGGTTATTTGGTTTATATTGGTGGTCTTGATGACATTGTTGAAGACACGAGTGGGACATTTTTATTGTTATGCTTCAATTTTGTAACATTATGTATGTATATATGTATATATAGTCTATTACAAACACACACGAGGGGACGGACAAAACACAGGTAACGCGCCTTGGAAAACAAAACTAAATAAAAATCAAACGACAACATGGAAGGTAATACTTGATAATCCAGTACTTACGAACATCATAATCGCGCAGAGTGCTTTTGAAATTACCCTTATTGATATCTACTATAGTGGTCATGGATGCAACCATTTCCAATGACCTAATCAGAATATGCGACAAGTTTCACAAGAATACGAGGCGAGACTCGTCAGAATACAAGACAAGTTTCAACACCAAATACCAACATGCCATAATTTAATTTTACTCTATTGATAGCCGAAAAGGATTAACTTTATATCTATGGAGCCATATTATTGGAGACCACAAGCATTATTTCATAACAATTATGCATAACGACATTTTCAATCGTATCTTTCTTTGCGTTTGTACGTTTCAGTATGATGTCAATATCACTTCTTGTTTTTTCCAGTACGTGTTATAGTTCCGTTTGAGACATATAGGAATATCTCAGTATATTACAATACCATTGTGACTGTCATTTTGACTTTCAATTAAATTTGGCTGATTTGACAAATTCGCTCAACTGAGTTGAATTCAAGAATACGAATCATTGTTTTTCACCCTGCATGGGTTTAATCTCCCGCTTCGCGTTGGAGCACAATACTTCACCATTTCAGTATAAGAACATGTTAAGGAGTTTCCGTTCATACAGGACATTTATAGATGTCCGAAAACCTTCAAAGACCTTCAGCACCCTCGAAATAGGGTAAGACCATCAATTTATTTTAAAAATTTTACCATTAAGAAAAAATATATTGAAATTGGAATTTCTGCCACTTATTTTGGCTGTCATCTTGGACGTCTAAAAACCCTAAAGAATGGACGAATTTCAACAACCAAGATCGAGGGTGCTGAATAGGGCCTAAAATTTACCAATTTTTGACAGTTATTTTGGCGGTCATCTTGGACATCTCAAAACCCTTAAAAAAGAACACGAAAGTTGCATCAACCAGGTTCGGATTCAGCACCCTCGAAATAGAGTGAAACCGCCACTTGTTTTCAATTTCACACCATTTAGAAGGTAATATAGGGCTCACATGGAAATTTTCGTTTTTGACGGCCATTTAGGGGCCATTCTGGCGGCCATCTTTATTATCTCAAAACCCTCAAGGAAGTAAGAGCTGTATACTGGAGCTTCAAATTCAGCAAACTCAAAATAGTGTAAAACCACCAACTGTTTTATATTTTACACAATTTAGAAGGAAATAGGGGGTTTACATATGAATTTCCGTTTTTCGCGGTCATTTTTGGCGACCATCTTTATCATCTCAAAACCCTTAAGGATGCAAGAGTTGTATCTTGAGCTTCGGATTCAGCACACTCAAAATAAGATAAAAACCACCAATTGCTTTCAAATTGTCACCATTTAGAAGGAAATACATGGGAACTTCCGTTTTGGGCGGCCATTTTAACGGCCATATTGACTATCTCAAAATCTTCAACAATGCAGGAGTTGCACCATCTAGATTCTGATTCAGCACCCTCGAAATAGGGTAAAAAAATCAATTGTTTTCAACATCTCACCTTTTAGAAGGAAATACGTGGGAATTTCCGGTTTTAATTGGAGGCCATTTTGGCGGCCATCTTGAATATCTCAAAAACTTCATGAATGCAAGAGTTGCATCATCCAGATTCGGATTCAGCACCCTCGAAATAGGGTAAAACCATCAATTGTTTTCAACATCTCACCTTTTAGAAGGAAATACGTAGGAATTTCCGGTTTTAATTGGCGGCCATTTTGGCGGCCATCTTGAATATCTCAAAAACTTCATGAATGCAAGAGTTGCATCATCCAGATTCGGATTCAGCACCCTCGAAATAGGGTAAAACCATCAATTATTTTTAATTTCTCAACATTTAGAAGGAAATACGAGGGAATTTCCGGTTTTAATTGGCGGCCATTTTGGCGGCCATCTTGAATATCTTTAAAACTTCATGGATGCAAGAGTTGCATCATCCAGATTCGGATTCAGCACCCTCGAAATAGGGTAAAACCATCAATTGTTTTTAATTTCTCAACATTGAGAAGGAAATACATGGGAATTTCCGGTTTTAATTGGCGGCCATTTTGGCGGCCATCTTGAATATCTCAAAAACTCCATGGATGCAAGAGTTGCATCATCCAGATTCGGATTCAGCACCTTCCAAATAGGGAGAATCATCAATTCTTTTCAATTTCACACCATTTAGAAAGAAATACGCTGGAAATTTTCGGTTTTGGCGGCCATTTTGGCAGCCATCTTGAATATCTCAAAACCCTCAAGGAGGCAAGAGTTGCATCATCCGGATTCGGATTCAGCACCCCCGAAATAGGGTAAAACCATCACTTGTTTTCAATATCTCACCATTTAGAAGGAAATACGTGGGAATTTCCGGTTTTGGCGGCCATCTTGGCGGCCATCTTGAATATCTCAAAACCCTCAAGGATGCAAGAGTTGCATCATCCGGAATCGGATTCAGCACCCCCGAAATAGGGTAAAACCATCAAAAAACATTGGGTGGACGGTAAAACAAGGTTCAGCCTCTGGCACCCAGACTATTTTGGCACAAATGGGAAAATCCCATCAAAAGTTGGCTGAAACAGCTACAAATACTATCGGAGAAGCACATGTATGTGATAGGTTACACGTTTGAAAGTGAGGGCTTCTAAAACATTTCCTTTTTTTGATAAGCTATGATAACATCAGTGGCTCCTAATTTGGGGGTTTTCGTCGACCTACAGGTGGTAGGGCATGAAGGGAAATCCCCTTCTATGTTTGTTTGTTAATTTTTTGTACCAGTCTCAGACCAGCACATCATCCAGGGTCAGAGCTACTTGGGTCGCTGTACTTTGTAACAAATTTTGATGTCCAGTTTGTTCTGCAGATGGATGGCTTGAATATTCGTGTAGCAGATGTATCCAACCCTATATAGCTGCAACCCAAGGAAAGTGAAGTTGTTCCTTTATTAATGTCACCGATTGCTTAAAGCTATTACTTTATTTTGTTCTGCCAAGGACGCTATTTTGCCATCAACTAAACACTCAAATGCCCTGGATTGATTAATGATAATGATGATGATGATGATGATAATAATAATATTAATAATAATAATAATAATGGTAAAATAACAATAATAATAAAATTAATAATAATAATAATAATAATAATAACAATAATAATAATAATAATAATAATAATAATAATAATAATAATAATAATGACATCATTCAATAGTCATGATTGAATGATACATTGATCTATGTATTCAGTTTCCTCTTTTTTTTCCAAGTCTCAGTCAGTCCTGAACCATACAAAATGTTATTCGATTTTTTCCATTCCCTCCCGTTCTTTTCTTTGATAACGACTTTACAGGGGCATTTATTTGCATTGATCTTTCGGTCAAGCGCATACCTTACGTCTAAAATATGCGTACTAGCATTCATACTCTCTTGCACTGTCACCTGCACACACGACGCACTGTCACTTGCAGACACTATACACTTCTATTTGACCTGTATAGTCAATGGTCAATCATACATTTATAAAACATGAGAACAAGGAAGGAAATAACAAACAAACTCAAAAGCAGAGACCAACATGGCATACCTGATAAGAAACAGGATTTTCCTGAACATTGTACATTGAATTAAAGGACCAACATGGCATACCTGATAGGAAACAGGGTTTTCCTGAACATTATGCATTGTATAAACGACCTCAGTCATATGATACTGGATTGACGCATAATGAGTATATGATCTTTTGATATTGAAAATCCTTAGTACATGTTATTTACTAATTCTATGAGTCTTCTTTGAAGGTTTGCGTGTCGGGAGAACGTTGGGTGGTAAAATGATATCCTTCTTGAGTATCCTTTCTTGAGTATGCATCTGGAAATGTGTATGTGGGGAGTAGGTAGGCGCTTTCACTTTACAGGTTTACATACATACCCAAGAAAGAGTACGTGGTGCGCCATTGATACAACCCAAAATTCCTTGAGTAATCTTCAAAATCGTGTTTTCATAAATGAACTTACCTTATTGAGTTATCTGCAATATCAGCTAGGGCTCGACATTGATGACGGTTTACAGAAACCACCTTGGTAAACTGTTGTCTATGCAGGAATATCAAACTTAAGTTCTACCTAACATCAAAATACACTTATGTCGCTTTTGATACCTTTCACACACCAAAGATTCAATTCATATCCTGAAAGAAATATATCAAAATTCTTATATGTATACACATAAACACACACACACACACACACACACACACACACATATATATATATATATATATATATATATATATATACATATTTTTTGATAAATATGTGTAGGCCTACTAGATATATGAACATAATGTACTATCTACCTGTAAAGGAATTGTCAAAAGTGTTTTAGCATCTTGCTATAATGATATCCAACTTCCATGACCCGGGCCCCGTTTTATAAAACTTAAGTTATCAATAGCAATGTTACGATAGTTGTTATAAGCTATACTGAAATCCTTACATCTGATTGGCTGAGAGCAAATTTGTCATAGAGATGTGGCAGTTGTTACTGATAACACGTTTTATAAAACGGGACCCTGATGACTATCACAGTGTGCATGTAATCTACAATAATTATAGATGTGTGGTATTCTATGGGCAGGTGCATAGTGAAGCTGCAGTGTCACCGTTATCACTCTTGACATGCGTATTCAAACTGAGAGCCTTATCGTTTGAAACTTTTATTCTATTTACAAGCTTGAATCCTTGCAAAAGCTCTTCGATGAGCCTTATTTTTGTGTCAATGTTTGAAAATATGAGATGCATAGCACCTAAGAGTTTCAACTTTCTATAGACTGCTGACCATGTCACCGCTATTTTCTTACAATTTGGTTAATTTCATTTGTTAAATTGCTATAGCTCCAAGTATCTTCTTTTTCACGGAAAACCTAGTACTTAACAGCTGGCTTTTACAAAGGTTCTTATTTTTCTTGTCTTGCAACAGGCGTGCTACATGAGGGTACAAGAGCTGGTCAGATTTGGTCAAACTCCTCACAATTAAAGATCTTTGAGAACACTGGCTGAAATAAAAATTTGTCAGCTGTAATTTGTTCCAGGAATTTCGACTTGTAGGAATGTGGCAAGAAGGGTGAAAAAGACTGACAATACTTTCCATTACAAAAAAAGTGGTTAGGGGTAATTTCAAGGCCAGAGGTCTCTGTACAATATTTCAGATACTTCTCTTTCCACCAGTCATATTGCCTGTAATTCCTCTAGGAATATTCAACAGTGATTTCACACAGTGGATAAGGTAAAACTGACTCGATAATCGATTCGCACAAACAAACTGCTGTTGAAATGTGAAAGTCAAGATGACTGTACCTTTAAAAAATGTGTGTGTTTTTTTAATGGTAGGGATGATAGGTGAAAGTTCACAATCAACTGCCACTAATGCCGTTCTCTGGCAGTTAATTATATTGGGTAAGTCGAGTAACGTTACTTGGCGTACGGAAAAGCAATGAATAAATATCGCCTTTCCGCAATGAGTGTTAAAGGGGATCCTTGGTCAGCTTTAAAAATTTATGAAGTTTTTCAAAATTGAAATAATGAGTTCTTCATATCATGACACATAATTCGGTAAATGAGTGAGAAACATAGGTATAAATCTATTCTAACGAGAATGAAATACTCTATGATAGATACTCTTGGACGCAAAAAGAAAAGTCGCAAAGTGCAGGTTCTGCTACTTAATTGTTTATTTGTTTATTTACTTAATATTTTTGTGTACTTGTTTATCTATTTTATATCCTTTTATTTCTACCTTGATCAACGTAACCATCCTCCTGACTGACGTTTGGAAACATGCCAAGTCGGGTTGAAATATGTGACTGCGTAGCCAGCGGATGACGAGCCTCGATAAAACACATCCGAACCTTAAAAATGCTGCTCCTGGCTATAATCATTACTAGGCTCCACCTGAAGCTCTGCTTGACTTTTCAACACTTGTATTTAAATGGAAAGTCCAAGCGATCTTCATGTAGTACATCAATGGACAGCTCCATGTTTAGATTATTGGCATCATTGGGGTCCCTGAGCAGAGAAACCAATACTTTGAAAAACCAAGAAAAAATGCACTAAACAAAGATGATGACATCGGAGACTCACGTATTTCAGAAATGTAGTAATGTAATTCTACTACAATACAGCTTCCTTAATAAGTTCACCTGTGTAGAATTTCCTTTTGCTTGCTTCTTTTGCTTGCCTTTCTTGAGCCCTCACTCATGTATTCTTATGGCAAATTCTATATATCATCATCCTCGTTAATTGTGATTCGTAATGAATTTTGAAAAAAAAAATATTTCTCATGTCAATCACTATAAACTCTGAAACTGCAATGCCCAGTATATTCAATTTATAATTGTTGTAATGTAAGAGTCAGGAAAGCATCTGTTTATAGTTATTCTTATAGTGCGTAGTCCAATTGTGACTTGTATTTCTGACATTGAAAGGTTTTATCACATGAGGAAGCACAGCACAATTCTTGTCACGACTTATTCAACGGAAACGATAGCCATTTACCTTACCCGGAAGGGAAAAAAGGTATACATTTAATAGGGTAAAATCCCGCCAGATTTGACCCTTTTTTTCTGTCAAATTACAATGGTCAAACAAGTCTATCAGGTGGGTCTGGTTGTAATCAAAGGGGAATGAAACAAGAAAAAAACAGCAATAACAATTTAATTGAGTGAATGCAGCAATATTAGAAGGATACTTCAGTGAAAGATTGAGGAAAATCGGACAATCCATTCAAAAGCTATAATTTTTCTTCTAAGTTCTGGCGACGAGATCGCTGGATCATCAGAAGGCATGGTATTCCATTAAAAATAAAGAACAACAGCACTGAATAGGAAATCTGTCAGTGATCAAAGTGTGCCTGCTTCAATCTGGAGGAAGTGTTTACTGGCTTCTGCTCTTCTATTGGCCTTCAAAAGTGTGCATCTTGTTTTTTGTTTTGTTTTTTAATCTCGTCATTTTTTTGACTCCTTGCCAATCAGGATGCACGGTGCTCAACTTATCACAGAAAAAAAAAAGTTACCCTGCGCAAGAGAGAGAGAGAGAGAGAAGGGGGGAGGGAGAGGGGGAGGGAGGGATGGAGATACATTACAGTCATATTAGTAAGGATTATTCCATTGCTTTGTGATTGTAGCGAACCACAGATTGTCATCGGACTCCTGTCTAGCCTTTTGTCAAGGCCCTATCTCTGTAAGGTAGACATAACGGGCGAGCGAATAAGCCAGTTTGGAGTTAGCTCATGGGCACATTGGTCAGAATCAACTTTCTTTTTTGTCGGTCCGTTATTCAATTCAAGGATGTTAGGGGCACTTCACTCATTTTAGAGCGACAAAATGCGTAAGCTTTACGTAACGTAACAATAATATTTATGAAATTCATTGATCCTGTTCAAACAAAGAATGAACTTGCGTAGACCAGGGTCCCATTTCAAAGAAAAAAATGATATGATATATAGTAACTCTTGCTAGGATTGGCAATTGTCATGGTAACGACAAGAATCCTGCTTCCTGATTGGCTGTTGCTGTTTGAAGTTGACATTCCAGCAAGAGTTGCCATCCTAACATCTTTTATGAAACGGGGCCCAGATCACCAAAATGATCCCTCAATTAACACTAGGGAAAGCATCATTTCATTATTTTGCAATGAATGTATTAACAATCTCTTTCTATTGATATTGCCAAATAACCTCTTTTGTTGTCAGGTTAATGAACTGGCAAGCAGCATTTACAAGGATTACATTAATAATCATTACATCACATATGCTTATCCCAGTGAACTTAAAAACCAACATTCCTGTTGGTACGAATGACCTTTCTTCTGATCACGCGCAACGTGGAACTGCGAACTGGCGTATTAGCGAGCCCAGCCGAGTGCGACCTCGTGCAACCCCACTTGGCTGGTCTCTCTCCACCATGCAGCCAGAGGGCCTTGAAAGAAGGCTAACTCCTATCCAATACATAGTAGTATACATAGTAAATATTCATATCTGAATGACGCGCCTTAGATATGAGAACTGCACCAACAACAAACAACAACATGTTTCTTATGCCAAGGTGTTGTGACTGCAAGCTACTCGTATATAGTGGAAAAGTCATTGGGACCGGCAGTTTACTTTCGTTATATCGAAATTTCGTTATTGCCAAACAGTAATAAGTAAAAACATACCGAAATGGTAATTTCGGGACTTGACTTTCTATCTCGTTGTAACGAGAATTCCGTTGTAATCGTGTTCGTTTTAACGGGAGTATTTTACATCCAGAGTCAAAGTATAATTTGCCACGTTTAGACCTTGTAATCAACAGTTTGTTGTCTTTTATTGATTAAAACACAAACACATCAAATCAATATCATACCGATTTCTCTTTGATCGCCATGTCACAGAGAACGATTACAATACTAAGCTGTTAGGGATAGAACTGAAATTTGATAGCAATTGTAACAATAGCTAATACCTATCATTACATTTTGTTTGTGATAACAGTTATCATTTTATCCTCAAATGGTTGTAGTCTGGTAACTCATTATTAACGGCTAAGAACCTCACGCACACACACACACACACACACACACACACACACACACACAGACTTGATATAGCAACAACACGAATTACGCTCTGAGCATTTTAACCATACTCTCTCCGAATTGAAAAAGAAATAAGAATATCTACACTTTATTTTTTTCAAGCATACATCCTGTCTTTGATTATGCAGCGCTGCGATGATATATTTTTATGCTGTGTTTATTAGATGTATTGCTCAAAGTGTTTTAGTCCGTTGTCTCTCTTTCATGCTCTTTTAGAAAAAAAAAGTGACTTTCAGTGGCCGTGTTCGAAAGACGGTGAGGACATTGTTTTCTTACACATCTACTGCTAAAACTAAAACTAAATTAAAAAGATGAAACATGTACATGTATCTACGAATGTACGCGTTTTGTTTTTATAAAAGGAACAGACAATTTGCAACTATTAATTTCATACTTGTTTCATTTCCCCTTTGAACTCGTCTTCACAGCATTGCTACTTTTAAGAAGAAAAAGGCATAACGTCTGCTGCAATTGCGTCATTGGACACGTGGATAATTCCCCTTTATTGTCTTTATCTCCCAACGTTTTCCTCACACAGTTAGCTTCCTCGAAAAGAGTTGTGCCAACGCATGGCATTAACAAAAATTTCAAAAGATCTTACAAAAACAAGTACTGACAAGGACAACAAACCAAAATGACCTTAATGAAAAAATTGCAAAACCAAGTAAAAACAATTAGTTCAAATGATTAGTGCACGAAATGATGCCCAGTTACATCATTATGCGGGGAGCTTTGATAATGTAACCAATCTTGGCATGGCATTCAAAACAAACATTACTTCGTTATCTATGCACTCCGTGCCGACCAATCCAAATTGCTCTGGGCGTAACGCTATCTGCGCTGCATGAAACCACGCCTCCATTGTTTACGATAAATAGCGTAGATTAACCACTGGCTAAACATTAGGCTTCGAACTCCGGGAAGAGAAGCTCGCACCAATTCAAAAGTCCGTCGATTGAAACGTTTTCAACTTTGACATCCACTGATAGTCCTCCTCCATCTTTCTTTGCCTTCAACTATGGACAAGTCAGCACTACTGGTGAGTACATCATTTTTTTATAGTTAGCTTAGCACTAGATAGCAGTGTAATTAAAGTGGGCAAATATAAAAGATTACTTGATTATTCGATGATTAGATTATTGTCAAAAGATTTATCTATTGTGGTTTGCCTTAACGCCGAAAATGGGAGATTAATCGTTATACGAATAGCAATAGTATATCATCTCCAATTCAGATAGTATTCAATTTTCCCCGATTGAAGGGGCACAACGCTTCGCTACGGATATTCGTTGCTAATCAGCCGTTGATTACAAAAAGAAAACGTTCATAACGTAACAGACAAGAATTGTATCCTTCAGCATTAAGTTCTCTTCACTTCACTTTTAAAGGAAAAGAAAAAGAATCTTAAAGAACTATTCTCAACATCAACCATTGAGAGAGTTGATTCAGCTTTATCGAAATAAAAGTCACTTTAGAATCTTGGCAGGCTTCTCTTAAAAGTAAACTTTAAACTCTGGTGGAACGTGGCAAATATCAAAGGCTTATCAGAGCCCCTTTATGAATGTATTGATTGTTATGTATTCCTTTTTGTCTCTCAACTTTCTTTGCCCTATACTGTATGCATCTATAGAAATGCTTCTTTCATCCCTGATCATTCTTCAGTGATTGTGCTTCTTGCTATTTCACTACGTACATTAAAAAGCAAAAAGAAAGTTCCTCTTAAATTAATGTTTAAGCGGAGAGATCTTGACAATTCCCACAAGTTTTTCTTTACCTTAACTATAATAACTAAAGGAGGTTTTTAGACTTTCAAGTCCCCCCCCCCCCCCCAAAAAAAAGACCATACTGTATTTCAGCTGACACCGAAGTAAACTTGACTACGAAAATGAAAACAACTCAACCACTGATTCAAAGGTCGAATATGATATCCTAGCCATTTTCGCTCTCTATACCTACGACCTGCAGTTCGACAATGAGGCAACCCTCAAAGTGTCACGTGTGCGATCCTGCACTGCGATCGTGATCGCAGCCCTGCTGGTGGCCGGCGCCATCGCAGTCGCGCTCATCATCCGCAGCGACCACCGGGTGACAACCATGTGTCCGACCTCTGAATTGGGACAAGACGGAAGGTCGTCAAACAGGATCATGGACACTGACGTGGTAAGGAAGTGATATTTCTCGGTTATTATTGTCAGAGATACTAATGATGATAATATCAATGATACTACCACAAATATTGATATCTGTAGGACTTAAATTGAAATTAAAGTATCATTATGCTACAAGCATTTAAGCATGCAATTTAAAGGAAACCAGAACGTAAATATAAATGTGGATTTAGTGAAAGCAGCAATATTAGTAGGCATATCAGTGAAATTTTGAGGAAAATTAAACAATTGAACAATGAATGAATGTTTCAAGTTTCGTAGTAATCCTCACTGTATTAAAGATGGATACTACAGTTCATGACGTCATTGTGTACGAAAATATACAAAATATGCAAGGAGAGTTCCGATAAACTTCATTCGTCATGAAAGGTTTACAGATTCCTTCGACTTGATACTGACAAATATGTGATTGTAATAGCATTACCCTTGCCTTCAAAAAGAGGTAGGTCAAGTACTCTTTTATTTCCTATAAAAAAAAAAATAAGTGGAAATAATGTGTCGAATTGTCTTTGTGTTCCAAGTGTTGTTGTCCATAGTGGCGTTATGAACTGTTACTGTAGTGGTCTCCTTAACTAGTGATGATGGCATCTAACTTTGAAAAATGCATAACTTTTGAATTTATTGTCAAATTTTCCTAAAACCTTCACTGATGTGTTCTACTCTACTTGCTTTTATCACCCAATCCACATTTTATTCTAGGTTTTGGCTTCCTTGTTTGAAATTGGTACGGATTCCATTAGATTTCATCCGACTTTAAATAATTTAAAAAAACATAATTGTAACAATAGCTTACTTTGTTATTTTTCGTTTTGTTTTTTCTCTTAAATCACGACTCCTGTGTTTCTGTCATCAATCTCTACCAAGGTCAGAGACCTGGAACTCCGAGACGAGGCTGGTGAAACGGCTTCCGAGGCACTGACTTACAACAGCGCCCTCAATACTGTTCTTCTGAACTAACCGGGCAACTTCAGCGTGGGATCGGCAGCGACCATCGCGATTGACTTCGATCGTGTGAGTCCTTCTGTTGATGACAACTATTGATGATTGATAAACATAATTTATTGGAATAATCTTTGCGTATTTCGCTAAACTTTTTTTTTCAAAGGCATCCTGTTTGTCATACAAATTCGACAGTAATGTTAAAAACACTTAGACAACATGTATTAAGTACCTAGACAGAGGACAACAGTCAAAGGTGAAAATTGTCAAATAACATTTATTTTCCTGTCTTCCTTGTCAAATATCACTTCGTTCTTTTGGCTTTTGGTTTTTGATGGCATATTCGTAGAGATATGGATCTATGAGTTTCTTAACATGACTTTGCATACTTGATAAAGATTCTAGATATTAGGCAAAGAATCGTATAATTTATGTGTCATTTTCTCGTATAGCGTTCCTCAAAGGATTTCAACCCTGTAAACATTCAGGAAGGCATTTCGTCCCAACGATGTTTGTTTGGTTCATTACATTGCATATTTTAAAATATTACTCCACAATGTCTGTTTCAGTCTGTGGTTGTAATGAGTTTCCATGAGGACCAGACGTGCTTGGTTTTCGCCCTACAAGAACAGACAGCAGAGACGATCAAGGCCTTGGTGCGCAACGACCAACAGCACCAGGTGAGTGGTGGTATCGGAAGCTGACACATTATGAAAAAGTTTCAGAAAATTAAATGTTTTATGATAATGACTGCAATAATACCAATGATGACGTGTATCAAAATAGTAATGATGTCACCAGACAAAATAACTGAAGTCATACTGAAGATAATATGTAACTTTGTCAAAAGAAAAAAAGACAGAATAGTCATAATAATTATTATCAAAGATGACTGATGATTGACGTTTGCAAAAAGTTGAATACCTACAGCCACTACAGTGTTACCACCTGGTTTTCGCATGTACCCACAAAGTTCCAAGGTACATCGTAAATAAAGAATCCTGTCTGATGAAGAAATTCACATCAAAGTCGTAGTGTCGCTGGGGGTCATTTGCATACAGAAATTTTATTGGAGAAAGGAAGTAGCGATATTTCAAGGCTCTCAGTTTTTGTCATTGTTTTTCTTATTCCCTTTGTCAAGCGGTTAATTCACTAGTATAATTCAACAAAGGGTACAGGGGTAAAAATTTGTTTTTACTCCAGACGTTTACTCGTACATAAGTATATTAGTCCAGCGGATATAGAAAAAATCATGCACTTAATGGTAAAAGCACCATATTTGGTACACATGTACATGATGCCAATACAAGTCATTTCTGATATGGAAGCCACTCTGATTCTCCCTTTGGCGGCCGTGGCGGCCATTTTTCAAAATGGCCGCCATGTGATATAGCAATGCTGTGTATTTTGGAAACTATAAGTCCGATTGTCGTGATTCTTGTACCAAAGTATAGGTTTTGAGGGTCAAGGATTCCAATGAAATAATTTTTGAGAGGATAAAACCATGGCAACCTACTTATTGGCGGACATTTTGAAAAAAAAAATATGGCCACCATGCTACAGATATAACATATCCTTAAAACGTATGGACAAAGGGTCATGACTCTGGTACCAACTTATATGTTTTTGGGTCAAGGATTCTGATCATCTGTAAGTGAATATGAATCGTTTCATCCTACGTTTTGGCGGCCATTTTAATAGATATGGCTGCCATACAACAGATGATGAATATTGTATATCTTCGAACTCAAATGATATATAATCACGATTCAAGTGTAAAAGTATAGTTTTTGGGTGAAGGTTTTCAATATAATGATGTTTTAGCAAAGTGAATAGGTTCATCACATCCTTTGTTTTGGCGGCCATTTAATAAATAGCTAACGAGTGTTATGAAAGCGGGATGCCCATTTTGGATTGATTCTGGTGTAAACGTTTCTTTTAGGGGTCAACAATTACTTGTTCACCCATTTTTAGTATTCTAATGTGGGACATCTGGGCATAGTTAACTTTGTAAGCATTTTGGAAAATATGCTCAACTTCCTTTATAGGATTTCTGTGTGTACAGTGTATGTGAAAAACATGATCTTCACAATTTCATGTCTGAAGTACATATTAATCAAGATTATATATTTTCTAGAAATATAGACTCTCGCTTTCTCTGGTCCCTGGACTATGGAATGAAAATCATAGTTTTCAACCAATTAGTACATCTGTTTTCTTTGGAAAAATGACACTAAGTGTGAGAAAACTTCTAAAACTTCTTGGGTCACTTACATCAAATGTAAACACACTATATGTATGTCTATAAAATCCATGATTGACCAGGCTGTTCTGATACTTATAACTACACTGAATCTTATACATCAAACGATAAAGTAAATAGTGGCAGTGGGCAGTTCCTTCTGGTCCTATACGGGTAGAAAGACGTCCCCGCCCTCCACGAGTCTCCCGCTTCCTTGCGGGCAGTTTTTTGGTTAATCAAAGGCTAGGGAGTAAACCTTATCCAAATCCGGAGCGGAACCCCTAAGGCGGTTAGGTGTTGTAGTTCATCATCTCTCCGGCAAATATAATAGGTATTATACAATACATCTTTATAGGTTTACATCTACTGTGTTGCTATAATTTTCGCGTACACAAATTTTCGCGAATTGCCGCTGTCACACATTTTCGCGAGTGGTTAAATTCGCGATTGGGGGACCAGAGAAAATATGAAGTGGCAAAGAAAGTGTGAATTTTCAACTTACTAGCAAATAAGAATGATACTAGTTATACACTGCATGAAAAAAAAACTTACCAAACTCTGCGAACTAGTAACTTAGAATTCAACATTTTTGAAGTGGTTAAGTCCATCGCGCTAGATTTCTGACGAGTGGTCCTCTTGCGATAATGGATTGGCTCTCTACAGTATTCGTAAGTAGACGTGGACGTGCGTAAACAAGCTTAGCCAGTATGGTCTGTTCGGTAAGCCGTGACATGGTATACTAGTAATGAAATGTTCGTATCATCAAGGCAAGGGATTCATTTTGAAAGGTAATATTTTCGCGTGTTGTTAATTTCGCGAATAGCTCCCGACTCGCGAAATTCGCGAAAATAAAACCCCCGCGAAATATATAGCGTATACAGTAATTGTCATTTGCAGCTCCAAATGAGTCTACTAGCAAAATATAAACTACAAGAAAAATTATGCTAGTATATGAATTTAAGGAAAACCTCAAAGAAATACAAATTTTTAGGTTCATAATTATTGGAAGATAAAACTGCAGAATAAAATATTCAGTAAATCGATCTTACTTACCGGCACCAGTAGAAATACTGAAGACGTTCTCTAAAGCGCACCTGCATCTATCTATGCATTCACGTTCATCACCGCTCAGCAATATGTGATCAGGAACAATAATTGTTTTGGATTGTCATAGCTAATTCGATTCCTTCATATGATTCCTTATAATTTTGTGTTACAATTTTGACAAGGTCATACTATGAAATAATGAACAAGAACTGAAAACAAACATTAGAAATCAGTAGGTCTTATAAGACTGCAATAATCATGTCTTTGTGGCTGGAAACTATGACTGTACACTAATTGCACTCTCCTGTCTATGCATCCAAAATTGGGGGGAAAGTCTTCTATTCCATTCTCACCATTTTGTTCTACCTTTGATATTCAACATGATTATCTTTAGTATTCCAGGTATGCAACAATTGTACTTTAAATATGTGATGTTCAATACCTACTTGAATAGTGAATGTGATAGAGGTATGGTCAACCAACAGCAATCAATGAACAATAAAGAACTAAACGCCGTAACGACATAGGAGGTTCATTTACTAATAATAGGTGAACGATTCTTGTCAATGGGACAATACATATGGCAAGTGAGGGTGTATATATAATGCATACAGGGTGGCCCCTCAGAAAATGGAAACGAATATTTTTCCAAAACCAAAACGAAATTGTCCAATTTGGTTGACTACTTTTCTTTCTAGACATTTTTTTGTTAATCATTAATTTCTTACTTTATTTTATCAAAGCTCAGCAACGGAGACTACCCAACAATTGAAGGTCAATTTTCGACAATAATCCTATTCAAGCATTCCATATTGTGATGTGCGGCCTCAATTCTTTGTTAGTCTCCCAAGTGGCTTTCGTTCAATGCTGAAATTTGTTGAATTGAGCTAAGAAATTTACGCTCGACCCGTCTTTACAAAAACATCTGTAGAATGAAAACTACTCAACCAAATCGGATGATTTTGGTTTCATTCTTCTTCTAGATAAATTCTCTACAACTCTTATGTCATTCATTTTGGCATCAAAGTAATGCAAATGTGCAGATATTTGCATTTATTCTAGGCCACACTGTATATAATGTGTGTGTGTGTGTGTGTGTGTGTGTGTGCATACTCTATGTAGTGGGGCAGTCATATTTATCAAAATGGACATGAAAACGAAATGTGTTAGTTCTATTCATCAACAAATGCTTGTTTAATATCATTGACCACAATTAGTTTCAAAGACGTACAGTATTGTATATATTGCGGTGGCCATATTTTAAAATGGCAGCCAAAACATAGGATGTGATGGTTGTATACACGAAAAGATGTATCCGTTTAAATAATTGAACCTCAAAAACATATTTTTGTACCAGAATCATGAAGATGCATCCATTGGTTTTAAAGATATATGAATAGAATGTAGAGCGGCAGCCATGTTTAACTGGAGGGAGGCCATATTTATTAAATGGCCGCCAAAACAAAGGATGTGATGAACCTATTCACTTTGCTAAAACATCATTATATTGAAAACCTTCACCCCAAATCTATACTTTTACACTTGAATCGTGATTATATATTCACAGAGTTCGAAGATGTACAATATTCATTATCCGTTGTATGGCAGCCATATTTATTAAAATGGCCGCCAAAACGTAGGATGAAACGATTCATACTCGCTTACAGTTGAATTTATCAGAATTCTTGACGCCAAAAACATATAAGTTGGTATCAGAGTCATGACCCTTTGTCCATACGTTTTAAGGATATGTTGTATCTAGCATGGTGGCCATATTTTTTTCAAAATGTCCGCCAATAAGTAGGTTGCCATGGTTTTATCCTCTCAAAATTATTTTATTGGAATCCTTGACCCTCATAACCTATACTTTGGTACAAGAATCATGACAATCGGAAGTTTATAGTTTCCAAAATACACAGCATTGCTATATCACATGGCGGCCATTTTGAAAAAATGGCCGCCACGGCCGCCACAGGCAGAACCAGAGTGGCTTCCATATCAGAAATGATTTGTATTGGCATCATATACATGTGTACCAAATATGGTGCTTTTACCATAATGTGCATGATTCACCCTATATGTGCCCTATATCCGCTAGACTATATTGCCATTTCTTTTCTTATTATCGAAAACATCGACAAATATCGAATCCTGGGTTCAGGGTAACATGTAAAAGAACATGATAGGACAACATAATTTTCATGTTTTGCTTCAAATTACCATTATTCTTTCCATTCATCTTTATCTGCGTGTTGGAACTTTTTAATGGCCCTGCCGCTCTGTTTGGTTTTTGTTTGTTGTTGTTGTTGTTGTTGTTGTTGATGTTGTTTTATTACATGGGGTCTTAGGAACGTTTTTTAACGTGTGCACATGTGTGTGTGAGGGGGGGGGGGTTGATGCCTGCTTAAGGCAGAGTTTCCTTTTATGAATACCGGTAAATATTCCAACTCCACAGATTGTGAGGGGGTTGGAGATGGTTTCTAATTTTGTCAGGTGTTTAGTCCCGTTTTTTTAGTGTTTAAGTGTACGGGAGGGGTTATATCTTCCGCCACCTACCTCCCCTCCCCCACCCCCACCCTAAACTCCGGCTCCGTCGTCCATGATTTGCTACATGCTACATGCTACATGTGACTTGAACATTCTTGTACTGAAATACACTGCATAAAAGTATTGCAAATCATATGGTAATTTAAGAAAACAAAATGTAATTTCTTTGATTCCGTCAGGAGACCAAAAAGGGGGTACAAAACATTAACATTTTTAACGAAACAGATATAAAACAACCAACCAAAATTGAAACATCTCCCTTCACACCATTAGTTGCATAATCACCCTACAACCCATCTATTCATTGTACATCAAGTAGTACGAAGGAATACATAAATAGAAAATGTTTGTTTCAAATTGTTGTTGCGATTTTTTTTTCATAAAGTCGTATGAATGATTGTTTCACAAAAATGACAGGTCATCAACATTGTGTCAGATACGGCAATGACTATGTATGACGTAGTTGGAGAGATTCCAGACGGCTACTTCCAGAATTCAAATGGACCAATCATCCGCGGACTCTGCTCCGGCCGTCCTGCGCAGTGGATGGCGGTTAAGGCTAACTCTGGGCATGACTTGCAGAAGAGGGGATGCTCTGTTCAGTGTGGCTATTTTGGAGGCGTATGGGGGTGCAGGGTCGTATGCAGATTTTGAGATGGTTTTGCACCCATTCAGCTGATATGACGGTTTCAGCTGGAGTTGATATAATTGTATACTAGTATATAAAGTACCATATAGGCTACTCAGAGATATTCAAGGAAATTGTTGTTAAAACTTAAGAAGAAATATACTGTTCGTTGAAATAATAAGTGATTAAGATAGCAGCTGCTGTTGGTAACATGCTGTATCCTGTCTGTGAAATTAATATATTGCATGCGGTAGCATCATCTCTATTGGATATGCAAGTTAGTCCTCTATCAACCAAGGTACCATTTTAACTTTCAGGAAACAAAGACAACGAAAAAAATTCTTCATTTCAGCTACAACCCTCATAATTTTTTTTTTCAAATTTGCAGTGCATCACTAAGATTTTAAAACAGCCTGCATTTCTTTATGTTAAGTTGGATTTGAAATTGAAGTGCGACAAGGTGTATCATATTTCTTATGTGTTAAATTTCCGTGCATGGAAACGTTAAAGTAATGTAAGATCTAGGCGTGTCTTTGATCTGGCAACCCCCGCCCTTTTGTTCTTAGGACTATTTTGTATTGTCTTTTGTTATACATGTACATGTACATATATGAAGTTATTGTTAAAGGATACATTGCGATTATCTTTTTGTGTCATGAAAAGACAAAATGTTTCCGTACAGGAATAATCGTTGTAGTACGATATCTCTTTGATTTTATGAACAAAAAGTGGAAATAAATTCAAGTCAATTAATTAATTAATTAATTAATGCATGAAGTGTATTTCTGTTAAGTGTTTTTTTCTTGTTTTTTTTTTTTGCTTGGTTTATTTGAGTCGATAGCTTTCTATATATTCAGTACAATATACATCCAGAAACCATCACTTACTAAAACTAAAGATTTTGTTTTCAAAATAGGGCAAAGGCAAAACAAAGCAAAATCAAAAAGGCTTACTTTTTTAATACAAATAAGAGCACTGAATTTAGCACTCTGAAGTGATTTTTTTAGCTAATATCACACACACTGCAATAAGAACTTTAAAATAAAACATTCTGTATACGCCCTATACTACATACAAGTTTCGGAACTCTCTACAGAGTTGATTTTACAATGTTCAACTATGACAGACTAAAAAACCGTACCACACTATTTTCCTACGCAATGATAATTCTCCGTATGACGTTCTCCGTATCAAAGCTGTTTATTTTTCCCTACTCTGATTATAAAGAACACCCATTGCGTGATTAGGTTTATAAAGAACCATACTGATGGAGGATAATTGAAAATTAAATACATACATTTATACATACACATAAACACACAGACACACACACACACACTCAAATGAATTTTCCGTCATCATATCGCACGAGGTTCCTTCTTTAAAGGACAAGTTCACCTTCATAAACATAAGGATTGAGAGAATGTAGCAATATTAGTAGAACACATCATTGAAAGTTTGAGGAAAATCAGACAATCCGTTCAAAAGTTATGAATTTTTGAAGTTTTTGTGCAGTACCCGCTGGATGAGAAGACTACTGCAGTGTATGAGTAACTTAGATGTCACATGCGTACAACAATATAAGGAAAATATAAAGAGAATTTCACAAAATTCCATCTTTTGAAAAAAGTACAAATTCCCCTGACTCGTTACCGACAAATGTTATGGGTAATATTATTCCCCCTGCATTTACAAAGAGGCAAGTGAAGTGCTCTTTTATTATGCGAAAAAAGTGAAAATATGTTGAATTTCTTTTACATTTTCTTTATATTGTTGTACGCATATGACTCACAAGCTGTAGTAGTCTCCTCAGCCAGCGGTTCCAACACAAAAATTAAAAAAAAAATCATAACTTTTGCATCGATTGTCCAATTTTCCGCCGGCTTGACTCTACAGTACCCTGTGGATAGGGTGGATATTTATACACTCAGCAAAAAACAAAAAGAAACAAAAAAGAAGTAAATACTTTTTCAAGTTCATACTTCTCATAGAAAATTAGGCTAACGATTAATGTTTCATAAACCATGTTAAAGGTAATTTAATTGACTATCAACCTGGTAGGTCAATAAAAAGGAAAACTTTATACATGAGTGAACACATTCGTTTTTCTCTTCTGAAGCACAAAAGTAGAAATTGCAAAAATGGACAAATTTTCTATCATGCGTATGTGCTGTTCAATGTAACGATGACAACAAAAGATAATTCAAAACAAGAATTAAAAATTAATTTCAGAAATATCCAATAATCTCTATAATGACTTTGTAGCCCGAGAAGATAAATGATTGAGAAATTAAGAATCTTTTGTAAAATGCAAATTCAATGGCATGAAAGAGGCAACATTGACAAAAGTGGTAGAAGTTTCATTATGTTATTTCATATCAAGAACCTTGAACATTATGTTTGAGTGTGAATTTGTCTCATGAATACTTAAATTCCTAAATCAAAAGAATGAAATAAAGAAAGTCTGTTCATTTATCACCTTTGCGGTTTACTCCTTGAGTGTGTCCTTGCGAGTTAGATTCGGCAGAAAACTCTTATTTTTCGCCATTAGTTTCCCACTTTGTTTAGTGTGTGAGGATATAAAGAGACATAAGGGGACGAAAACTTATTTTTGTTATTTCATTCATGTCTCTGTGTTAAGTTGATCTTTTTTGGTATCATTGTCATCTTAAAGGGCTTTTGCAAATGAACGACAAAATGTCAATTTTTGCAATTTAACTTTAGTGTCTTGAAGGATAAATATCATTGTGTTCACTTATGCATGAAATTTCCTTTTGTATTAACTTACCAGGTCGATAGCTAATAAAATAATTTCTAATAATGATTATGGTTTATGAAACAATTATTTTGATCAAAATCTTTTATGAAAAATATGTGCTGGAAAGAGTCTTTGCTTTCTTTTCTTTTCTTTTCTTTTTTTTTTTGATAAGTGTAGATGGACACAAGGAATCGCGCATAATATTATACACATGCGGTTCTACTAATTGGATAAATGTATGTATGTACAAACACACACACACACACACACACACACACACACACATATATCCATTTATATAAATATATACCCCCTGTACAGATAAATACTTTTATGGACAGAGTCAGTTTTGTTTTTGTTGATATTATATATATATATATATATATATATATATATATATATATGTAATATAGATATATATATATATATATATATATATATATGTATATATACATATTATGTATATATCTTTATATATATATATATATATATGTATATATACATATTATGTATATATCTTTATATATATATATATATATATATATATATATATATGAAGAGTTTGTTTGCAAAAACCGATAAGTCCATTTTTGAAGATTTTGAAGTACGGTCTCTGTCATAAAGTACAAAATAATACCTTTTAAATGATATATTGGTCACTACATATAGAGGTACATTTTTGAAGTTATGGTGAAAAGAAGCAAACATTTTTGATTATTCTCAATAGTTTTCTTGACCTTTAATCGCAAATATCTCCATTTGGCAAATATGGACTTATCGGTTTTTGCAAACAAACTCTTCATATATTAGTGACAAGTATTTCACTTCAAAAACAACAACAATGTAGTGAAAATCGGTCAATAATTAGTGTGCTCTATATATTGGTATCCTGCTGAAGCGTTTCCACTGCGTCTCGCCTGTTGGCCTTCAAATGAAGTACATCTTTTCATCCAATCATTGTTTTTACACTCGGTGCCAACAAATCAGGATGCACAGTGGGCGGAAACTTTTCCAAAGTTCACACTTCGCAGGAGAGAGAGAGAGAGAGACAGAGAGACAGACAGACAGACAGACAAACGGCTTTCTCTTCCCTCTCTGGGACGGCGTACTATAGCGCCCTCTGCGTCGCAATGATGACACTCTACCTTCTCGCGTATATCGCCCTCAGAGTCTTTCAAAAGCCATCGTAGTTTACATACTGATAATGCGTTTCACAGATGTATTTATTTCGACTTCCCCTTTTTCAGATTTCAATAGAGGACACTTTCTAGGGAAATTCCCCTTCATCAGCCCCACCTCTCAGATTCTCTCGTCAAGCTGGTATCCTTTATAATCAAAGATTTTTGGATGAATGTTGTGGCCCTGTTGGTTTGTTTTGTTTTGTGGTGTTTTTTTTTTTGTTTTTTTTTTTTTTTGCGGGGGACAAAACACATGTCACTCGCGGATTCCAAACATTGACGTCCTGTGCACATTTTCTGCGACTCACAACGAAAATGTGAGTGATGAACTTCATACTATTTTCAATATTTGGAACGTTTTGCATCTTAGTAAAGAATAATTCCTATAGCAAAGAAAATAAATTGAATACACTGCCCGTGTGTGGCAAGAATTTCGAGCCATAACGTAGAATGATTGATGCGAATAGCGAATATTCGTTCCTTTCTGCAATTGGCACAAAAACATATGGTTTCATCATTAAAGTGAGCACATGAAAATGACATGGGGGGGGAGGGAGAGAACACGACAGAGAGATTATCCGACATTCAGTTTGTAAGTTTATAAGCTGAAAGCTTTAAAGGGATCGTTCAGTTTTGGTTGAGACCTAATTTCAGGTTTCTAACATTTTTTGGTGTGATAATTAGAAACCTCTTATGAAATATGAAAGAGCATGTAATTCTATAAAGAATTCGACGTTTATTTGACGAAAATTGGTTTTTAAATGGCTGAGATATCCAATAAAGAGCGATTCTAATAAAGTGTGGAAACAAACTTTATTACGATCGCTTTATTTTACTTTGTTTTTGGACGTTTCTGTCATTCCAAAACTTTGAATTCCTCTTAAAACGGTGTGCTCTGTACTATATCATAAAACCTATGTTTTCTTGGTATCTCGCAAAAAGTTAAGAGCCCAATTCTCATCTCCACCAATACTGTACCATCCCTTTAATAGTTCCTGTTCGTTAATGGAGTCCGCAATTCATTGGCGGTGAGGTTGCGTTGTAAAGGTTGGGAGGCAATGTAAATTATCACATAATGTAATCGTTCATTGGATACTAGTTCTAAAACACCAAGTGTAAAGAGAGTTTGGCATGCACGTTTATTTATTTAAAACAGGTGACAGTGGGTTGAAAATTAATTTTGTTCAAGTTAAACTAAATTTTGTGCACATAGATGATTGTAAGAATGATATGGACAAGACGAAATCTGGCCCGAATTTGTATATGAAAGGAGTTGTATTTGCCTTTTTCTCCCAAGGATTTTATTCAAAAAGATTTTTTTTTTCTTACAATTAAAATGAACATTAATGCCATGACATTTTCATTTCCGAATGATTTCGTGTAAGTTCCAAGATCCAATCTGAAAACATAATAAAACTTCTCCTGAAAGGGATTGTAAGGACAGCTGAAATGAGGCGGCTGTCTCTCTTGAGACAGAGGGTTGGAATGAGAGCTCATCTGAGATAGTGGTGTATAAGCCGGTAAAGTGGTCGGGGTCATCCCATGAGGCATGCAACCCACGAGTTCGACACTGCATAAATACAGCCCACGAGTTCGCCAGATACAACTCAGGCTTAATTTGTCGGTCTCGTGGGCCTTGTTTGTTTAGTGTCGAACTCGTGGGCTGTATGACTCGTGGGCTGTATAACACGTAGGTTGTATGACTCGTGTTATCGGTCTCATGACGTGTACTCAAGAGGTCACTCCTCGCATTGAACAACCCCATAGAACACCAGCTCGTGCAGCTGAATAGTGGGCTATCCAGCGATGTTCTCAGATGGAAAATGAAACAGCATATACATGATATACATATATGTATATCTAACTTTGAAATGAAAAATCAATCATTCTAGTGATAAGGTTTGGTAGAAACAGTAATCTTTAAGCAGGAAGTCTGCAGAAGCACATGGGTCAAGCTTACTTGGATGTATGAAAAATATTTCAGGTAATGATTGGGCATAGATTGATTCAGCGTTTTTGGCATGGTTAAACTAATTTCTTTGAAGAGATTTCGATGAGTACCATGAGATGTATTGCATTTGGCTAAATAAAAAAAGGGGGACTCCCGGAGACCAACACAGTAGAATCATTATCTGTACCTAAGTCTGATGACTTAACCTTTCTTTATTTTATTGACATTAGTACGAATTATGAAGATATAAATCGATGCTTTTATACAATTTTGTTTGAATGGAATGGCAAACTTGACGAAGTTATTATGTTTAAAACTACTGTGGTATTATAGATAGCAAGTGTATATTAAGAAATTAAAGAAAATGGATATTTGCTGGTGCGGATATCTCTCAAGATATCCATAAATATATCCAGTTTTTGTCCACTGGACACACACGCACACCACACACACACACACACACACACACACACACAAGAAAATCTGTTGATGTGTTCCACTCAGTTTTACTCCAATCATGCAAATATGTCCTAGGCAGTATCAAATTTGCATTTTCCATTAGTGTAGAGTTCACTGTATGTGAGCCATGTGAAATAGTCCCAGGAAAAAAAAAGTTAATTTGTGGCCACAGCACTTTAAATTTTACTAGTATTCAATTTTGTATATTTTTTTTATATCATACGTTACAAACATGACAAATTTATCGTTTATGTTCATATCGTAAATTTCAGGGTCGATATGAACCGCAAATATATTTTCTTTCATATCATTTTTTTGAGAATGGAGCTACAAAAAAAAAAAAAATCCATGGTTCGGGTGATGCAACTTGACTGGACTTTGTCAAAAACGAACTTATCAAAGGTGACGAAATCTGTATGCATTATTCCTGACGTTCAAGATAATGAATGAAGTAAAATTCACCACTTGCTGAAATGCAGCGATAGCAGAACGATTTTGTGTATTCAAATTTTGTTTGAAATGAAGTGAAGGAACAAGAGTGTGCATGTTTTGTTCGTGTCCCATCTCAGTGGAGATTTTTTGTATGTCAGAATTTTGGTTGTGGCTGGTCTATAATGATTATAACATTAAACTTGCAAATCCGAACATATCCGTTGCATTTCATGAGCGTCATATTGGTGTTTAACATCATCATGATCGAGGTAAGAAGAAACGATCATTTACAGACTAGTGCAGAACTGGTTGCGAATTTAAAAAAAGAATCTAAAACTTAATTTCATAGAAAAAGAGATGTATTTTTTTTTTGGGGGGGGGAGAATAGTCAAACATGTCAAAGTATTTATCGAATATCTTTGATTTTGTTAACGTCTGCCAAGTAAGATATTTTGTTATTTAAGAGTATCATTTGACTCTTGTCAATTTAGAATGCAGAACGGAAAAACCCAACAGTCGGTTTTCAGGGTTCTCCACACGCTCACCTGTCCTCTCATGACTGCACGTGATAGCATAAGAATTAATCAAACGGTTCATATCAGAGCCCCCACTCAGTGATCCCCCCCCCCCTCCTCAAAACTTTCAATTGCAAGTCATTTCATGTATCATCCATATGGCCTTCCACCTTTACATAACACCGATTCACAACACAAGAAATCTCTACTCTCCCTCCTTTACACTTGACTTTTCACATTTCCCATCTCTTCTCTCTACAGGACAGTTCATTTTAGGACTACTCACATGATGTACTGCAAACTTCAAAATCGCCATATATTTGTTTTGATTTATCTAGATTTATTTTTCTTCAACATAATTTCACACATGAATCAGAATTTATTTCACACATACTTTAAAAAACATCACTATATAGATTACAATGATTCAATGGAGAAAAAAAGAATGGAACATTGATTCCATTACCAAAATATATTGTATTACCAAATTTGAAAATAATTCCCCAAGAAATCATGCAGAAGAAGGACTGCCACTACAAGCGGATGCTTGAACACGTGGCAGCCCAGGAAACCCATCTACGTATACATATCATTTAGCCAAGCAGAATGGAGGGAAAGAATCTTAGACAACCGAATGTTGATAAGGAAGTGTATATGCGTATATGTTTCTATATTTATTTATTTTTTACTAAAACCCTGTGGAAGCTAGTAGGGTAGAGAGGGAAAAAGGCTTTATACATGTCACGATGGTATAATGCCTGAAAAGCTACAATTCTATAGCAGTGCCATTATTGCAAATTACAAATCCCTTTGTAAACGTTTCAAATCATAAATTGGTGAAAATTATTAAGAGGCCTATTTTCCGTATATGGTTTCATTTATAATCTATCTAATACCAATAAATGTGTATATAGTTAAGATAAACGGGTTTGTTCTCAAATACCGGCAATGCCCTTCATGTGCAGTTATCACGGATAAGTATGACGGATAACATACCAACATGCAACATAACATACCAACATGCAACATAACATTGCGGCACTTTAGATACTAGTCATTGCACATTCATTCGAGACTCTTCAATCTCATTTTTTTAAAGGGGTAGGGAGGGGAGGTATAATCAGTGTCACAAATTACCCCATGTTTTGGTTAATTTCAGCACGAAAACAGGAATATAACGAGCTCAGCTCATTGGCACTAACTATAGCCTACTTTGCGTTGGATTATTTACTAGTAGTAAATAATTCAGTTGAAATGTTGTACAGTTTCGGTAAATCGTGTTTTTGAATACTTCTTGAAATAAAATGATTCTGTCACACAAGCCACTGACCAATCCTGAAATGTTATTTGGCTGTATACTTTTAGTATTTATCTCAGGAACTTACGAAATGCACTTCACTGGAAGAACGCTTCAAGCCTTTGATTTTAACGACTTTCCTACAAACAAATCTACGTTAATTTTCCTTTTCGATATAAAAAAGGGAAAATGATTATGATTATCTATCGTTTGGCTTAGATTAAAAATAATTAGCAATACCTGTGTATTTCTTAGAATAGGGATTTCTATCGAAGAGAAATGTCTCAACTGAAGGTGCTATACCTCTACCAGCACCTCCGATAGCACAATCTGAAACCATTCACATATGCGCAAACGTAAGCACAGAATCTTCCTCTCTCCTGCCTCCCGGACATCTCTTCATCCGTTTCCACCTCCAGCCACAGAGAGGATCGACCGCTGCACATCCCGCGGATGACAGGTCCGTTGGCGGTCTGGAGGTAACCGTCAGGGATCGTTCCAGCGACTCGGTAGTTTCCGGTTCCTGCCTTGTCCGACACCAAGTCGATGACCTGAAAAAAAAAACAGAGTGGTCAACGCAATTAAGGAAAAATTCAAACTTTCCTGGGAAATCAATTCATATATAAAAAAAAATATGCGGAAAAAAAATTAGAAGCACACAACATGTAGTAGTAGTAGTAGTAGTAGTAGTAGTAGTTATTAACTCAATCACCCTTCTGGGGTATGTGAGTAAAAATAAATACATGTAAGATACAAATTGGCAAGAATAACAATCTACATGACAGACTAAACATGCAATGAAGATATATACATGTACATGGAATAGAGATGAATATACGAATACATCAGACTATCTACTTTCTATAACAGGCACTGTGCCTGCAATTCATGTAAGCTAAAAAATCATCACCCTCTAACAGGGTTAATGTATAAGTACTCATAATCACACACAAGCAAATCTTTTCAAAGTTTATCAAAATAATCTACAATTACCTTACAAAACTTTACTAATTTCAACATCACTGTTTGCGTAGAGTGGTTAAATAAAAGATCCATTTTATATACATTAGGTCGTTTCCAAAAAAAAAAAAAAAAATTCTTCATGGCTTGTTTACGATCATTTTCAAATATTGGACACTGAAACAAATAATGAAATTCATCCCGATCTGATTCAGGGAGCAACATTCACATATTCGATCCTCTCGAGGAATATTTGCATACCTTCCAGTCACTATAGGAAGCTTATTATTTAAACATCGAAATCTATAAAAAAAAAAAATCCTATCACATGGATTAAGGTGCACCATATAATCTTCAAACACTAGCTTTTGCTTATATATTCGATACACAATACATTGAGAATTCACATTTATTTCGTTATGCCAAACTTGTTGGCGTGTATCATTCAACCTCTGCGACACAATTTTCTTAAACACAGAAAACTCCATATCTTGTGCTTGGTTATCCCAAATGTATGAAAATCCTAAACTATCAAAAATACTTTTAATCTTCCCAAGCCATGGCAGGATGTAAGTACAACTTTCAAAAAGAGAAAAATAAAACGAATACATTATGCTAGCCAGTTTACCTTGCTTTCCATGAACTATCCTATACCAAAACATAAGCATACGACTTGCAACAATATACTCTAATTTATATCTCCCCAATTCGCCATAAACTATACAGTTAGGGGTCTTCCTATGAACACCAAGAAGACCTTTACAAAATTTCAAATACAAATTTTCAATTTTGCAACAATATACTCTAATTTATATCTCCCCAATTCACCATGAACTATACAGTTAGGGGTCTTCCTATGAACACCAAGAAGACCTTTACAAAATTTCAAATAAAAATGTTCAATCTGTGTTAACTTTTCAAATCCCCATGTGCAATGAGTAAGGGTGCGTTGCTAAGCACACAAAAATACACATGAAAATATATATTTCAGATTATCCTATAGATCAAACATAAAAGGTCCTATAAGATTTCCTTTTTCAACTGATCTGAAGTTGATGCTAATTAGTTCTTAATTGTTATAAACAATGACAGTAGACGCAGAGACAGTTTGAGGGACAAGAACACCTCCCACGACAACCACCGGCATTTCCCGTAATCACGTGAATTATGCCCTAGAGGCTCTCCAATGGGTTTACACACACACACCTACACACACACAACTGCACGAATTTGCATACCTGATTGTGATCATTGCTCCTAATGAGGTTTTTCGTGTCCTCCGCCATTTCATCTCCCAGGGCGAAACCCACGCACGAGTTCTGATCGTGAACATTGATGAACACCACATTCTGCGGAAAGAATATTATATTAAAACAATACAAGATAAAAGAGGATATGAAAACTGAGTAGCATGTAGAATACGACAGAAAGAAAGGCGATTGAAGTGTATCCATGGAGTGTATCAGACATATCACCACACTGAATTATACTTTATTTCGTTTAATATCGTCATGAAAGTATTTCACTCACACAGATTTATAATCTTTATTCACAGCTATTTATGATCAATCATTTTGGCTATCAAACCTCGATTACAAGGTTTGTAACAACTTATTATATATATATATATATATATATATATATATATCTTTAAAGAGAACTTCCCAAGATTCTTCTATAAACGAAGGGGAGGGGAGGAGGGGTTATATGGAACTTTGACCCCTGCCCGCAGCCCCCCCCCCCCCCCACACACACACACACACACATTTACCTACACACAAACAACAACAAAAATCACATATTCTTTCTCATGGAATTTTTGTTCTAAATCATTGTTTTTCTGGATGGGGGCTCACTGTAGTATTCATCCCTTTCATGCACTTATGATAATGATACGATGATACAATTATGTTACGAGCGTCAGTGCAGAAACACAATCTTACAAAGTGGATATTTTCAACTTATCGTATCGCACATTTCCTGCTTGTCATGTAATCACAGTATGTCATGGAAAAAAAAAATCATTTGAAAACAAAAAGGAAGCAGCACGAAATCAAACTCACCCGATCGAAGTCGATGGCGATCGTGGCTGGCGAGCTGCCGCTGAAATTACCAGGAGCGTTGATGAGAACAGTGTTGAGGGCGCTGTTGTAGCTCATGGTTTCTGAGGCAGTCATTCCGTTTCCTCCCCTCAGCTCTAGGTTCCTAGCCTGCAAATCACGTGATCAGTTAACACGTCCTTGACTCTATGGCAATTTGTATGAGCTAGTCGGTTATACAAACTATATTATGGTGTGGCGACTCATGTTTGGTCATGATATTGGCAGGTTCAGCAAACATTATGTGGACACTTTTCAAAGGCAGTCTAATGTGAAACGCAGGAGCAGATGCAGTACGTGCTCCATGTATAGAAGACTCAGAAGCACGAATTAAACGTGTAGTAGAAATCTATAGAAAGATCTTTAACAAGTTTTCTATTACAATCCTATTAGTCACGTCAACATGGAAATAAATAAATGGAGCTATAAGATAAGAATATAGTTTATAAATTAATTTTAGGGTTAATTTCATGCCAGATATTCTTTTTAAACGAGAGAAAGCATAATCATTACAGTCTTGCATAACTTATGTCTATTTTTTTTTAGCTTTTAACTCTCCGTCAAACCTCGCTTGTAATATCGTAATTAATATTTTTAATTTTCATGCGATCCATTAATATGATAATTTTCAAATGAGAATTCTTTAATCTATGAAGGCCTTAAAGAAGGAGTAAAATGATATGCGTGATAATTGAAAAGCTAATTGGATGTTACGACATTCTTGAAAATGTAATTCAATAAAAATGACACTATTACAGGCTCAAGCGCCAAAAATATCTCTTCTTGAAAGTATTTGTAATTTCTCGTAAATGAGCTGATTATCAATCGTTTTTTCTATCTATCTATCTATCTGTCCATCTGAATATGTCTATTCAGCGAGTAAACCACTCCACCGAGTAAACCACGTGCAAAACTTAAAAAGAAGCCCTTATTAAACATAATAACACAAAGACATGAGTGACGTGAATGATTAAATTATCATGTAATCAGTCGTATTTTATCCTCAGCAGAGCAGTAAAGTTGCTATATTAATAGAAAGGCTGTCATCTATATAGCCAGTACGCATATAGAAGCAGAGAATTAAAGAGAATTACGATATACTTGACATATGATTCTATATACATATAATCATTATAGTATCTATGTATGCAAACGATGTACTCACTGCATCATGATCAAGGATCTGATCGTGCGGGCGACCATAGTTAGTTGGTTGCGGACAATTAGGACTCCCCTTGTGGACCACTGCAGTGATTGTGATGGCACCGGCTACAAGTAGAACTGTGATGAGTACAGCGGTACAGGGGATCCTCCACGAGGCGAAACGCGAGGCTTTTGGTGGCGCCGTATCTGCCTCCATCCTGGCGTACGCTGGCAGAGCCGAAGAGCTGTCGTACTAAAGGTAGGCAAAAAAAGAGGGCATTGGGTGTTGGGGTGTGAAAATTGGTGAACAGGAGTGAACTAACGCGCACTGAAAGCCAAAAGATCTGAGATGAATTTACAAGAGCATCGTCGATCTTGTCGTAATCTGTTACTGTTATTGATGCAGCGGTATATCTGTCACTTCATTTTGTCTTCATTTAACAGTTGCGAGGAACAATGTCTATTGTTGGTGATTGTATTGGGGGGAGTGTGGTAAATTCTTTGCAAGATCGTAATGAGGCCGCACTGCACTGAGTTCATACGAAAAAGTTTGTGTAATAACTTGACAAATAATTTTGGATCCAATTAGGACACACAAGTTAAGTAAATTCAATGCCTAATATGATAAGAATGATGAGAATAATCCTGTAGAATTATTTCTATGATGTTACAAGTCAGTCAAGAGAGCTTACCTGTGATCCTGATTTCTCCATGGTGAATTAGTCGTTAAGTTGATGAAAGGCTGTCAGTGGAAGAAGTTGCAAGGTTGACAGTTGAAGGAGTTGGTTGTAATTCTGCTTACCGTCCAGCTGACTGATGAAACGACACTGCAAGTTCACAAGATTTATAACAAAACGATTGGGCGTGGTTTTGCATGATCTCCACCTTCACTCAAAATCCTCGTGCTCTGATTGGTTGAAACCAAATCAATGGAGCGCTCATCTAAATCTGGCTTTCGTTCAATTTGTACTTACGCACTTTTGTTTTGTTTTGTTTTGATTTGTTATGTTCACGGGGGGCTACAAAGGAAAGAACAACTCAAATGCGCCTCCCCTTTTACCTTACTTCCTTGAAATTTCATCATCGTTTGTGGGGTTGTTTTTTTTTTTTTTTTGTCCGGGGTTTGTTTGCTTTTCTCCCTCTCCTTTCGTTCCTCCTTTATCAGAGATTTTTTTTTTATTATTATTATTTGAGTTAACTGAAAAATTCTATGACACGCGTGGTCTTCTCATTTACACTACATTATTATTTGAGTTAACTGAAAAATTCTATGACACGCGTGGTCTTCTCATTTACACTTTCAAGTGTTTTCAAAATACATTATCTTCACAGTATCATATTGTTACCCAACTTTGTTTACACTCTTCCATACCAAACAATTATCTTGCAATGATTTATTAGTGTTACGCGTTACCTTATCCTTTAATGAATAGACGTTTTTGTTTCAAGTAAATATTAGTGTGATGTAAAGGAAATATTAACTAAATCTGTAGAAAAAAATGCACATATTATTATTTCGCTTTTCGAAATTTGATTACGTCGATCTATCTGAGCACGCCCAAATATGAATTCAAGTGCAATTATGCCTCATATTCAGATTGATTGCAATAAAAGTATAAAATCAGATCAGTATGATGTTATAGATTTCATCAAAACAAGACATGAATAAGAATACGGAAATTTGAAACATTTCTTAAGTATGTTCTTATTTAGATACGCTCAAAAAAGAGAGAATGATGAAGTCGTGCCTTCACATCTCTCCAAGTTTTTACTTGTTTTTACACATATCATTCAAATTAAATTCCGTTGTTGAACATTGAGCTACCACAACCTCTTGGGGAGCTGTGGTATAGTGGATAAGACTCTTGACTTTCAATTGGAGGGCCGAGTTCGAATCCAGTCCAGTATTTACGTCCTTGGACAAGATTTGTTTACCTACCATGTCCCTTTCGGCCCAGGTGCATGGGTAGGGTACGTTGCAATGCTTGGGTAGGCCCTATCATAATGGCAGGAGCGTCAGGTATTACGGTGTCAACATTTCTGGATAACAAGATATTATTATTATTATTATTATTATTATTATTATTATTATTATTATCATTATCATTATTAAAGAATTATCATCATTATCATTATTAAAGAATTATCATCATTATCATTATTATTATTACTTATTATTATTATTATTATTATTATTATTATTATTATTATCAGCTTGAACTCCCGCGTTTGCTGCCCTGTTTGCCTTTGATAATCCTCCAAAAAATGAAAAAAAGTACTGTATCCGGGATCCAGACGGTTATCCGGATCACTACCAAAATCTATTAAGTGAATCTGTTCCTTGTGTCATTATCAACTTTTCCTGAATGTTTCAAACAAATCCGTTCGTAACTTTTTTTGAGTTACTTTGCAAATAGATAGGCAGATACATATATACGTACACATACCACAAAGTTAACCAAAGCCGGCAAAAACATTACTTCATTGGCGGAGGTAAAAATGGGGGAGATTTCTGTACAGTTCAACCACAGACTTCTGCGGTGGTGACATCATCACTTCTACCATGTCTGCCGATAGATTTTTAATCAGGATTCATGAAAACATAGAAACTTTAGAATTCCATAACTCCTTAGATATATTTGGGCCTATATATTTTGATCCTTATATCAAAATCAATTTGAGCAAGGTGTGGAATTGCAATTTACATGTTTAAGGTGATAAAATAAAGAAAAACAACAATATATTTTCTTTTCTCTCCGCCATTTCGCTTTTTTTTTTCGTACTTCATTACACAATCACACCCTGCAAGTTTGGTAAAATCCAATGATTTTTAGAACCGTTCGCAGATGAAGTTTATTTCATGTCCTTTATGATCCCTGTGACCTCTGACCTTTGACATCATGACACCAAATTTCATAATTTCTCTTACCTCATTATAAACACAACTTTCAAGTTTAGTGAAATATGTTCATTTGTTCTTGAGTTATCTTGTACATAAATAGACAGGCAGACAGACAAACTAGCAAACGGACAAAAAGACAGACAGATAAAACAGACAAACAGACAGACGGACAAACATAAGGAACCGAAACCATAGCCATTTCACTGTCTCACCATCACTTATGTGCAGCAGGCCTACAGTGATATACTTTGCCCTTCATTTGAATTTTAATGAAGTTCATTGATCTTCACTCTTGACTTCGGCTTTTAATCCTTTCTGCAAGTATTCATATAAAGGCAATTAAAATAAATGTTGTATAGCGCTGATAAAAAGGTTAATATTGTCAACGTTGTTCTTGTCACTCCTCATAACGAAGACAACTTTCTAAACTGTAGCAGATCTTCATTCTGTGAAACATAGTCTTGCTTGTTGAAATAAGAATCACAAACCAAAAATCCTTTATTCATGTAAGGAAACTGTGAAAAACTTTTTTGCTTAGGCGATCTCAATATTTTGACATCTGTGATACACACAGTGTGCCGGACGCGGAACTCCAAAGTTGTCTATACTTTAACTTAACAGTGAATTAATTAGGCACGTGCATGTTGACTTGTGTTGACTTATGATACCCTAATCATCACTTATGTGGCCATAAGAACATCTAATGTGTCATATATCTTATTATATTTTATCCATGTTATTATTATGATTGTTATTAGAGCAACAGAAGACATTGCATGGAAACACGCTAAGTTATGTTTAGTCTAAGTGAAAATTTAATTCAGTGTCTTCTTAAATTAAATTAACATTTTAGCGCTGAATGACATATGATATCGTCAACAGAATCTTGATTTGGAATGTATGGTTGTTGTTTTTTTCGACTTCTTTGGCGTATGCAAGTAATCGCAAGAGATATTTCTATTTCTAACAAATAGCATGGAAAATGTTCCTGTGGGCAAACGCGTAATGATCAGGGTATCAAGATCAACACTGATAGTCAACAAACATTTGCTTTGATTTTCTTTAAAAAAAAAAAAACCTCAATGGAACACTGCTGTTCAATCATCATGAAAGACAAGTTATCCGTGAGGAGTGTATAATTGCGAGTGAAGCTTTCATTGGACTGCACCATGGCATTTCGCAAATAATTGACCATTTGGGAGGGTTTGAGCATTTGAACAAAATACAATATGCGAACATGGCACGCCGTCGATGAGTCGGGCGTGCGAACGAGGCACATATGGAGTTAATTGAAATAAAACACATCACCTTTTGGCACAAATGGGAAAATCCCATCAAAAGTTGGCTGAAACAGCTACAAATACTATCGGAGAGGCACATGTATGTGATAGGTTACACGTTTGAAAGTGAGGGCTTCTAAAACATTTCCTTTTTTTGATAAGCTATGATAACATCAGTGGCTCCTAATTTGGGGGTTTTCGTCGACCTACAGGTGGTAGGGCATGAAGGGAAATCCCCTTCTATGTTTGTTTGTTAATTTTTTGTACCAGTCTCAGACCAGCACATCATCCAGGGTCAGAGCTACTTGGGTCGCTGTACTTTGTAACAAATTTTGATGTCCAGTTTGTTCTGCAGATGGATGGTTTGAATATTCGTGTAGCAGATGTATCCAACCCTATATAGCTGCAACCCAAGGAAAGTGAAGTTGTTCCTTTATTAATGTCACCGATTGCTTAAAGCTATTATTTTATTTTGTTCTGCCAAGGACGCTATTTTGCCATCAACTAAACACTCAAATGCCCTGGATTGATTAATAATAATGATGATGATGATGATGATAATAATAATATTAATAATAATAATAATAATAATAATAATAATGGTAAAATAACAATAATAATAAAATTAATAATAATAATAATAATAATAATAATAATGGTAAAATAACAATAATAATAAAAATAATAATAATAATAATGACATCATTCAATAGTCATGATTGAATGATACATTGATCTATGTATTCATTTTCCTCTTTTTTTTCCAAGTCTCAGTCAGTCCTGAACCATACAAAATGTTATTCGATTTTTTCCATCCCTCCCGTTCTTTTCTTTGATAACGATTTTACAGGGGCATTTATTTGCATTGATCTTTCGGTCAAGCGCATACCTTACGTCTAAAATATGCATACTAGCATTCATACTCTCTTGCACTGTCACGTGCACACATGACGCACTGTCACTTGCACACGCTATACACTTCTATTATACCCGTATATAATCAATGGTAAATCATACATTTATAAAACATGAGAACAAGGAAGGAAATAACAAACAAACTCAAAAGCAGAGACCAACATGGCATACCTGATAAGAAACAGGATTTTCCTGAACATTGTACATTGAATTAAAGGACCAACATGGCATACCTGATAGGAAACAGGGTTTTCCTGAACATTATACATTGTATTAAGGACCTCAGTCATATGATACTGGATTGACGCATAATGAGTATATGATCTTTTGATATTGAAAATCCTTAGTACATGTTATTTAGTAATTCTATGAGTCTTCTTTGAAGGTTTGCGTGTCGGGAGAACGTTGGGTGGTAAAATGATATCCTTCTTGAGTATCCTTTCTTGAGTATGCATCTGGAAATGTGTATGTGGGGAGTAGGTAGGCGCTTTCACTTTACAGGTTTACATACATACCCAAGAAAGAGTACGTGGTGCGCCATTGATACAACCCAAAATTCCTTGAGTAATCTCCAAAATCGTGTTTTCATAAATGAACTTACCTTATTGAGTTATCTGCAATATCAGCTAGGGCTCGACATTGATGACGGTTTACAGAAACCACCTTGGTAAACTGTTGTCTATGCAGGAATATCAAACTTAAGTTCTACCTAACATCAAAATACACTTATGTCGCTTTTGATACCTTTCACACACCAAAGATTCAATTCATATCCTGAAAGAAATATATCAAAATTCTTATATGTATACACATAAACACACACACACACACACACACACACACACATATATATATATATATATATATATATATATATATATATATATTTTGATAAATATTTGTAGGCCTACTAGATATATGAACATAATGTACTATCTACCTGTAAATGAATTGTCAAAAGTGTTTTAGCATCTTGCTATAATGATATCCAACTTCCATGACCCGGGCCCCGTTTTATAAAACTTAAGTTATCAATAGCAATGTTACGATAGTTGTTATAAGCTATACTGAAATCCTTACATCTGATTGGCTGAGAGCAAATTTGTCATAGAGATGTGGCAGTTGTTACTGATAACACGTTTTATAAAACGGGACCCTGATGACTATCACAGTGTGCATGTAATCTACAATAATTATAGATGTGTGGTATTCTATGGGCAGGTGCATAGTGAAGCTGCAGTGTCACCGTTATCACTCTTGACATGCGTATTCAAACTGAGAGCCTTATCGTTTGAAACTTTTATTCTATTTACAAGCTTGAATCCTTGCAAAAGCTCTTCGATGAGCCTTATTTTTGTGTCAATGTTTGAAAATATGAGATGCATAGCACCTAAGAGTTTCAACTTTCTATAGACTGCTGACCATGTCACCGCTTTTTTCTTACAATTTGGTTAATTTCATTTGTTCAATTGCTATAGCTCCAAGTATCTTCTTTTTCACGGAAAACCTAGTACTTAACAGCTGGTTTTTACAAAGGTTCTTATTTTTCTTGTCTTGCAACAGGCGTGCTACATGAGGGTACAAGAGCTGGTCAGATTTGGTCAAACTCCTCACAATTAAAGATCTTTGAGAACACTGGCTGAAATAAAAATTTGTCAGCTGTAATTTGTTCAAGGAATTTCGACTTGTAGGAATGTGGCAAGTAGGGTGAAAAAGACTGACAATACTTTCCATTACAAAAAAGTGGTTAGGGGTAATTTCAAGGCCAGAGGTCTCTGTACAATATTTCAGATACTTCTCTTTCCACCAGTCATATTGCCTGTAATTCCTCTAGGAATATTCAACAGTGATTTCACACAGTGGATAAGGTAAAACTGACTCGATAATCGATTCGCACAAACAAACTGCTGTTGAAATGTGAAAGTCAAGATGACTGTACCTTTAAAAAATGTGTGTGTTTTTTTTTAATGGTAGGGATGAAAGGTGAAAGTTCACAATCAACTGCCACTAATGCCGTTCTCTTGCAGTTAATTATATTGGGTAAGTCGAGTAACGTTACTTGGCGTACGGAAAAGCAATGAATAAATATCGCCTTTCCGCAATGAGTGTTAAAGGGGATCCTTGGTCAGCGTTAAAAATTTATGAAGTTTTTCAAAATTGAAATAATGAGTTCTTCATATCATGACACATAATTCGGTAAATGAGTGAGAAACATAGGTATAAATCTATTCTAACGAGAATGAAATACTCTATGATAGATACTCTTGGACGCAAAAAGAAAAGTCGCAAAGTGCAGGTTCTGCTACTTAATTTTTTATTTGTTTATTTACTTAATATTTTTGTGTACTTGTTTATCTATTTTATATCCTTTTATTTCTACCTTGATCAACGTAACCATCCTCCTGACTGACGTTTGGAAACATGCCAAGTCGGGTTGAAATATGTGACTGCGTAGCCAGCGGATGACGAGCCTCGATAAAACACATCCGAACCTTAAAAATGCTGCTCCTGGCTATAATCATTACTAAGCTCCACCTGAAGCTCTGCTTGACTTTTCAACACTTGTATTTAAATGGAAAGTCCAAGCGATCTTCATGTAGTACATCAATGGACAGCTCCATGTTTAGATTATTGGCATCATTGGGGTCCCTGAGCAGAGAAACCAATACTTTGAAAAACCCAAGAAAAAAAGCACTAAACAAAGATGATGACATCGGAGACTCACGTATTTCAGAAATGTAGTAATGTAATTCTATTACAATACAGCTTCCTTAATAAGTTCACCTGTGTAGAATTTCCTTTTGCTTGCTTCTTTTACTTGCCTTTCTTGAGCCCTCACTCATGTATTCTTATGGCAAATTCTATATATCATCATCCTCGTTAATTGTGATTCGTAATGAATTTTGAAAAAAAAAATATTTCTCATGTCAATCACTATAAACTCTGAAACTGCAATGCCCAGTATATTCAATTTATAATTGTTGTAATGTAAGAGTCAGGAAAGCATCTGTTTATAGTTATTCTTATAGTGCGTAGTCCAATTGTGACCTGTATTTCTGACATTGAAAGGTTTTATCACATGAGGAAGCACAGCACAATTCTTGTCATGACTTATTCAACGGAAACGATAGCCATTTACCTTACCCGGAAGGGAAAAAAGGTATACATTTAATAGGGTAAAATCCCGCCAGATTTGACCCTTTTTTTCTGTCAAATTACAATGGTCAAACAAGTCTATCAGGTGGGTCTGGTTGTAATCAAAGGGGAATGAAACAAGAAAAAAACAGCAATAACAATTTAATTGAGTGAATGCAGCAATATTAGAAGGATACTTCAGTGAAAGATTGAGGAAAATCGGACAATCCATTCAAAAGCTATAATTTTTCTTCTAAGTTCTGGCGACGAGATCGCTGGATCATCAGAAGGCATGGTATTCCATTAAAAATAAAGAACAACAGCACTGAATAGGAAATCTGTCAGTGATCAAAGTGTGCCTGCTTCTATCTGGAGGAAGTGTTTACTGGCTTCTGCTCTTCTATTGGCCTTCAAAAGTGTGCATCTTGTTTTTTGTTTTGTTTTTTAATCTCGTCATTGTTTTGACTCCTTGCCAATCAGGATGCACAGTGCTCAGAAACTTATCACAGAAAAAAAAAGTTACCCTGCGCAAGAGAGAGAGAAAGAGAGAGAGAGAGAGAGGGGGGAGGGAGAGGGGGAGGGAGGGATGGAGATACATTACAGTCATATTAGTAAGGATTATTCCATTGCTTTGTGATTGTAGCGAACCACAGATTGTCATCGGACTCCTGTCTAGCCTTTTGTCAAGGCCCTATCGCTGTAAGGTAGACATAACGGGCGAGCGAATAAGCCAGTTTGGAGTTAGCTCATGGGCACATTGGTCAGAATTAACTTTCTTTTTTGTCGGTCCGTTATTCAATTCAAGGATGTTATGGGCACTTCACTCATTTTAGAGCGACAAAATGCGTAAGCTTTACGTAACGTAACAATAATATTTATGGAATTCATTGATCCTGTTCAAACAAAGAATGAACTTGCGTAGACCAGGGTCCCATTTCAAAGAAAAAAATGATATGATATATAGTAACTCTTGCTAGGATTGGCAATTGTCATGGTAACGACAAGAATCCTGCTTCCTGATTGGCTGTTGCTGTTTGAAGTTGACATTCCAGCAAGAGTTGCCATCCTAACATCTTTTATGAAACGGGGCCCAGATCACCAAAATGATCCCTCAATTAACACTAGGGAAAGCATCATTTCATTATTTTGCAATGAATGTATTAACAATCTCTTTCTATTGATATTGCCAAATAACCTCTTTTGTTGTCAGGTTAATGTACTGGCAAGCAGCATTTACAAGGATTACATTAATAATCATTACATCACATATGCTTATCCCAGTGAACTTAAAAACCAACATTCCTGTTGGTACGAATGACCTTTCTTCTGATCACGCGCAACGTGGAACTGCGAACTGGCGTATTAGCGAGCCCAGCCGAGTGCGACCTCGTGCAACCCCACTTGGCTGGTCTCTCTCCACCATGCAGCCAGAGGGCCTTGAAAGAAGGCTAACTCCTATCCAATACATAGTAGTATACATAGTAAATATTCATATCTGAATGACGCGCCTTAGATATAAGAACTGCACCAACAACAAACAACAACATGTTTCTTATGCCAAGGTGTTGATACTGCAAGCTACTCGTATATAGTGGAAAAGTCATTGGGACCGGCAGTTTACTTTCGTTATATCGAAATTTCGTTATTGCCAAACAGTAATAAGTAAAAACATACCGAAATGGTAATTTCGGGACTTGACTTTCTATCTCGTTGTAACGAGAATTCCGTTGTAATCGTGTTCTTTTTAACGGGAGTATTTTACATCCAGAGTCAAAGTATAATTTGCCACGTATAGACCTTGTAATCAACAGTTTGTTGTCTTTTATTGATTAAAACACAAACACATCACATCAATATCATACCGATTTCTCTTTGATCGCCATGTCACAGAGAACGATTACAATACTAAGCTGTTAGGGATAGAACTGAAATTTGATAGCAATTGTAACAATAGCTAATACCTATCATTACATTTTGTTTGTGATAACAGTTATCATTTTATCCTCAAATGGTTGTAGTCTGGTAACTCATTATTAACGGCTAAGAACCTCACGCACACACACACACACACACACACACAGACTTGATATAGCAACAACACGAATTACGCTCTGAGCATTTTAACCAGACTCTCTCCGAATTGAAAAAGAAATAAGAAAATCTACACTTTATTTTTTTCAAGCATACATCCTGTCTTTGATTATGCAGCGCTGCGATGATATATTTTTATGCTGTGTTTATTAGATGTATTGCTCAAAGTGTTTTAGTCCGTTGTCTCTCTTTCATGCTCTTTTAGAAAAAAAAAAGTGACTTTCAGTGGCCGTGTTCGAAAGACGGTGAGGACATTGTTTTCTTACATATCTACTGCTAAAACTAAAACTAAATTAAAAAGATGAAACATGTACATGTATCTACGAATGTACGCGTTATGTTTTTGTTAAAAGGACAGACAATTTGCAAGTATTAATTTCATTCTTGTTTCATTTCCCCTTTAAACTCGTCTTCACAGCATTGCTACTTTTAAGAAGAAAAAGGCATAACGTTTGCTGCAAATGCGTCATTGGACACCTGGATAATTCCCCTTTATTGTCTTTTCTATATCTCCCAACGTTTTCCTCACACAGTTAGCTTCCTCGAAAAGAGTTGTGCCAACGCATGGCATTAACAAAAATTTCAAAAGATCTAACAAAAACAAGTACTGACAAGGACAACAAACCAAAATGACCTTGATGAAAAAATTGCAAAACAAAGTAAAAACAAAAAGTTCAAATGATTACTGCACGAAATGATGCCCAGTTACATCATTATGCGGGGAGCTTTGATAATGTAACCAATCTTGGCATGGCATTCGAAACAAACATTACTTCGTTATCTATGCACTCCGTGCCGACCAATCCAAATTGCTCTGGGCGTAACGCTAGCTGCGCTGCATGAAACCACGCCTCCATTGTTTACGATAAATAGCGTAGATTAACCACTGGCTAAACATCAGGCTTCGAACTCCGGGAAGAGAAGCTCGCACCGATTCAAAAGTCCGTCGATTGAAACGTTTTCAACTTTGACATCCACTGATAGTCCTCCTCCATCTTTCTTTGCCTTCAACTATGGACAAGTCAGCACTACTGGTGAGTACATCATTTTTTATAGTTAGCTTAGCACTAGATAACAGTGTAATTTAAGTGGGCAAATATAAAAGATTACTTGATTATTCGATGATTACATTATTGTCAAAAGATTTATCTATTGTGGTTTGCCTTAACGCCGAAAATGGGAGATTCATCGTTATACGAATAGCTATAGTATATCATCTCCATTTCATAATGGTGATATAGATACTAGTATTCAATTTTACCCGATTGAAGGGGCACAACGCTTCGTTACGGATATTCGTTGCTAATCAGCCGTTAATTACAAAAAGAAAACGTTCATAACGTAACAGACAAGAATTGTATCCTTCAGCATTAAGTTCTCTTCACTTCACTTTTAAAGGAAAAGAAAAAAAATCTTAAAGAACTATTCTCAACATCAACCATTGAGAGAGTTGATTCAGCTTTATCGAAATAAAAGTCACTTTAGTATCTTGGCAGGCTTCTCTTAAAAGTAAACTTTAAACTCTGGTGGAACCTGGCAAAAATCAAAGGCTTATCAGAGCCCCTTTATGAATGTATTGATTGTTATGTATTCCTTTTTGTCTCTCAACTTTCTTTGCCCTATACTGTTTGCATCTATAGAAATGCTTCTTTCATCCCTGATCATTCTTCAGTGATTGTGCTTCTTGCTATTTTACTACGTACTTTAAAAAGCAAAAAGAAAGTTCCTCTTAAGTTAATGTTTAAGCGGAGAGATCTTGACAATTCCCACAAGTTTTTCTATACCTTAACTATAATAACTAAAGGAGGTTTTTAGACTTTCAAGTCCCCCCCCCCCCAAAAAAAAAGACCATACTGTATTTCAGCTGACACCGAAGTAAACTTGACTATGAAAATGAAAACAACTCAACCACTGATTCAAAGGTCGAATATGATATGCTAGCCATTTTCGCTCTCTATACCTACGACCTGCAGTTCGACAATGAGGCAACCCTCAAAGTGTCACGTGTGCGATCCTGCACTGCGATCGTGATCGCAGCCCTGCTGGTGGCCGGCGCCATCGCAGTCGCGCTCATCATCCGCAGCGACCACCGGGTGAAAACCATGTGTCCGACCTCTGAATTGGGACAAGATGGAAGGTCGTCAAACAGGATCATGGATACTGACGTGGTAAGGAAGTGATATTTATCGGTTATCATTGTCAGAGATACTAATGATGATAATATCAATGATACTACCACAAATATTGATATCTGTAGGACTTAAATTGAAATTAAAGTATCATTATGCTACAAGCATTTAAGCATGCAATGTAAAGAAAACCACAACGTAAATGTAAATGTGGATTTAGTGAAAGCAGCAATATTAGTAGGCATATCAGTTAAATTTTGAGGAAAATTAGAAAATTGGACAATGAATGAATGTTTCAAGTTTCGTAGTAATCCTCACTGTATTAAAGGTGGATACTACAGTTCATGGCGTCATTGTGGACGAAAATATACAGAACACATAAGGAGAGTTCCAATAAATGTCATTCGTCATGAAAGGTACAGATTCCTTCGACTTGATACTGACAAATATGTGATTGTAATATCATTTCCCCTGCTTTCTGAAAGAGGTAGGTCAAGTGCTCTTTCATTTCCTAAAAAAAAAAAAAATAAGTGAAAATAATTGTCTTTATGTTCTAAGTGTTGTTGTCCATAGTGACGTCATGAACTCTTACTGTAGTGGCCTCCTTAACCAGTAATGATGGCATTTGATTTTGAAAAATTCCGAACCTTTGAAATGATTGTCAAATTTTCCTCAAACCTTCATTGATATGTTCTACTGTACTTGCTGTTTCACTCAATCTTCATTATATTTGGGTTTGGGTTTCCTTGAAAAATTTGTTTGCAATTAGTAAGGATTCCAGTAGATTTGATCCAACTTTGAAAAGACTAAAAACACAAACCTCAAATCGGTAATTGTAACAACAGCTCACTTTGTCATTTTTGTTTTTGTTTTTCGTGATTCACGACTCTTGTGTTTTTGTCATCAATCTTCATAAAGGTCAAAGACCTGGAACTCCGAGACGAGGCTGGTGAAACTGCTTCCGAGGCACTGACGTACAACAGCGCCCTTAACACAGTTCTCCTAAACTCACCGGGCAACTTCAGCGTGGGATCGGCGGCAACCATCGCGATTGACTTCGATCGTGTGAGTCCTTCTGTTGATGACAACCAGCGATGATTGATAAACACAACATGCTTAGAATGATCTTTGCTTATTTTGCTAACTTCTTTTCTTTTCATAGACATCATGTTTGCCATACAAATTCGACAGCAAAGTTAAAAGCATTTAGATAACATGTATCAAGAACCTGGACAAAGGACAACATTCTAAGGTGAAAATTGTTAAAGAGAATACAACGTTTTGGTATCTCAAAAGTTTCCCTGAGTTTCCTTGTCTTAGTTTGTGTTTCAGGTTAAAGTACCTTTCATATAACTGACACTGTGAGACGTACTCGCCCCAAAGTGCTCTCATGTCTTAGTAATCATGCAATAATGGTTTCGTACCAGAGCAGAGCGGGCTCTGAAAAATTCGAACGAGCCGTTAGTTTGACTCGACGCGGTACCGCGAGAATCAATATACACGTATTGTACGAAATCATTATTGCATGGTTACTAAAGGCCGTGTCACACCAGTCCGGGCAAGCTACGCGGGCTTGTGGCGAGGAGGTAGTTTCCAGCACGTAGAAGATTTTCAGCGGGCGAACAAGAATGTTTGCAATTTTCATTCCTGCCTTGTCATACCGTACGGGGGAACGTCTGCGGCTTGACTTGCGGGGAAACAAATTTACTCCCCGGAGCTCTCCGCAGTTGGTCCGCACCTGACAGTATCTAGCGCGTAGTTGCCCGGAGGTGCTCACGCAAGTCCGATTTAACCGCAGCCAAGTTTTGAGCATGACCAAAACTTTTTCCGGAGGTCCACGCAGAACGCCCGTAGGAGACCCTTACGAGGTTAATACGCAGACTAACGCAGAGGCTTTGCGTTCTAGCTCGCTAGTTTGAAATGTTTTCAAACATCCGCAACTGAACGCAAGATCAAAATTCATACGAGCTAAAACGAGGGACAACCAGCTAGTGCGAGCAAGGACGAGCAAGGGCGAGCGACAACGAGCTGCTTAACGCAGGCCAACGCAGCTTTACTTTGAACTGCGTTTCACTGCGTATGGTTACGATACCTGCTCGCTTCACCTCGACTTACCTCGCTTTCGTTCGCGTTACCTCGCTTTACCTCGCATCACCTCACTCTACTCCTAGTACTCTGCTCGCATTAGCAGGGACCGTTGCGGATGTTTTGTGGAAAATCTTTTTTTTCTCTCTCTCTCAGAATTGTATTACCACACAATGTATATTGCTGAAAAGTAATTTTTTAACACAGTAATATGCTCTGTTTAGTCCTCAACAACTGCAGGTAATGAGCAAGGTTGTCATTCCTTGCCGTAGGCAAGCCATTTTGAAATAACCTGTACTGAAAATAATGTCCTGACCCAAAGCGACATTAAGGGTGACCCTATAAGGAAAAGTTGACTTCAGACCATGAAAACAACATTCAGAATCGATTTCATTGACCCAGAAAACCTATAATACAGATTTTGAAAATTATTGTGAAATGTTTACCTTTTTAAACAATGGAATTGACTTTTGAATTTCAGATGGCGGCCATATTGGATTTGGCCAATATGGACTCAGGGCGCCCATCAAAAATTGAAATACACTAGTACGCTTTTGGCAACACGTGTACCAAATTTAGTGCTTTTTGAAGAATTTGAACCAAAAAGTCCTTGTGCCCCCCCCCCCCCCCCGTAACTGTAAAATGTCAAATTTTTTATACCAGTGTAGCTCTCTACGAGCTTATACGCAGCAGGGCGAACTGATACGCAGCGGATCGAGCCGGAACGAGTAACAGTCGAGTGGATGATCAGTGAAACGAGGAGAAGCGAGTTCATGTAGCGGCAGTACTTCCCGGGCAATTCCCACGCAGGTACTTCGTAGTCCCGTATGCAGCTAAGATAATGAAATTCTGTGAGATTTCAGCCATTCCATTAAAGGAATTCCTTCACTGAATTGTCAGCCCCCACGCGACTGGTACAAAGGTCACACAGTGTACGTCCAGCAAGTAAGACACATGCGCTGACTCGCACAAATCCTTTTCCGCCCTCAGGAATGTCCGGTATGCTAGAAAATCCCTACACGTAACAAGCCCGAGTAGCTTGCCCGGAAAGGTGTGACAGGGCCTAAACACGGTTGCGGGTAAAAAAAAATATGCGTGCGCACCTCCGGGCGAGTACTTTTGAGATACATGCTAGGTACTGTCATGTGCGGATCATCTACGGGGACCTCCGGGTAGTCAAAATTGTTCTTTGCAAGTCGCACGCAAGGCTGGTGTGACACGGCCTTAAGACATGAGAGCACTTTGGGGCGAGTAAGTCTCACAGTGTTAGTTATATGAAAGGTACTTTAACCTGAATCACAATCTAAGACAAGGAAACTCAGGGAAACTTTTGAGGTACCAGAACTTTATCTTTAAATAACAATTATTATCCTGTTTTTGTTGTCAAATATCACTTCGTTTTTTAGCTCTTTGTTTTTAATGGCATATTCGTAGAGATAGAGATCCATGAGTTTCTTAACATGACTTTGCATACTTGATAATATCATTAGAGATTCGATATATATGGCAAAGAATCGTATAATTTTCGGATTATTTTTTTTTTTTTTTTTTGTTGTAGCGTTCCTCAAAGGATTTCAACCTTGTAAACATTCAGGTAGACATTTCGTCCCGACGATAATATAATAATATGTTTGGTTCATTATATTGCATATTTTGAAATATTACTACACAATGTTTGTTTCAGTCTGTGGTTGTCATGAGTTTCCATGACGACCAGACGTGCTCGGTTTTCGCCCTCCAAGAACAGACAGCAGAGACGATTAAGGCCTTGGTGCGCAACGACCAACGACACCAGGTGAGCTGTGGTATCGTAAGCTGACACATTATGAAAAAGCTTCAGAAAATTAAATGTTTCATGATTTTTTTTTCTTTATCCTCCTTCGAGGGACTTTATTTCATTTCAGATATCTAAAAAAGTTCACAAAGACATATAGAGAGCAGGATGTATGAACATAGAAAATAAGGGTGCGAACAATTAATTGCCAAAATCATATCATCACATACATTTCGATTTCTTTGTTGAAAGCATACTTCGAATAAATTATATCCAAAATATTCCCTGAATGTAACATTATCTCAGCATATTAATTTGTGCATCCACAGGTAATCAAATATAATTTTTATGATCCAACTTCTGCTCTAATTCACAAAGTTGCCTTTTCGTGAAGTCAAGTAGCTTTTTTTTAACCAAAAATTTCAAATTCATAATGAGCTCCGTTCTAAAATCTGTCAATAGTGCGTAAGCATTCGTTATTTTTGCTGTATAATTGCTAATTATGTACAAACGACAAATCGTATATTGGGCAAAAACTGATATCAAATTCAACAACATCAAAGATTTATCCATTACATTAAATCCTCTTAATATCATTTGCTCATTAACAGTGATATCAATATGAAAATAAGCGCATAAAAATTTGATATTTTTTTCCCAATATAACTTTGTATCTGGGCAATGTTTCATGATAATGACTGCAATAATACCAGTGATGGCCTGTATCAAAATAGTAATGATGTCAGCAGACAAAATAACTGAAATCATAATGAAGATGATATGGAACTTTGTCAAAAGCAAAAAAAAAAAGTCAGAATAGACATAATGATTATCAAAGAGGGCTGATGATTGATGTTTGCAAAAAGTTTAATACTTACAGCCACACCAGTGTTACCACTGGTATTCGCAAAGAACATATTGTGTTAGCAAAGAATCCTGTCTGATTAAAGTACGTCAGTAGCAAGTCGAAGAACAGTGCACTTTATTCAAAAAGTAAAGTTTTGTGAAATTCTCTTTTTATTTTCCTTATATAGTTGTACGCATGTGACATCATACACTGTAGTAGTCTTCTCTTCCAGCAGTGACTGCGCAGATACTTAAAATATTCGTAACTTTTGAATGGATTGTCCAATTTTCCTCAAACTTTCACTGATGTATTCTACTAATATCGCTGCATTCTCTCAATCCTTATGTATATGAAGGTGGACTTGTCCTTTAAAGATATTCACATCAAAGTCGTTGTGTCGGTGGGAGTCATTTGCATAAAAAAAAATGTTATTGAAGAAAGGAAGTAGCGATATTTCAAGGCTTTCTGTTTTTGTCTTTGTTTTCGTATTCCCTTTGTCAAGTCGTGAATTCCTTTTTATAGTTCAACCGGATACAAAAAAAAAAAATAGTTGTTACTCCAGGCGTTACTTGTAAATGAGTATAGTGTCCTTATTCAATTTATAACATTAGTTGCATATCACTCTAAACCCATCTAGACATACATCAAGTTGGAATAGCTGAATAGAAGCGTCTGCTGGCGAGCGGCATATTTGGTGTATTCATTATTTCACGTGTGTTGTTTTGACAAATGACAGGTCATCAACGTGGTGTCAGATACGGCAATGACTATGTATGACGTCGTCGGAGAGATTCCAGACGGTTATTTCCAGAACTCAAACGGACCAATCATCCGCGGCCTCTGCTCCGGTCGTCCTGCACAGTGGATGGCGGCTAAGCCTAACTCTGGGCATGACTTGCAGAAGAGGGGATGCTCTCTTGAATGTGGCTATTTTGGCGGCATATGGGAGTGCAGAGTCGTATGCAGATTTTGAGATTGTTCTGCACCCAGTCAGCTGATATGACGCTTTCAGCTGCAGTTGATATAATTGATTACTAGTGTATACATTATCATATAGGCTACTCAGAGACATTGAAGGAAATTGTTGTTAAAACTAAAGAAGAAATAGCACTGTTCATTAAGATGATAAATGATTAGGATAGCTGTTGGTGACATGCTGTATCATGTCTGTGAAATAATCGCATTGCAAGAGGTATAGCATCGTCTCTATTGGATATCCAAGTATGTCGTTTATTAACCAGCCTACCATTTTACCTTTCTGGAAACAAAGACAACGAAAAAAATTCTATATCAACTCCAACTAGCTTAAATATTTCTAATTTGCGGTGTTTTACTAAGATATTAAAACAGTCTGCATCTCTTAGTTTGAGCTGAAAGTGAAATATAGTTTCTTAATGTTAGCTTGGATTTGAAATTAGCTTCGATAAGGTGTATCATATTTGTTATGTGTTAAATTTTCGGAGAAATGTTAAAGTAGTATAGGTTGTGCCCTTGATCTAGCACCCCACCTTTTGTTCTTATGACTATTTTGTCTTTATCATTTGTTGCAAAAGAAGTTATTGTTAAAGGATATTTTTCTGTTATCTTTTTGTGTCATGAAAAGACAAAATGTTTCCGTACAGGAACAATCATTGTAATACAGTTATGTTTATCTCTTGATTTTGTGAACACTAAGTGGAAATAAAAAAATCAATCAATTAATTCATGCATAAAGTGTATTTCTGTTAAGTGTTTTGGTTTTTCTTGTTTATTTGAGTCCATAGCTTTCTATATATTCTGTACAATATACGTCCCGAAACCATCACTTACTAAAACTAAATATTTTGTTTTCAAAATAGGATAGGGCAAAACAAAGCAAAATAAAAAAAGGCCTACTTTGAAATAAGAGCACTGCATTTAGTATTCTGAAATCATGTTTTAGCTTATATCCCACACACTTCAATAAGAATTTTAAAATAAAACATTCTGTATACGCCCCATATTACTTATACAAGTTTCTTTACTCTACACAGAATTGATTTTACAATGTTCAACACTGGTAGACTAAAAAGTGTACACACTATTTTCCTACGCAATGATAATTTTCCGTATGACGTTCACCGTATCAAAGCTGTTTATTTTTCCCTGCTCTCAAGAAGTATTTTCAAGAACACTCATTGCTTAATTAAGTTTATTAAGAACCATACTGATGGAGGATAATTGAAATTGAAATACATACATATATTAATATGCATACACACACAGACAAACACATACACACACACACTCAAATGAATTTTCTCTCATCACATCGAACGAGGTTCCTTCTTTAACCCCGGCTTGACTATACAGTACCCTGTGGATTGGGTGGATATCGGTATACACTCAGCAAAAAAAAAAAAGGTAAACACTTTTTCAAGTTCATACTTCTCGTAGAAAATTTGGATAAATGTTAATGTTCTATAGACCATTGCAAAACTGCAAAACTGGACAAGTTTTCTTTCATGTGTATGTGCTCTTTTATGTAACAATGACAACAAAAGATAATAAAAAAAAAACTCAAATTAATTTCAGAAAAATCCAATGATCTCTATAATGACTTTGTAGCCCGCAAAGATGAATAATAGAGAAAATTGAGAATCTTCCGTAAAATGCAAATTCAAATGGCATGAAAGAGGCAATATTAACAAAAGTGGTAGATGTTTCATATGTTATTTCATATCAAGAACTTTGAAAATGATAGTTGGTTCTTGAATTTGTCTCATGAATACTTAAATTCCTAAATCAAAAGAATGAAATAAAGAAAGTCTGTCCATTTCATCCCTTTTGCGGCTTACTCTTTGAGTGTGTCCTTTGGAGTTAGATTCGGCATTTCGGCATTTCGCCATTAGTTTCAAACTTTGTTCGTGTGTGAGGATATAAAGGGACACAAGGGGACGAACACTTATTTTTGCTATTTCATTCATGTCTCTCATTGTGTTTAAATTGATCTTTTGTTGTCATTGCCATCTTATAGGGCGTTTGCAAATGAACGACAAAATGTCAATTTTTGCCATTTAACTTTTGTGTCTTGAAGGAAAAATATCAATGTGCTCCCTCATGCATGGTATTTCCCTTGGTATTAACTTACCAGGTCGATAGCTAATTAAATAATCTCTAATGTGGTATATGAAACAATGATTTTGATCAAAATCTTTTATGAAAAATATGTGCTGGAAAGGTGTTTATTTTCTTTTCTTTTTTCTTTTCTTTTGATTAATGTAGATGGACACAAGGAATCGCGCATAAAATTATACACATGCGGTTATACTAATTTGATAAATGTATGCATGTACAAACACACACACACACACAAATATATATATATATATATATATATATATATATATATATAACCCTTGTATACAGATAAATACTTTTAATGAGAGTCAGTTTTGTTTTTGGATGATACATTTATTTTGTCAGGAATGTGCAGAATATTTAACCTCAGGGTTGAAAACTTGAGGAGGTTACAGGACCCTCCGCCTCATCTTGGGACTTACAACCTCGCTCAAGGCTTCAAACCCTTCGGACGGTCGAGTTTGCATGGTTTGTATGCTTCCCATTCATGTATAGATGAATAGGAGTAAGAATTAATACAAGACTTTATAATGCTTGACAAGACATATAGAAATACGATATACTGAGCTTTAGATGTAGCTATTTCTATTTCATTCATGACAAACCATTTAAAAAACAGCAGCAAAGCATTCCGTCACTAATAGTCAGTTACTAATACATCGCACATAAGTACGTAACAGGTCTACTAACTCACGTTCAACAACTGATGTATTTTTTTTTTTTAGAATATGGATCACGATATATACGATGACACATTATAGAAGAAAATCACTCAACAATCTACATAATTTGGTTATTTTTTTCTTTACTTTCGTAATTACTTTTTTGCCATCCTACTGTGAGAACACACATGTCATTATGGTGATATACGAGTACGAAATGAACATAAGATTTAGAAGTGCTGGATAAGATAAAAATACAATTTCTGCACTACAGATACATCGATTCCCATTTTTTTTCAATATTCAAGACATTATCATCTCAAGGAAAACTTCCGTTTATCAATAGTACATACACTGTATTACCCGATGTTTCAGTCACATCACACACTAAGCACATGATATACCTACTAACTTAGGTACACTAACCCTTGTAATTATTCATAAAATGGATCACGATATATACAAAAATTGTACGATGACACACTATAACCCACACTAATTGACAAATTAATTGACGTACTTTACGATGATCATGATGATTAGTATGGTATCAAACTTAATGATTCTGCACACAAACTGCTGCAGTATTAGCTCCCAAGGAATGCAATATATGGAGGATTTACGAATTTGTAAAACACATGAACACGCTGAAGGTTACTGCTCTCGCTTCCAACGAGGAACCTGCACACAAAGTTTCTGCTTGTAAAATGAGCTAAAAAGAGTAGATCGTATCCTTTGTATCAAATTAGCGTACAGTTGAAATAACCAGGGAATCACGAGTCTTAGGATAGGTTGTTTTAGCTAGATTATCGACCAAAATGTGCTTTTAGTCACCGTTAGTATAGCCTTTTGAAATTGTAACATCAGCATATATGATTTGCTTCACATATCTAATGTGACAAAATTCGATTTTCGCCAAATCGTAAAGATGGTAATATTAGCAATCATTAACCCTTTTTCAGTTGTGTTTGCTTGATTGCACTCAATCTCTTAAAGTCACTTTGAACATGAATTGAATGTCACCTCAGTGTTCATTCATCGCGATTGGCATATTTATGTATTAGTTAACCAATAATGATACAATAATAAAGATATTCATTGCTGTCCTACAAGACAGCAAAACTAAATTCACGTTTCCCCAGTACGAACTGTATTTGCACTCAAAACAATACTACACACAATATACCCCCGTGTCCGACATTCTGGAATGGCCTTGACTCTAACTGCAAAAAACAAACAAACAAACAAGCAAAACAAAAAACAAAAACAAAAAAAGCAGAAAACAGAAACAAAACAAAACAAACAAAAAACAATCCCTAGTGTAGGGTTATGTTTAATCATACAACTATATTCCATCTTCCTTTCCTTTATTAGATTCGCTGTTTATTAGGTATTCCGGGTTTTTTTGTTTTTTTTTTCCTCTACTTCTAACAGATTCATTGATGCTATTCTTGAATTATCGTGTATCATGTGTGTATTTTGCATATTGTTGCGTAACTTTATTGCTCTTTGTATGCGTATTACAGGCGCCTATCTCGGTGTTATCATGATGTATTCTCCTTCCTCGGTATTTGTTTTACTTTGATTCTTTCTATCTTCTCATGTCCCGCTCATTCCTTTCAACGTTCTTATTCTATGTCGTTTGTTTGATATGACCTCAACATTCTCATTTAGGGACCTATACAATAAAATCTTTGCCTTTTAGTAGGTCCTTCACATTTCGTGTAGTAAAATTGTCTTATCTCTTGATAACGACGCTATATCTTGAATAATATTCTCTATCGATTCTATTATCATAGTTATATTTGAGATGAGGAACATATAACTTAAGAAGGCAACATAATTATGATTAAGCTCTGCCACATGTCTACTGTAGCAATGAACGAGTATCTTATGCTCATAAGCCGATATACATCAGCATAACCTATACTATCTAGATATCACAACATGCCTTGTGCCATGAGTATAAGTATAAGGATTACATAAGAAAAATTGCACTCGAAGGAGCTTGCGTTTTTTAGTTCAGACGGATATTTCTACTCCTTTCTTACTCGTTACTCTTACCTTATGATTATGATCTTATGGTCCATAGTCGTCATGTCTAGTTTCAGTTCACGCATGGAAAAGAGGAATTTATTATATTTTGCTCGCTCAAATATAAACTATAATAGGAAATACGTCAGTATGTCAGTGTTTTCCATATATTGGAAAGAACCCACCTCAAGGTTATTTATACCATTAATTCTTTTAGATGTTCTGCAAAAGCGACTGTAGCACATAAAAAGCCGAAGGGTATATGATTGCTGCCTTGATAAATCAAAATTACTTATCAACCCTGTAAACCCAATTCATTGAGAAAGAATTCGCAACACCCCAAAGGTAGTAATTACATAGGCTTGCACTTGATGTATTACTTTGATTTATCTATTGATTATCTATTGACTATTGATAACAAGCTCAGGATCCTAGTTGAATGACAATAAATTCTGTCTAAAAAAAGTAGAAGTAGTATAGTACACAAAAGTAAAAGCGATGGTTAAGTGTGACATACTCTCTGACACCTTACTGATTACAAACGACCTAAAACTATGAGAACATGATCAAATTGGACCTTGTAGAAAAAAAGGGTCATGATATTATTGACGTTTGGTCTAAAAAAAAAATGAGTTAAATCTCAATGTATCATAAAGTTTCCGAGCGTCTATTCAATTTTTAATTACGCTACGCAAGTCCCACATACATATGAGCAACATGTCCGACATTGAAGTGTGCATCCGCAGCTCCTCCTCTTCCGCCTTCCGGTCATTGCTTCGTCCATGTCCCCCTCCAGCCATTGAGAGGATCGACCGCTGCACATCCCGCGTATGACAGGCCCGAGTGCGCTCTGCACGTAGCCCTCCAGGATTGTTCCAGCGACACGGTGATTTCCCATCACGTCTGAGACCAAAGCGATGACCTGGAAGTACGAGTGGTGCAAGAGAAGATTTTGACTATTCGGTTCAAGAAATTCACTCAAAAAAAAAAAATGAAATGTATATATATATATATACATCAAGTTCTATCAGAAATTTCAAACATACATCATAGATGCATCGTAGATGTCTGGAGGAACAGAGGCAGTAGGGGCTATAACATGCAAATGACTGTATATTTGACCCCTCGAACCCTCCAAATACGGATGTATAGCAAACTATACAGACTTCATGGCTTCAACAAAAGTGCATTAAACTGTATGATGATTGTTATAAGAAGACAAACTTTCTCCGCGAAATTAAAGAAAAACGTTCCGTCATTCGAACACAAAATACCTGAATTAAAATGTTATTTTGGGATGGAAAAATGTATTAGTCAAATGAATTGTAGAGAAAAGAATTCTGTGAAAAAATGGGCTTTATTTATTACATGTTTTTGAACATTTAGTCAAAGATATATTATACCAAAAGTGTTTTTACGGTTGCCATCTGCGAATGAAAAAAGAATGATATAAATTATTTGTTGTAATATAGTTAAAGAAGTTTTGTTATAATATGTATAAGTGCAGTAGGTCACTTTTTGTCGATTATTGAATTATTGTTTAATTTTCATTCTGTTTTGAATTGAAAGATTATTTGTAAATGTCGATTTCTTAATATGTGTATAAATAAAACACCCTGTAGAAGGGGGGACACTATAAAGTACGGTTCGCATTGGTTCCCTTCGCTTTGGTTCATATCACTTTTGAGCGCTCGAGCGTATCCTAAGATACACTCATATTCCTCAATTTTATTTAACAATCACCATTACACAATGGGGTCCAAGAGATGTGTCTTGATCTCTTGCATCTTACTTGATCTACTACTTACAGTATAGTTCTACAAGATACGACAGGAGACAGAATGGAGAACAGAAAAATTCCTACGACAACTCGCACCTCCCCCATACAGGATTTTCCTGGGGTGGGGGTTGAAAGTCAGAAATGATCGACATTTCTGAGGGAGTAAAGCGACCGAACAGGTATATGGTCTGGGTGAAGGATATAGCTGTTCGTGGGAAATTTTTCCTGGGAGGAGGGGGGAGGGGATTTTTTTTCTCTAATAGTTCCAGGATTTTCTCATTTAACATCTACGCTAAATGAACGAGCAGGTGAGCTTTTGCATTTTCGGAACTTAACTGCGACAGTCTGGTACACACTTTGGGTGGAACATTTAACTGGACTCGAGGGAGATACCAAAAAATATTGCCCAAACTGACAGAATATTGCCCGAGTCGAAGAAGAGGGCAATATTCTTTCAGTGCGGGCAATATTTATCTGGTATCTCCCCCAGGGCCAGTCAATATCATAACTATTACCTATCCCCTATATAAATTAGGAAAAAATGTGAATACGGCTATACACTATGATATAGATCAAGCTACATTTGACTACCTGTAGATCATCACCAACATGTCGAATAACTGAAAAATTGTTCGTCAGTGTACAGTATATCATTCAACTCCAACTTCCAAGATACATTATATAGATGATGACTGGCGGGGGAGGGAACATACCGAATGTTCCACCCGAAGGGTTTGAAATGCTATTGAGGGAGGTTATAAGTCCCGAGACGAAGTCGAGGGACTTATAGCCTCCCGAAATAGCATTTCAAACCCTGAGGGTGGAACGTTTGGTACATGTTCCCGACAACAAAAGTCATCATCTGTTATATTAAATGGGTTAGTCAAATACGTCAACGTCAACCATCAAAGATCGTAGAGAGATTCAGTGTACTTACGCGTAGCTAGCGTAGCCCGACCAGACGTTGTTACTACGCAGTGCGCTACACAGCGACTGGGCTGTAGTTATGTGTACGATCTTTGCAACCACCAGCTCTTTGCATCCGCTCGCGCAGAGCCAAATTCACTGTGCGCGCGTGGGTGGCCGGTCCTAAGCCTTCTGTCATTTGTTACGTGAAAATGTTCTCCCATTGGAGAACATTAACAACAATGTTCGCCCATGGGCGAACATAACGAATGTACCTCCATCACGTGACTCTGTTTAGCCAATCACTAACCGGTATTTGACTAACCCATTTAATATATGTAGTTGTAACAGGCGAACTTCAAACATCTCAACGTTTTAACACTTTATTTTTGCTTCTGTTTCAATTTGGAGAGTTCTAATAACTGATGGTCACTGTGCAGTTATTGAGCACGAATGGACTAGTCATTGTTTGACGCGTAGTGCTGCTGACGTGGTCGGTCTTGTATCTGGTATCTCCCCCAGGGCCAGTCAATATCATAACTATTACCTATCCCCGATATAAATTAGGAAAAAATGTGAATACGGCTATACACTATGATATAGATCAAGCTACATTTGACTACCTGTAGATCATCACCAACATGTCGAATAACTGAAAAACTGTTCGTCAGTGTACAGTATATCATTCAACTCCAACTTCCAAGATACATTATATAGATGATGACTGGCGGGGGAGGGAACATACCGAATGTTCCACCCGAAGGGTTTGAAATGCTATTGAGGGAGGTTATAAGTCCCGAGACGAAGTCGAGGGACTTATAGCCTCCCGAAATAGCATTTCAAACCCTGAGGGTGGAACGTTTGGTACATGTTCCCGACAACAAAAGTCATCATCTGTTATATTAAATGGGTTAGTCAAATACGTCAACGTCAACCATCAAAGATCGTAGAGAGATTCAGTGTACTTACGCGTAGCTAGCGTAGCCCGACCAGACGTTGTTACTACGCAGTGCGCTACACAGCGACTGGGCTGTAGTTATGTGTACGATCTTTGCAACCACCAGCTCTTTGCATCCGCTCGCGCAGAGCCAAATTCACTGTGCGCGCGTGGGTGGCCGGTCCTAAGCCTTCTGTCATTTGTTACGTGAAAATGTTCTCCCATTGGAGAACATTAACAAGAATGTTCGCCCATGGGCGAACATAACGAATGTACCTCCATCACGTGACTCTGTTTAGCCAATCACTAACCGGTATTTGACTAACCCATTTAATATATGTAGTTGTAACAGGCGAACTTCAAACATCTCAACGTTTTTACACTTTATTTTTGCTTCTGTTTCAATTTGGAGAGTTCTAATAACTGATGGTCACTGTGCAGTTATTGAGCACGAATGGACTAGTCATTGTTTGACGCGTAGTGCTGCTGACGTGGTCGGCCTTGTATGAGTTGATTTATCGGCGTTCTTCTGCTGTGCGTGTAACCGACACACATGTTTACATGTAAAGTGAATGGCGAAACGCGGAAGAAGGAAAATACCCACTAATATTGCCCGCTGACCTCCACGACCCTGCAAAATACCAACTGCAATTGCCTCGCAAAACTACCTCGTATAGGTAATAATTGGAAATGTTCAATCAAAACAAGTCCCTGTTGGTCATGGTCACGGTGAGGGGTACGTCGTTAAAGGAAAATGAAACCAAAGTATCATATTGAGTGGATCGAGTGAATGCAGCAGTATTAGAACATATAAGTAATTTTTTTAGAGAATAAACTACATGTATATAGTAGACGGTGTGTTATCACAATATTGGGGTGTTCTTAACATTTTCTGTAGATTTTGATTTTTTGTGCTAATTCTCCTATTTTGGGGGTGTTGAACACGAATCTACTTGTTGCCATTTTTCTAACTAACGTCTTCACCCGTTGCCATGGCAACGCATTATTTTCCATTAAAGAATATGTATTCTTCATTAAACATCATAAAAATATGTTGTAAATACCAAAATTTTTAATTATAAACACCTCTTTAATCAATTTAAAAATAACAATTCTTATAATGCCATGGTTATCTCATGGCAAAGATGGTTGCTATGGTAACAACTATTTTAAAAGAAAATAGTGATACTTTCAAGAAAAAGCAAGAAAATATGACAAGATCGAGTAGAATATTGATTACTAACTACTATCAGGATTATCAGCTTTTCCCCACTATGTTCATTTCACTTCCTTTTCGTTGCTTTAGCAACAACGTGACAAAAGCTGCCTTTTAAAGAAAGAAATGGGTATTTCAATTCAAAGGAAAGCAAGAATGAAATAAATCGGTAGATAATACAATTCTGTAGAGTTAGTTTTTTTATGCTCTTTTCCTTATTTTGCGAGTGCCGTACACGAATCCACCTGTTGCCATGTTTCTCAATGTCATCTTTAGCCCTTGCCATGGCAACGAATTATTTTCTTTAAAAGAACATGTTTTCTACATTAAACATAAAAACATACTTTAATTTCAAACACATGCCAATATAAACATATTTCTTTGATTGAATAAAAAGTTACAATTTCGGAATGTCACAGCTACCACATAGTGATGACGGTTGCCATGGTAACAGCTGTTTAACAGAAAATTATTTTTTTCATCAAAAAGCGTGAAAACATGATTGAGTAGTTATTCATTACCAGTTAGGGTCCTATTATGATTATCAGCTTTTTTCACTCTGCTCACCCCACATTATCATCGTTGCTATGGCAACAACATGAGGAAAACTTTCTTTGATGGAAAGAAAAACTGTTTCATTAAAAAGGAAAGAAAGAATAAAATAAACAAATGATCAATTTCTGAAAAGTTTAAATCTTTTGTGCTTTTTCCTTCATTATGGGGATGCTGAACAATGGCCATTTTTCAAAATGACGCCTTCAGCCGTTGCCATGGCAACAAATTATTTTCTTTAAAAGAGCATGTGTTCTTCTTTAAATATCATGAAAACATGTTGTTGACACCAGAATGTGTCAAGATAAAAATGTCTCTTTGAATTAGGAAAACGTCACAATTTTTCAATTTCATGGTTACCTCAAAGCAATGACAGTTGCCATGGTAACAGCAATTTATTACAGAAAATGTTTTCATAAACAACATGAAAAAAATGACAAGATGTATTAACATATTTACAACAAATTACTATCAGTTCTTTTAATATAGTCAACCCACATTGTCTTTGTTGCTATGGCAATAACATGAGAAAAGCTGCTTTTTAAAGAACAAAAATATGTTAATCATCAGATAAGAAAGAAAAGAATATATTTGCAAAAAAGAACAAATAGCAAAAACACAAAATTTTACCTAGCTTCCAGAATTTCTGATCACATCGAACCTTCAAACTTTCAACTTTAAATATCCGTAATAATGTTGATATTCAACATGGTTGCCATGGAAGCCATGCATCATTACTTCTTAGTTCAAAAAAATCTTCAAGTAAAAATGTTCAAATAAAAGCCTTAATTTTGAAGTATTACAAATGAGCAAGACTATTAGCTATACATAATTATGTTCATGGAAAATCATTTCTGTTGCCATAGCAACAACAACGGGAAAGAGTTTTTTAACATAGAAATACCTAGGGAATATAAAATACAAATAACAAGCGATATAAATAAGTAAAAATCTCCCCAAAAGTTCCAATTTTCACGTCATGATGTACTCTGTTTCAGCATTTATGTATCCAAGACATTTGAAAACCTTAAATGACTATGATACCTCCCCTATAGCAATTTCCAACAGAATAGAACTTTTATCCTTGGAAAAACAAATCTTATGTTATTTCTATAGCAACAGAAATGGTGTGGAATGAACGTTGTGAAAACAAAAGCTGATAGTAATTTGTAATGAATATGCTACTTTATCTCATCATTACATATATTTTTTTTCATTAAAATATCGGTATTTTCTTGTTAAGAACTGTTACTATGTCAACTGTCATTGCTATGAGGTAACAATGTAATTGAAAAAAGGGATTTTTTTTATTTATTGAAGAGAAATGTATATGTTGACATATTAAGTCCTTAACAACATGTCTTTACAATGTTAAATGAAGAACACACGTTCTCTTAAAATAATTTGTTGCCATGGTAACGGCTGAAGACATCATTTACAAAAGTGGCCACAGGTGGATTCCTTTTCATCATTCCCAAACTAGAAAAGAGAGCCGATAAAATTGAACTCTATGAAAATTGATCATTTATTCATTTTTTTTTCTTCTAATAAGATATTTCTCCCTTTTGGGGAAAGAAAATCATATTGTTGCCATAGCAACGATAATAATGTGGCATGAGCATAGTGAAAAAAGCTGATAATTATCAAAGTAATTTGTAATGAGAATGCTACTCAAACTTTTCATGTTTTCATGATTATTTATGTAAAATAATTTTCTTTTAAAAAATTGTTGTTACCATGGCAACCGTCATTGCTTTGAGGTTTCTGTGACAGTCGGAAATTGTGATTTTTTAATTTGATTGAAGCAATATGTTTATATTGACTTATTTTGGTGTCTATAACATGTTTTTTTATGATGCTTAATGAGAATACATGTTCTTTTAAGAAAATAATTTCTTGCCATGGCAACGACTGACGATATCATTTAGAAAAATGGCAACAGGTGGATTCGTGTTCGGCACTTCAAAAATAAAGGAAATAACACAAAAAATATCATTATACAGAATGTTTTCTGCCAACGTTTCATTTTTTTTTTGCTTTTCTTTCAATCGCAATGCTTATTTTACTTTAAAATGCAGCTTTTGTCATGTTGTTGCTATAGCAACGAAAATGATGTGAAATGAACATAGTGGAAAAATAATCTGAAAATCAAGATAGTAGTTTATGATGAATATTTCACTGAATCTTGTCATTTCATTTGTTTTGTTTTTAAAAAAGTATAATGTTTTTCTTTATGAAGAGTTGTTGCCATGGTAACCGTCATTGCTATAGGGTAACCATGACATTATAAAAATTGTACTTTTTTCGAATTTGATTAAAGAGGGTTTATATTGACATATTTTGGTGTTTACAACATGTTTTTTATATTTAGTGAAGAATACATGTTCTTTTACGGAAAATAATGCGTTGCCATGGCAACGGGTGAAGACGTCAGTTAGAAAAATGGCAGCAAGTGGATTCGTGTTCAGCGCCCCCAAAATAGGAGAAATAGCACCAAAAAATCAAAATCTACAGGAAATTTTAAGAACATTGCAACTCGCCGCCTACTAATAGGCCTAAATAATGTGTCCTAATGATGCTGCTCATAAAAAAAAACACGAAATTGGGTTAAACCTCTTTAAACATAAATCAATTTCATTGGGGTTTCGTTCTTAGCCCCGATCCATCCCCAACCCCCCCCCCCCCCCCCCCCCCCCCCCCCGCGTTACGAACCCGTACTACAAGATTTTCTCCCTTCAGATTCTTGATCCATATACTAGTGCGTTCACACAAAAATACTAGTGTGTACACACAAAAACGCAGACTTTCAGAATGTGCATACCAGATTGTTCTCTCCACTGCGGATCAAGTTCTTCGTCACCTCCGCCATTTTGTCCTTAAGAGCAAAAGCCATGCACACGTTCTCATCGTGGACATTGAAAAACACCACATTCTGCGAAAAGAATTTACAAAGAAAACTTTACTTTGGCATGGAGTGAAATTACACCACCCCCCCACTCCCACTTGCTTTATGTTAATCTCTTTGCTTGTATTTGAAAAGAAAATAAAACATATCCATGCTGTTAATCCTGCATAGATAATAATGTCTCAGCTTTGACCTTTGCTCGATCATTTTTGTCTCGTATTTATCTTTTAATTTAACAGACGCGATGGAAAAAATATCACGTGTCCATCTGGCGCCTTCTCCTTGATTAATCAAATGGACAGCACGAAACTATTGTCAGATAATATAGATCTCTATCAATCTGTAGGACAAAAGTTTTAATGAAGTAAATCATTGCAATTATGAAGTTTACATTCATTAACTAAATGCTAATGTCTTTAACTTAATTGTCTGCCTTTCCACCGTTCATTCAGCTTACCATGTCTAATATTTTTAGAGGCCGTCATCAAAATCAAGATTGTGCTGATAGATGGCAGCATCGTGCATTTTTTGATAATCAAGTTTATTGAGTGATTGTCCAATTTATATTGTCCGTGTATTGCTACAACTTACGCATAAGGGTATAGTGAATTAGCAAACTGATTTTTTTTTTTTTTTTGGCCAACAAAGCACGAGTATATTCGACTCAAATTTCCGGCGTCCTACGCCTTGTTCAGTAGTCTTGATTGTCTAGACTCCTGACATGACTGAAGAAAAACATATTCATGATTTGAAGCCCTATCTATGTTTTGAATACTCAGTTACAACTCCATTTCAAGAGAAGGTCTGCAATAATCTTTATCTGCACAAGCTCAGATTTTTAAACTGGTTTCTAGCGATATATGTAAAATACGAATTTTGCATTTTTCATTCCTTTATTACACCAATCGGACAAATAGGTGCCTGTGTATGATTTCATATATTTCCAAAAATGTAATTAAAGAATTTTTTCTTTCTTTGTACAGATGCATTTAAGCTCAACATCAATTGTTAATGACGGTTTTGTACATCTTATCCCGCTTATACATTTAAATGGTGTGATCAGTACAGTGCGCAATTTGTTTTCCTCAAGTTGCGACTTCAAATCACAGTGTTTTAACAATAATTATCGACAAAACAGTGGTCTACCGACCTGTTATTAATAAATCACGCATTATGTCTGTGTTCTTGGTCTTTTTGTTACTATACTTCTAGATCAAAGTGAAAACGAGAAAGAAGAAAAACATAAATATTAAACTAACCCGATCGAAGTCAATTGCGATCGATGCTGGTGAGCCTCTGGTGAAATTGTCACGAGCGTTGATGAGGACGACATTGGGGGCGCTGTTGGAATTCATGGTTTCGGAGTCAGTCAAACCCGTTTCCTCCCCGAGGCTCCAAATGTGTACCCTGGAAATTATTCGACCATAGCAAAGATTTGAATTCCGTTGTTATTTGGTGATTACATTTGTACTCTAGTGTGTCGACTTGGAGCTTGGTAGTAATATTAGACGGACAGCATGTAGTTAAAATTTATATAAATTTTATTGTGAGCCGCTACTAAAATACATGCGGCCATGCCCGTTCCATAAAAGCGTACATGGATACTATTACCAAAAGATACAGTGGCTGGGTAGGGGGATCCAGCTCCCCACCCCCCCCCCCCCACACACACACACACATGCACACATACACATAAACATGCACACTTTGAAGTATTAAAAAAAAAAAGACATGAGAAAACCTTTGACTTCCCGAGATTTTTGCATCGGAAGTGGGGACATGGTGTATTACGATTGACCAAACAAAGCATGTGCACAAAAATAATAACAATAATGCTGGACCCTGATAATCATGCAGTGCGGCCGGACCGTATCAGAAGCAGAGATGGAATTTGAAAATCGGTTTATAACAGTAAGAATACTCTAGGGACAAAAAAACAAGAATCAAGGGAAAGAAAAGACGTTGTTTTGATATTTCCTATTGAAGGTCGCCACACTTAAAACGAGATCAGCACAGAATATTTGCGAAGTTCTGTTCGTGAATTGAAAGGGTGATTTGAACGCGGAGAGTTCTTTTTGAAAACCAATTGATTTCCAATTTGATAATGGCATCCAATGCCATTTCCAACACACACTGTTACGTTCTGTTAGGGGGTTTTACCCAGAATTGCAGTAATGATAATAATTAATATCTCTAATGTGCACTTTCTGACAGTTTATTTAGGAAAATCTTTTGGCAAGTGATCATCCTTTTACTCCATCATGAATCTCGTTGAAGTGTAACTAAACATTCCTATATACAAGATAGGCTCTCTTGTCTCTTTGGAATTAGAGATCGTTTTATGACATTTCGTATGAATCAAAGTCCCGGGTTCCCCCTGTATGTTGCAACAATGTCAAGCAGATCTATCACTCATAATTTGCCCCTAGGCGATATAACTGACCTTTGGGCAAATTTTGTATTTGTCAGTGTTTGATAATGACATCTACAGAAACTTAAGCCTGCCAAAGCACTCGTGGTCATGTAGAATACATAGAGAGAGAAAAAAAGACCGTTAAATGGTATTAAAAAAAACGAACACACAGACACCAGTGATCGTAGCTTAAACGAATACGTGAAATTAATACATCCAGTAAAAGATACTTGATATGCATTTATCAACATTTACCATTTAGTAAATTAAAAATATAATGAATACAGGTAAAACATTTACTCACTGCATCTTGATCCAGGATTTTCCCATCCAGACGCCCAGAATCAGTTGGCTTCGGACATTCACCACTCCTCTTGTAAGCTATTGCAGTGACTGTGATGGCGCCGGCCACAAGAAGTGCTGTGATGAGTACAGCGGTACAGGGGGATCCTCCACAAGGCGAAACGCGAGCCTCTGGGTGGCGCCGTATCTGCCCCCATCTCGGTGTACGCTGGAAGAGCCGAAGAGCTGTCGTACTGAGGTGGGCAAGAAAAGACGGCGCCAGTTTCGAGGTGTTTGGGTGTGAACATTAAATCTTTTTTGAATGAACAGGAGTAAACTAGGGGCGCGATAAGCGCATGCAGATCCGAGATGAATCCAGAATATCAATGTCGGTCTTCAACCGTAGCATGTTGATTGTTGTGATCATAATCTGCCACTTCATTGGTATATTCCCTTGACAAGTCGTTAGCAATGCTTGCAAGAGGATGTTTTGTTTAATCATGGGGAATTGTGGCAAATTCTTTGAAAGCTCGCAATGGGGCCGTGTAGATGAAGATGTTTGTTTGATACCATGACAAATTATCTTGCATATATTACAGTAGGATATATGAGTTTAGTTACAATGCTAAAGAAAAATACAAATGATGATATAGATTAATTCATCAATTCATTAATATATGACGTTAAGTCAGTCTAGAATGTTTACCTGTGATCCTGATTTCTCCATGGTGAAGCACTGAAGTAGCAATCGATGAAAGGCCGTCAGTGGAAGAAGTTGTAAGGTCGACAGTTGAAGAAGTGATGTTGTTATTCAACTCACCTGCTCGTCCCCTGATAAAACACTGCTGGTTCACAGGATTTATAACAAAACGTTTGGGCGTGGCTTAGCATGTACCCAGACATTCTGGTGCCCTGATTGGTTGAATCCAAATCAAGGGTGCGCTCATCTAAATCTGGCTCTTATTCAATATATGCTTTTGCGCTTCTGTTCATGGCTGAAATAATAGAAAACGTAGACGCACACGCGCATTTCCTTGTCTCACTTCCTTCAGAATTTCATTACCTTTAAAGGAGACCTCAGGATGACTTTCAGATATCTTTTTCAACTGAACAATTATAAATTAGTTATACTGTGGAGAGAGTTTCAGAATTTCTGATAACTGGGATGAATAATAAGGATATTTTCGAAATTTATAACAAATTGCAATGAACAGGGATGATGACATGGCAGAGTCACCACAAGAATGCATGAGTTGGGACTCAAGGAAGCAGAACAAAAGATGAAGGCATGCATATATTCTACACAGGTGGACTTGTTAGGCAAGAGATATTGTTATGGAATTACACTACTTCATTTCTGAAATATGTGAGCCTCCTATGTCATCATCCTTGTTCAGTATAAAGGCTCGGTCACAAATGCCTTTACGAACTGCTACGAACGCCGTACGAACGATTTTTAACAATTTCGTAAGATCTTCTTAAGGAGGCCGTACGAAACCAGCGTTCGTAGACAGTTTGAGGACAGTTCGTAAGTTCGTAGCCTGGTCCATGGACTTGTCTACGAAACCCTCTCTTCGAAACGCGTCCGTAGGAATGTTATACGAACATCGTAAGAACAACGCAAGATTTTGTAAGGTCGAGAGACGATTCTAGAAGCCTTAAATTCTCACGGTAATATTAAGAACGCCTTAAGTCGTTCATAGAGGGCTCTTACGTCTTTCGTAAGACTGCCTTACGAACGGAGATTCTACGGCGTTCTTACGAACATCTCTTCGAGTTTGTAAGACGTTCGTAAGGGACTCGTAAGGCGTAGGTACACAACTTCTGCAACTATTAAGTCCTAGGGAGTATGAGGCTTAACACGCGAAGTTCAAATCCTCACTCTGTTCTAGGCGTTCGACCAGAAAGCATCTCCATGGGACCAAAAGGGAAGGCAATCAAAGGGAAACGGGTGAAGGAGAAGAAAAGAAAGGAGGGAGCTGAGGAGGAAGGAGCGAGAGGGGGAAAGTTGGAGCAACAACCTCCTCCTACTCTACGTGTAGATGCAGCTGCAGTTGTAGTCTCCTTGGCACTATTATACTGCCATCTTGAAGTGTAAAACGTTCAACTGTTACAGATGATTTTTTGACAAGACACGGCAGCGTCTTTTTAACAACCCGACAAAATAAACAAAAAAGAAATCTTCTAGGGCCATTGTATGACTGAAAATCATTTCGTTTCTATAAAAGGTCTTAAGTTGTTCTTGCGAATTAAACAGCGTTAGTACGAAATTTGTTAGAAGGCCGTAAAAATCTGTGCCCCGTCTACGTATTTCCAGAATTCGTACGAACAGTGACATTCATACGAACGCATCGTTTGTACAAGCCTTTATGACCGTAGCTTAGTTTTTCGAAATACTGTTTCTCTTCTTAAGAACCACAATAAATTCTACAAATCTATGCGTGAAGCTGTTCATTTTACGAGAATTGTTTTGAATGCCCTTTTAATTTCATTTTTTTTTCGTCTTTAGCACAACGCTCATTGTGTGTTTGCTCTTTTTACAGAATTTCACATCACAGTCTTCTTAGTTGTACTTTTATGTTTCCATGATATCTTCACATCAGCAGACGTTAACGTGTTGCCATCAGTAATATACACGATGTACCGGACATGAAGTTATCATTACATAAAGGACATACCGGTACGTAATGCAAATCGATACTGACATCGGGTTTACTTAACCCCCGGACACACACCACTCCACGTCTAAATCACGTACAAAAAGTTATGAAAATCTGGTAGACGTGGTCGTAAGTGGTAATTTTTTGGTCAATTTTGGTTTGGCCGTGCTTTGTACGGGGTATGGCCGTTGATGGCTGTGCCATTGCTGAAGCACTGCTTAAGTACGGCTAACCACGTCCAGCCACGTATATGTACGCGGAAAAATTCATTTGTCAGTGATAAGCCGCTAAACACACGCTATTTCCCATGATACCGACGCGTAACACGCGTCAGATGATCGTGCTCTGCCCGTGAAAGACCGCTAAACTTTCGCGTCTTACCGCGTCTCCCCAAGATTTAATCACTACTGGAACACGGATTATCACGTGTGTTTCATGTGTGTTGCACGTCTTTACCACGTGTGCCGCCCGTGGTTGTCGGCGGAATAAAATTTTGAGCAGTTCAAAACTTTTTACCGCGTCCGACGCCTTTCCAATTTTTCACCGCGTTCTGCCATGTCTATAAATCGACCGTAGCTCGTCTTATACTCGACATCAACGTGAACATCGCCTGCTTCACGGGAGACCACTTTTTGACCTGTTTTGGCCGTGATTAAGCCTTAAAGCGCTGTGTGACCGGGCCTTAAATACGTTATCGTCACACGGTCACATAAATATATATGTGCCATACATTCTAAAATATTTTCATTGTAACCATTGCGATTAAAGAAGAAATCCTCTCATGAAAGAAAATCCATTTCATCAGAAAGATGAAAAATTCCCTGCATAATGAATAATTCAGATCAGCAAGTTAATGATGTCATGCTCTAACAACTTCTAATTCATTTCATGTACAGAAATGATAAAAATCTCACTGTTCAGCTGTATATATAAATCACTTGCCTTAAATCCACCAAAAATAAAAAAAAGACCAAATGTTACCTCTGATATAATTTTGTATTGGAATATACTTTTACCTGGATTAGCTTAAATAATATTTTTTTCAGATGTTCATAATTATAACATAATATGAAAAATCATGAGGCATGACATCATCAAGTTGCTCATTTGAATATTTATAAGAACTGTTCAAGAAATGTTATCAGGGAGCTTGTAGGGAGTTTATTCAATCTGGGGTGGATTTCATCTTTAAAAAGGCCATTGCATGGGGGCATACAGCCAATGGAAAGTCGAAGTGAAGGTATATTCCATTTCCTTTAAAAAGAAAAAAATCCTTTTAGTACCTTTCAGTGATTGACAATAATGATGACACCGACAGAATCTTGGTTTGAAAGTTTTGTGGGCATAACACCCAAGAATACTCGAGGAAAATTTAAAACTAATTGTTAAGAATAATAATGAAACATAATGAAATTCTATTTGGGTAGCATAAATGGTGATCAAGGTATCATAAACAAAATAACATTCAACAGGCATTTGCATTGCAAAGGCCTTTTTTTTAATGTGTAATGCGTCCTGACCTTTTATCATTTTTTTTTTTCAACCGGAAGTTCTTTTAGCACAGGGGCTGCACTCTCTGTCCGTCAGCTGCGTAGTCATTCTGTGCATTGCACGTTTTCAGATTCACTTGAACTCATTTTAATGTTACTTACAGAAATCACGTGATAATTCCATTTTTTATTGAAGCATCTTAACAATGATGATACAGAATCTGGTGAATCTAACCAAATTGAATCAGTATCAACATATACTTTTGACACATGATGATTTCATCGTTTAATAAATTTGTTGAATATAATAATAGATTGAATATTGAAGTTTTCATCTACGTGATTTAGGCTGACTTCCAACATGTTGGAAATGAAGGGAAAACCCCTTTCTAGTTTGAAGAGTCTGAAACATTTTCACATCATCCAGGGCCAAGGCTGCTCAGGTCGCTGTACTTTGTAAAGAACGTTGTTGTCCAATCTGTTTTGCAGATGGATGATTTTGATATTCGTAAAGCCGATCTTTGTCCAACACTAGCTGCCAACTCTAGAAGGTGAATTTGTCTTTTTTAAGGACAAGTCCACCTTCACAGACATGGGGATTTGGTGATAGCAACATTATCACTAGACACATCAGTGAAAGTTTGTGGAAAAAAAGGACAATCCGTTCAAAAGTTATTTTTTTTTTTAATTTCTGGTAAGTCACTTCTGGATGAGAAGACGAAGTCAACTTGTGATGTCACATATGTAGAACGATATAAAGAAAATAAAAAGAAGATTCAACATATTTTCACTTCTTTCTTTTTGCATAATTAACGAACACTTGACTTGCCTCTTTCAGAAGGCAGAGGAAATAACATATCCCTTAACATACGTATGTCGAGACAAGTCGAGGGAAGTGCACTTAAAAATATTTTTGTGAAATTCTCTTTATTTATACGTGTATTTTAATTATATCGTTCTATGCGTGTGACATCATGCATTGTAGCAGTTTGTTTGGTTTTATTTCTGCATTTTTCATTATTTCGATTCAAAGTAACATCATGATTTTTTAACATTTTCAATACAAAATAACATAATCAATAACATTTTCAGCATTGCGAACAAAGGAAATACAGTACATACCTACCCTACAAGTCAATTGTCAGCGATGATAATAAACGACGTCATTTAATAGGAAATGTTAATAAGTTGAAAAATGCATCAGACCACATATCGTAAGCGTGTGCTTGAAATGATAGTGGCCTGAGGAAGTGGTAGTGAAAAAAAAAAAAATCGAAAAAGAGTAGGAGTGTTAAGTCTGATATTGTGCAAGGTGCATCGTGCTAAGTGCGGAAGTGCATGGCCCTCAAAATAATGGACAACTGCGAATAAAAAGGATTCAGAAATTAGGTGCATTAAAACCATAATGCAGATGAGTCACTTGAAACAAGTACCGATGTCAGACACAGTTTCAATTCAATTGGTATATCTGGACAATAAATATTTTTTAATGGTTGCTTTGAAGGAATAGAGTGCTGTTCGTGATTTAAGTGTGACTGGCAATGAGTTCCATACGTCCGGACCATGACGTCTAATTGATTTATGCGCTAACAAAGATCTAGGATTATTGAGATGAGAGTCGGATGAGTGGCGTGTGGGGTAAGAATGGATATCAGTATTGTAGGCAAAGAATGATTCAAATGAAGATGGAAGTAGGTGTGTAACATGCTTGAACATAAAATTGGCTGTTTGGAATGTATGGATATCCACAACTTTGAGTGCTTTCTTGTCTTTGAAAATGGGAGTGGTATGTTCAAAATATTTTGAATGGGAGCATATTCTAATTGCTTTCTTTTGAAATAAAAAGAGTGCTTCGACCTTGGTCTCTTCATCCAACAGTGACTGCGTAGATACTTTAAAAATTCATATATAACCTTTGAACGGATTGTTCAATTTTTCTCCACACAGCAATTATGGATCAACTGTAATAACTCTTTTACATTGTTTTAGAAAAACTCTTCAATGCTCAAAACGCGCCATTCGGACTGTTCACACGTTAGATAACTTTCACATACCAAAGATATATTTCCTTAAAGCAAAATTTGAACAGTCAGGGACTTGTACATACAGGGGAACCCAGGGCAAAGAGGAACACAGGGCAAAGTGAAACACCCCCATTAAACATATTATGTATATTCAGTCTTGAATATAAAGCTCATGCACCATATAGACAAGAATTCCCCATGATAGAATATTGGTGAATCTAACGGTCGAAGATTGCTTCATATTTTACCAGATATTTATTCAGGTAGGACTATTCAGAAGTAATTTAATTATTGAATAGGGTAAATGTGAATGGACAATCAATTTACATGAACGCAGTGTTGAAATGACGAGCTCGAATATGAAATGACTGTTACTCAGGGGTGAAAGGTCAAAGGTGAAAATCATCGGCGATAAACAAGGAGATGTTTCCTTTGTCCATATAGGGTCAAAGGGCAGTCTTTGGCAACGGTCAAAATCAATAAACTTTGTCAAATGGAAATACATCTGTACCGGGACTTCTTGATACCGCTATGTAATAACAAATGTTGTATTGTGAATGTGTTAGGAAGCAGAGGCTGTCAGTCGTCTGCAAATAAGTTGTTCGCGTTTAAATCGGTCTTAGGTAAAAACTAAATCATAATTACAACGTTTGGGCGCTTGTCTGCAAATATGTTTGATGGTTTACCTACGTATTTCTCCATCAATTAATCTTTATATCTTCATAGTCATAATTATCCCCCCCCCCCCAAATTGGGAAGGATACCACACCGTTGCAGCTGTAAGAATGCGAATGCTGCTCCTAGCTTTTCAAATTGTACGCAACACCGACAGCTTGTTTGTTTGTTTGTTTGTTTTTTCATGAAGCTGTATATCCATTTTTTTCCAATTTTCATTGCACGTATTGTGAAGTTAACTTTCTGTTCTCTGTTCTGATATTGACGGATTCTGTTCTGTATGAGACAGCACGCTATACAGATCTTGTCACAAGGCCTGCTGGTTCAACGGAAACGATGCTTCATTAACCCTGGACTGAAGAAAACGGTACACATGAGGGAAAATCCCGCCATATTTGGTCTTTTCTTCTGCCAAATTACCAAGGTCGAGCAAGTACAGGTTCGTTTAAAGGTGTTGTCAAGCGCAATGATAGATCTAAAACCTTATCTAAGCCTGACTGGCCGAAATGTATCATATCAATGTTTTTTAGGGTAAGCAGTGGACTAGATGCTATGAAATGATGAAGGCATTATAATCAAATTTCATTTGTTGTTCATCTTTTGCATTAACCCTTTTAGTAAAAAAAAAAATAAAAATTAAAGAGATTAAAAAGGTAATAAATGTGAAGCATTCTACTTGAAGACCACAGCGATGATTGAAAACCCGTCAATAAGTACTGATCCCTGCACTTGTATCTTCCGGAAGCGTTTGCTGGCATCCATTCGTCTATTGGCATTCCAGTCAAGGAAGGCATACACGTTTTTTTCTCATCACTGTTGTTTCTGCATCTACTCGGTGCCAACCAATCAGGATGCATAGTGCGCAGAAACTTTTTCCAAAGCTCACACTGCGCAAGAGAGAGAGAGATAGAGACTTGGTCATATCAAAAAGGTTTTTTCCATTGCTTTGTGATTGTAGCGCACCACGGACTGTCCTGCAAATACTGTCACGGATAAAATGTTTCATTCCATTAAAGGACAAGTTCACCCAATTATATGTGTGGATTAAATACAGCAACATAAGGAGAAACACATCAGTGAAAGCTAATGGAATATCAGACAATCAGTGCAAAAGTTATGAATTCTTAAGGTTTCAGTGCGAATATCGCTGGATTAGAAGACTACAACAGCTTGTGGCATCACTGCAGGACGGCAATATAAAGACAATATAAACGAATTCTACAAATATCGTTTTTACTGAAAAGAAATGCACATTACCCCAATATTTTACTACGCAAAGGTTAATACTGTTCCCCTTACTTTCTGAAAGAGGTCAATTAAATGTAAACATACGGTTGTTGAATTCTGTTTATAGTATTTTCTTTATATCATTGCCTTGCAGTTACGTCACAAACTGTTATAGTCTTATATCCAGTCATAGCGGCACTGGAATGTTGGAAATTCATAACTTTTGAGCGGAGTGTCCGATTTTCCTTAAACTTTCACCGCTGTGTTCTAATAATGTTGTTGCATTCACCCAATCCACATACATACATGTATACTGTATATGTGACCGTGCATCACAAAACGAACTAAAAGCCCCACCCTTGATTTTACGTGAGGACTCAAAAAAGGTGAAAAGGGTCAACCAAGTGAATATTGAGTTTTTCATGTTTTCTGAAAGAACTACCTTTTTCCTACATCATTCTTAAGTTTGGGATCATAAAATGAATGGAAAAGTGCATTTTCAACAGTTTTTCTACAGCTCTTTTTTGTAGAGTAGTGAGATCAGGTATATATGTCTTAGAGGCCCCTTTTCATTTCTTGATAACCCTTTGCACACTCTTCACTTTCAAGTCTGATAACTTTTGAAGGGATAACGCTACTGCTTTGAAAGTTGGCAGCAATCATGGTCAGCATAGGTTGATAGAGCATGCTCAATTTCAATATATTTTAATAATCTAATAATTCCTTCAGTGTTGTTGCCCCAGTGGTTTTCATCCTGGTTTTTTTTTTTGTCCCATTCATCGCACAGCCAGCATGGTTTGGTAAAGATTAAGCTCTTGAATAAACAGATAGACCCTGTACTTCAGAGCCTTTTTTCTTGGTTCACACTTTTCCAGACTGCGTGCTTTCTTTCCAATACTACCGATAGGTTAGGAGAGTCCAATTCAATTGAGCTATACATCATTTTAAAGCTTAGAGTATGCTCTTTCAGAAACTGCCTTTAACTAAAAATCCATGTCTGGCGACTTTCTGTTTGTTTTGTGATGCAGGGTCACATATTTTGAGTGAATTTGTCCTGCAATACCCCCATTCCACAGAGATTTTTTTTTTCTCATCTGTCACTCTTGGGGAAGGAAACTGTTTAGTCCGGGAGCCAGCGGGGGTCAGCCTAGCTGAAAAGGTTACCAATTTTTATGTGTATAGCAATTTAGTACATATGCCCCTGAGTATGGAAATGCACGTCTGGCTGGTCATCGGTGGTGGGTGTGGCCAGGAGGGCCAAAAAAAGGACCCCCCAAAATTAGGCTAGCCTAGCTGGAAAAGTAACCCCATGAAAACAACTGGAACTTGTTCGTTACACTTACAGGATAAATGAATGACCATTGCCAGACGTTTTAAGTGGTGGGGGGTAGCCGCCAGACGCTCTTAAAGGCCCAACTCCAGCTAGGCTAGCCTAGCTGAAAAAGTAACCTCATGAAAACCACTGGAGCTTGTTCGTTACACTTACAGGATAAATGAATGACCATTGCCAGACGTTTTAAGTGGTGGGGGGTAGCCGCCAGACGCCCTTAAAGACCCAAAATTTTCCAGCTAGGCTAGCCTAGCTGAAAAAGTAACCTCATGAAACCCACTGGAACTTGTTCGTTACATTTACAGGATAAATGAATGACCATTGCCAGACGTTTTAAGTGGTGGGGGGTAGCCGCCAGACGCCCTTAAAGACCCAAATTTTTCCAGCTAGGCTAGCCTAGCTGAAAAAGTAACCTAATGTAACCCACTGGAACTTGTTCGTTACACTTACAGGATAAATGAATGACCATTGCCAGACGTTTTAAGTGGTGGGGGGTAGCCGCCAGACGCCCTTAAAGACCAAACTTTTTCCAGCTAGGCTTGCCTAGCTGAACAAGTAACCTTGTGAAACCCACTGGAACTTGTTCTTTACACTTACAGGATATATGCATGACCGTTGCCAGACGTTTTAAATGGTGGTGGTGGGGGGGGGGGGGGTAGCCTCCAGACGCCCTGAAAGACCCATTTCTACCAGCTAGACTAGCCTATATATAGCTGGAAAAATAACCTCCTGAAACCCACTGGAACTTGTTCTTGTGATACACTCAAAGGATAATTGAATGATTGTTGCCAAGCAATAGCCGCCAGACGCCCCAAAGACCAAACTCTTACCAGCTAGGCTAGCCTAGCTGAAAATTAGGAAAGTAACCCCATGAAACCCACTGGAACTTGTTCTTACACTTACAGAATAAATGCGTGACCATTGCCAGACGCTTTAAGTGGTGGGGCGTAGCCCCAAGACGCTCTCAAAGACCCAATTTTACCAGCTATATGGTTCACATATTTCAGAAATGATAGCAGTGTAATTCCATAACAATACCGCTTGTTTGCGAGTTCACCTGTCTATGCATGCCTTATTCTTTTGTTCTGCTTCCTTGAGCCCCAACTCATGCATTCTTATGGTGACTCTCCCATGTCATCATCCTTGTTCATTGCAATTTGTTCTATTTTTTGAAAATATTCTTATTCTTCATCCCAATTATCACAAATTCTGAAACTCTGTCCTCAGTATAACTAATTCATAGTTGTACAAATGTAAAAATCTGAGAATCACCCGGAGGTCTCCTTTAATGGGGGAGTTTCTTGAGCGCATAGGGAAACATGCTTTGAAATATCAATAGGACAAGTGCTGAGACGAAATACTCTAGAAATATGAGAATATACAGTGCTGTGGTTTTGGTAGAAGAAATAGGGTATCTGTATTTGTCCTCAGTGATAACCAAAAAACTTATTTGGAAAGAATAATAGACATAAAAAAAAATTGCCCAATCAAACATGTCGGGATTTTTCTCAAACATCAGTGTTCTCATTTTCTTTGCAGTGTAAAACAAAAAAAAAAAAAAAAAACAGGGCCGGGTACAGTATCCGGATGGAAATTGGTGGGATGGGCGTAAACCCGCGGGTATTATAACATACTGACGTGAAAAAAACAAAACAACCAAGACCAAAAACTACTTTCTTTCTGTGCCCTGGGGAGAAATATTCATCAATTGCATTTTGGAAATGTTGAAAATCACAACTTTTGATGAAATTGTCAGTATCTCTTCTTATATGAAGGTTTTTTTATAATTAAGTTTCTTTCCTCTATGACCATGATAAAACAAACCCCTGATGATTAAAACAAAAGACAATCAAAACTTGGCAAATGAACTCTTTGGACATTGGCAAAAGGGAATACATTAACAGTTTTTGCAAACACTTTATACAATTGTCTAATACTCCATTAAGCTCATAAAAAATACAATTGTACTGCAACAAGAAATCCATTCAGTAAGACTCGTCCTCGGTGTACATAGCTTAAAATGCCAACTTTTTAAAAATAATTCCCCCGCTCTTAAATTTACTTTAAAAAGGGGAAGTAAAGCTCAACACCTTTGGCCTATGACTTTATAGGTACCGTATCACCTTACGGTTGAGGAGATGGGTAAAGAAAATTATTAACGAAATAAAACTTATAGGAACTTATAGGAACATGCTTCACATGACCTCACCGTTTTCTTCTCTTAAGAAAGAAGCGAAATCTGAAAATTGTTCAAGAGTGTTTTTGAACAAAGTACATTGCAAAAGCAGAAAAAATCAGTGTTTTAAGAAACATAACTCACAACAACAAGGAATTCCTGTCGTGTCTAGTATTGCACGTTTTTGGTTTGGAGGGTTTTGGATGCTAATATTTCAAGACAAGTTTTTGCTCCGGCACTTCAATGAACTTAAATGTAAAGTAATGATCAACCCCTCTTGCCAATAAACTCAACATTTGCTGTTCGTCAGTAAAGCATATGACAGAAACATATGAGAAACATGTCTAAAATTCATATGAATAAGCACAGCAACAACAAAAATATTATGTTATCTATAAACTAATACTGCATGTACTTAGTTTCGAGGGATTAAGATGCAAAATGTTATGACAAAAGCCCCTACGTGGCTACCAGCAATTAAACATCCTTCGACTTCTTTAGCAAATGAGCTCATGTGTATCATCTTCTTGTTGAGAAGACGAAGATGAGTAATGATAAAATAACCAAACTATCAACTTTCCTTAACATGTTTTACATGAAATCATTATTGCCTTCTCGTAACGAAATTGAAAAAACCAGAACATCTGAAATTGTTCAAAATCGCTTCTTGATAACGATGAAAGCAAGGGAAACTTAGTGTTTGTAACCACTATGACACGTGTCTACAGATCTGTCATGCTCATAAGAAACGTAACTCACAGGAATATAATTTTATACAGTAAGTACTTGGTTTGGAGGACATTTAGATGCCAACTTTTCAAGAATAATACACCAGCACTGACATTAACTGATGAAAAAAAAAGGAATGCTCAGCTTCTTTATCCAATTAGCGCATAGGTAATTCCTTGTAGTTGAAAAAAAAAAAAACGAGTACACATAAAAATATAGACTTCCCGTAACATGTATCACAGGTCATGATCTCCACATTTGCTCCTCTTAACTTAAAAGAAATAAATATATATTTAAATTTGTTTTAAATGACCTTTGAACAATATGAAGAAAAAAATTCTGTGTCTGCAAAGGCTTGACACGTGTCTAATACTGGGTCACGCTCATATTAAACGTAGCTCACAGGAACAAGGAATTCACGTGTGTATAAAATAATACTGCAGAGAGGGTGCAAAGTTGAGCCCTTTATTGAGGGTGCGAAAATGTTCCCTTGGGTACATCTTTCCACCCACACTAAGTGGTACTAGATTGCACCTCTTCTTGAGGGTGCATCTTTCCACCCACACTAAGTGGTGCTAAGTTGCACCTTTCTTGAGGGTGCGATCTTGCACCCTTTACCTTTCGGCGCACCTTTGCACCCCGTGTCAATAGCCTTTGCATCTTGGTGCAACTTTACATCCTTTCGTGAGGGTGCAAAGAAACACCCAAAGTTCCAAGATTGTGGCTTGTTTTGAGGGTGCAATCTTGGAACTTTGGGTGCTACTTTGTACCCGCAAGAAAGGGTGAAAGTTACACCCTCCGGAGCAACTTTGCCCCCTTGAAAAAGGCGCAACCTCGTACCTTTAGGTGCAACTTTATGCCCGAAGGATGCAAGAATGTACCTCTCTTGAGGGTGCATTCTTGTGCCTTATTGGTATGATGTTGCACCTATGTGGTGCTTATTTGCTCCATGACTGCTGCAAAATTGCTCCTTTAAAGGAGCAAGTCAGTGTCACTGCCTGCTCCTTTATAGGGACAATATTGCCCATCATCTCAATGTGCAACTTAGCATCACATAATCGGGAACGATTTAGTTCCTTAACTACTCTAAACCTTGAATAGTGCGAACTGATGTAAGCCTATTTGCTCAGTATATAACTTATGTTGTTGTTGCACTCTGCAAAGTACATAGGATTAGTGTAACTTGGATCTTGTGAATCATGAAATGTGTGTGCGTGTGGAATTTGTGAGTTGTGAAAATGTTAATGTAAAAGTTAACTTAGTTGTGTTTGAATAATATACTGAAACCAAAAATTTACCCAATTACCTTTTCAATAAGGTGAGCACTATGTCTATCAAACAGTTAACCTTCTCGACAAGAGTATACATCTGCATGAAGGAAGAGGTGAAAATATGATATGCAGTTGTCTGGATACGTTTTATTCAAAACGTTCTTGAATGCGTACTTATTCACATAATCTATAACAGTAACATATGCTTCTTACCAGTACTCAAAGCCTCTAAAACAAGAGCATGCTTCTTACACTTCTAAAGTATACACCATATCTTAAAAACAAAATGTAAGAGGATTTAAGAAGCTGTTTGTATGCATTCAAACGAATCCATATTTCTATCTAAAATCTAAAACGTGTCTTGTAAAATGGGAATTCGTTTTATAATGACGATGCCAATTGTCTTAAAGTCCTTATCACGACATGTCTTGGAGTTCACGCTTATTGAAAACATGAGATTCTTGGCACGTAGATTACAACTATGGTTTAAAGAGTTAACTGAGATACGCATACCGTATACGGGCATTTCGATGAAAACATTTAAATACAAGGTACTGTAAATCATATGAAAATCAAACTTGATACCAGCCTTTCGGCAACCAATACAGACTATGGAGGACTGCAGTTATAATTGTGTTCAGATATTGTTTTGGGTGACACACGCATGCCGACCTGATTTGGGATCAATTCGAGTCCCTCGAGCTGAGATTCCGGAACTGCAATGAGCAAACCATCATTATGCATAACAAAGTGACTGAGAATAATGCATGCACCAGTTTCTGTTTCGTTGTTCTATACACAGAAAGTTGTTTCGTTTTCCAATCCTGTGCAGGCACACAGAGATTTACAGAATTCAGTCATCTTTGGCTATAACGCCATGGTCGCGTGCAAAATGAATGCAGCTTATCTAACTTAACCTGTAGTTACTGAATAGGGGACTACTGTATATTCAATTTATACATTATTAATCGGATGATAGAACCTGTCAAAGAGTAAATTGCGGATATCATATACCATTGTCAAATTCACTTTCTGTTCTATACATAGTATCAATGGAATGTTATGAACCACTTCAGCATTACCAATCACTATCATAATTATTTCCATGAAACGGCTGCATTTGTATGAGCGGGAAGAGTTTGGCATTATACATAGCAAGAGTCGTGACTACAAAACTAAATAGGGCCTACATGTATTATACAAGGTTTTAGGACACTTTGAATCATGCCCCCCTCCCCCCCCCCCCCCCCAAAAAAAAAAAACGAAACAAAACAAAACAAAACAAAACAAACCAAAAAAAAAAAAAAAACCAACAACTTAGTGAAATGTTGTACAATGTATGCCCTACTTCCATTAACCTATGATCTTTGACCTTTGAATACAATGGCCCGCATTTTTTCAACGAATAGGCATTTGGATGCAACGTAGGTATTATATATAAAAGAAAAAATGTTTTAGGAAAATACGTTTAACCACTTCAGAAATAATTATGGAACAAATAGCAAAATATTGACACGTTCACTTCTTCCGTAATGACATGACAGAAAACTTTCCTCGCCGAATCGTTCTGCCGTAATTCATGAGCAAGTCATGGATATATACTTAGTTCGATTAAAAGTATACATTGAGTCATTGCAAAAGCATTTAATGAAAAGTATGCTTCAGAACTACATCATTGTCATTTATTCTATAACACTAATAATATAGAGCTATTGGTCCGCCATATTGCCTGACAGGTCGTTGTCCTCCTACCACGTTTGTTTAGCAAATAAGGCACAGAATTTAATTTTGCACTTGTTGCCAAAGACTCTAATCTTCTTTACCGCTATTCTCAGACATGTATGCTGGTGCTGTATGAATTAGAAACGGAAGCTTACAAATATTCACCATCTAACAAGGCAAAAGCGAAGTGATGTCTCGTCCACGTATCGACTTTGTGATTACAGAGATTTTCAAATGGCATAGGTCTATATTAATAACGTTCATTGACTTTTTGACTGTTTACGTGGTCGGACTTCACCAATATTAACACTTGACAGCAATCATTAGATGATCTGAGGAGTGAATTTGGTGGTCATATAGCTCAAAAGTGTGGAAAGTTATTGAAAGAACTCCAGAATACTATGTCGACAGTGTTTATCAGGTGAGATACAAACATAGAACAAGTTCCAGTGGGTTTCAGGAGGTTACTTTTCCAGCCAGGGCTATAGTCTAGCTGGTAAAATTGGGTCTTTTGAGGGCATCTGGCGGCTACCCCCCACTTCTTAAAACGTCTGGCAACGGCCATGCATATATCCTGTAAGTGTAAATAACAAGTTAGTTCCAGTGGGTTTCATTAGGTTATATTTTCAGCTAGGCTAGCCTAGCTGGAAAAAGTTGGGTCTTTAAGGGCGTCTGGCGGCTACCCCCCACCACTTAAAACGTCTGGCAATGGTCATGCATTTATCCTGTAAGTATAACAAACAAGTTCCAGTGAGTTTCATTAGGTTACTTTTTCAGCTAGGCTAGCCTAGCTGGAAAAAGTTGGGTCTTTGAGGGCGTCTGGCGGCTACCCCCCACCACTTAAAACGTCTGGCAATGGTCATTCATTTATCCTGTAAGTGTAACGAACAAGTTCCAGTTGGTTTCATGAGGTTACTTTTTCAGCTAGGCTAGCCTAGCTGGAAAAATTTGGGTCTTTAAGGGCGTCTGGCGGCTACCCCCCACCACTTAAAACGTCTGGCAATGGTCATTCATTTATCCTGTAAGTGTAACGAACAAGTTCCAGTGGTTTTCATGAGGTTACTTTTTCAGCTAGGCTAGCCTAGCTGGAGTTGGGCCTTTAAGAGCGTCTGGCGGCTACCCCCCACCACTTAAAACGTCTGGCAATGGTCATTCATTTATCCTGTAAGTGTAACGAACAAGTTCCAGTTGTTTTCATGGGGTTACTTTTCCAGCTAGGCTAGCCTAATTTTGAGGGGTCCTTTTTTTGGCCCTCCTGGCCACACCCACCACCGATGACCAGCCAGACGTGCATTTCCATACTTAGGGGCATATGTACTAAATTGCTATATACATAAAAATTGGTAACCTTTTCAGCTAGGCTGACCCCCGCTGGCTCCCGGACTAGTTTTGCTGTCGGCCACTAACCGAAATGTGTCGTATCGCAGTCTGATAAATCCGACTTGTATTGGTCGACCATCATTTCAGTGTAGAACATGTTGGGAGTGATCCGATGAGATAAGATCGTCCGATGAGAATCAAAACAAAATGAAAAATATGAAACACGTATTTTACAAAACATATGCGCATTGTGTTGTTGTAATGTATAATACTACGCTGAGTCATTAATAATCTGTGGATGTGCAATCATAAGAGGCTGAAATTATCATTTTCATGTTTGTTAATAGTGTTACTTTAAAGTCATCACGTTTTCTGTAATTGCGCAAGGGGACACCTGACTGATACTTACCTGTCTTTATCTTCCAACGCTTTCCTTGCACTGTTAGCTTCCTAAAGAAGATTTATGCCAACTCCTGGCATCAGAGACAATATCAAAGGACTTAATAAAAACAACTACTGACAGGCCTGGGACCACAAAACAGAATCAAGGTCAGATTTGCCAATAAAGAGAAAATAATAACTTAAGATTAATCTCGCATCAAATAATGCCATATTGGCCTACATCATTCTGAGTGATTTGCAGCCAACCTTTGATTGGCCTTCAAATGAAATATAACTTTTTTGTTTGTTGTTGCAAGACAAAATTGCTTTTGAACTCCGTGCCAGCCAATCAAAAGCGTGTGGGCGTGACAATAGCTGCGATGCATGGAACTACGCCCCCATTTTCTACGATAGATTAACCAATGGCTAAATATCAGGCTTCGAGCTCCTGGAACAGAAACGCTCTCTTTTCAACCAGTCCTCGATTGAAACGTTTTCAACTTTGACATCCATAGTCGTCCTCCATCTGTGCCTACAACAATAGACAAGTCAGCACTACTGGTGAGTACATCACTTTTTGATGGTCAACTTAGCAGTGTAATTTAAGTGAACAAATAGAAATATTGTTTGATTATTCAATGATTTGTTGTCAATCGATTTGTAAGAGAGAACGATTGCTTGCTTTTTCAATGTTTGTTGTCAATCGATTTGTATTGTATTGGCTTAGTGCAGAGAATGGAAAATTTATCACACATAATTTTAAGCATAATGATATACCGTTTTCATCTGAATGCTGAAATATAATGCTGGTCTTCAATTTTCGCTGTTTGCTAGAAGAAGCACACCGCTTTATTACAAATATCATTGGTGGCACTCAGTCGTTGATAATGAAAAACTTTCCTTTTTTGCCTATGTGAATTATATAATTAGATATTCTTGTTTGAAGGGTGAAGACAGAAATGGTAACATCCTTGGCAATCGCAAATTCCCGCACTTGATTATTATTTCTAAAATGTGTCAGAGTAGTCGTACCAAAACCGAGTACAAGATCCTCTGATTACCCTTCATCTCGGAGGACACGGAAGGAATGCAGACAGATTCCATTACACAAAAAATATGAATTTCTTTCCCAGCCAACAACAGAACCATTTATCTCAGATGTTATCTGAGTAGGTTAATTCGGGGCAATCATATTTAGTTTTCATGAAAAACGAAGAAAGTTGTTATTCGGCATTGAATAAATATAAACATAGTTATTATAAACAATATCAAAAGAAAAGACAAAAATTTGAGAGAGCAATTCTGAACATCAATCCTGAAAAAAAAAAATGATTCAGCCAAACTATAATTTTATCGAAATTACAATCATCTTGGTATTTCAGCAAGCTTCTTCAGAGTAAGCTCTGAATTTTGGATCCTGTGCACAACGTAACATGAGTAGATTAGAGTTTCGTAATGAATGGGTTGACTCTTTAGCATGTTTCTCTTTGTATATCTCAACTTTCCATGCTGTAACTATACAGTGTTCATACAAATTGAACCCATTCTGCGATGATTGTGCTTTTTGTGATTTTGCTGCGTATGAAGGGCAGCCAACAGATTCATATTAAGAAATGTGTTTAAGCTTAGATATCTTGATACTTCCCACAAGTTCTCTTCTTTGAACTACACAGAACAATACTACGCGAGATTTTTTTTACAGATTCCCATGTCTCCCAAGAAGAAATGTATACAAATCTGTATTCCGCTGACACGAAAGTATACTTGTCTTATAGGAAAATGATAAAAACAGCTTAACTGGTTATTCTAATGTCAAATATCAAAGCTATTTTTCTCTCTCTGTACTCCCGAAATGCAGTTCGACAATGAGGCAACCCTCAAAGTATCACGTGTGCGATCCTGCACTGCGATCGTGGTCGCAGCCCTGCTGGTTGCCGGCGCCATCGCAGTCGCGCTCATCATCCGCAGCGACCCTCGGGTGACAACCATGTGTCCGACCCCTGACTTAGGACAAACTGGAGGGTCGTCAAACAGGATCATGGACACTGACGTGGTGAGAAAGTCACAAAGGACATATTTTACATTATTGTCGATAATGTTACTGATGATAATGTAAAATCTTCAATCTGTATACCAAACTCACAAATTGCCCAATTACAAAAGCTACAAAACGCCGCTGCAAGCATCGTTTAGGCCTATGTGTCAACTAAACCCAGTCATATCACCCCTATTCTAAAGAGTCTTCATTGGTTGCCTGTGCAGTATTCGGTTTAAGATACTTCTACTGGTTTATCACGTTATTACAGTGTTTGTTTGTTTCATCAATACCAACCTACAAGAACTCTTCGATCCTCAACTTCCGATCTCTTACATATTCCGTTTTATAGGAAATCTTGGGGGAAGGGGGGTGGGGAACGAGCTTTCGCTCACGCTGGACCAACACTGTGGAATTCACTTCCTCGTGAGCTGAAAGACTCAAGCTAGAGTCCATATTACATCTTTTAGGAGTAATTTAAAATCATATTTGTTTAGAAGTGCGTTTTGAGGCCAGACTTTCATGGTTCTTTTTCATCTTTTTCTATTATGATGTATGTATTTTCAGTATTTCTGCTTTGATGTAAAGCGCATTGAGCATTTAATCAGAGTGGAGAATGGCGCTATAGACATTGTATGTATTATTATTATGTAGAAACTAACAACGATGATAATAGTAATAATGAACACAGCATAAATTGATGCATGGTAATGATATTTCAGTACTTTATTGGAATGCCTGTTTTGAAAACAGTGGGGGGTTTTTTTACGTATAGACTTCAATTTCTTTGCTATCATGTCGTATGAATGTATGTGTGTATGAGAGTGTTGTTAGAGTGTGCTTAACCGTCCCGTTTCATTTAGTCTAAAGGGCGATTTACCCATGCATACAAACTGTCACGACGGATAACTAACATGTCGTGAAATGTACATGGCATCTTTCATTCCTTTGCGCTTACGCACTGCCCGTTAACCGTTGCTACAAATAAACACGCAAACATCGTGCCGTGAAATATAATGATCCTGAAGACATTCAATTATGAGATGTAATCGAGGTATTATGCGACCAACACTTAAACACGTCATCTTGATTTGTCTGCAATTAGTAGAAATTTTCAATTGTAACGATAGCTTTCCGTGACATTTTTGTTTCTGAAATTACGATTCTTGTGTTTTGTCATCAACCTTCTCAAAGGTCAAAGACCTGGAACTCCGAGACGAGGCTGGTGAAACGGCTTCCGAGGCACTGACGTACAACAGCGCCCTCAACACGGTTCTCCTGAACTCGCCGGGCAACTTCAGCGTGGGATCGGCCGCAACCATCGCGATTGACTTCGATCGTGTGAGTCCTTCAATTGATGACAAACTAGCGATGATTGATAAACGTAATTCCTTGTAATGGCCTTCGCTTAATTTGCCTATGAACCGTTTTTTCACAGGTATCATGCTTGCCACACAAATTCGACGGCAAATTAAAAAAAAAAAAACATTTGGACAACATGCTTTGAGAACGTCGAGAGTGGACAATGTCAATTCTACACCCACAGGTGTTAAAAATGCACTGTGATGGTGTTGAAAAGTGTTCACCTGACACTTCGTGGTGTTAATTTGACACTGTACCTGGTGTTATTTTGACACTGTACTGGTGTTAATTCAAAAATGACAGCACATGGTGTTGGTTTGATATTTGTTGGTGTTAATATCAATGGTTTAACACCCGTCCAGCTTCAATAAGAGACCACACCAGCTGGTGTTACTTTGGTGTAAATTTATTTTCAAATTTTTTTCAAAAATCGAGTATTTTAATGTAAAATTCTTCATCGTCTTGTTTAAATTAAAAATCAAAAAGAAGTGCAGTTACTAAGAAACTCTTCAAAAAAAAAAACAGTTTAAAATTTGGAAGTGATACCCGGAGGTGTTAATTTAACACCATAAATGAGCACCGAAAATTTAACACCAGCTCGGTGTTCACTATTTAACACCGGACTTTTTGCAGTGTAGAACAAAATTTGTCAAATAACAATTATTTTCCTGTCTTTCTTTTCAAATAGAACTTGGTTTTATTCATTTCTTTGTTCTTTGTTCGTATCAACATATTCATACAGATGCAGATGCATGAATTTCTAAAGAGTAACTTTAGTTTACGCCATTAACATTCCAAGATAATAGACCAAGAATCGTATGATTTGCAAATCATTTATTGTTAGCGCGTTACTGAAGGAATTTCAACCTTCTGGATATTCAAATAGATATTTCCTCCCAATAATGATATTTTCGGTTGATTATATTATATTGCATATTTGTAAATATTACCTCAGATGTACATTGCATCTGTTTCAGTCTGTGGTTGTCATGAGTTTCCATGACGACCAGACGTGCTCGGTTTTCGCCCTCCAAGAACAGACAGCAGAGACGATCAAGGCCTTGGTGCGCAACGACCAACGACACCAGGTGAGTGACGGCATTGCAAGCTACCAGTATTATGTACAGTTTTCTGAAAATTGAACTTAGTATGATAACGACAACAATGGCAGTAATAATGACATCTAAATGATGATGAAATACAAGACAAAGAGGAAAAACTGAAATGTTAGTGATAGCAATATAGAGGTTTGTCAAAAGAAAAATAGACACAATTTCATGAAATTATTTAGGATTGATGATGGATTTTCCCCCAAAGTTTAATACTCAAAGCCACTACAGTCAGTGAGAGTGTTAACACTGCCCTTCCCAGGTCTGGAGAAACATCGTAGATTAAATAAACATCCTGCCGAAATGAAAATAGATTCAAATCAAATTTCCTTGTTTTTGCATGCAACAGTGGTATGAATGGAAGGTGGTAATATTTCATTGTTGGAGGATTTTTTTTTTTTCTCGCATTCTCTTTGTCAAGCGGTGATTTCACACGCGTAATTCAACCAGTGGATAGAGATTTTTTGAAGTTATTATTCTACACGTTTATTCGCAAATGAGTGTAATAATAGTGGTCATTTCATGTCTTTGAAGAAAAATTGCTAAAAAGACTAAAGAGCATCAAAAGACAACATCACTTTGCACGGTTTGCTTCAAAATATTGATTACCAGAACTTTTAATTCATAATCTCTGTCTGCGTGTTGGAACTTGAATGACCCTACTGCACTGTTTGGTTTGGTGCCTTTTCATTATAGTGCTTCGGCATTGCATAGGGTCTGGTGAACTATTTTTTAACATTTGTGTTTGTGTACAGTGGGTGTGTGTGTGGGGGGGGGGGGAGGGGTGATACTCGATCAAGACAGAGCTTTTGGCTTTGAATATTGCCCGACATTCCTACTCTACTGAGTTGGCTTGTAATTTTGTCAGATTTCAGTCCCGTTATTTCAATGTCAAAGTGTGCTCGCGGGGCTCTAGCTACGGCCACCTCCCCCCCCCCCCCCCCCCCCCCCAGCATTGTTTCAACTTTGTCGTTCTGGTTGTTTCTTTGTTTCTTTGTTTGTTTCTTTGTTTTTGGTATGTTTGGGTTTTTTTTAACGAGCTTATGCATTATTGTTTCACGAAAATAACAGGTCATCAACGTGGTGTCAGATACGGCGATGACTATGTATAACGTCGTTGGAGAGATTCCAGACGGTTACTTCCAGAATTCAAACGGACCAATCATCCGCGGCCTCTGCTCCGGCCGTCCTGCGCAGTGGATGGAGGTCAAAGCCGATGCGGGACACGAGTTGCAGAAAAGGGGCTGCCATGTTGAATGTGGCATTTATGGCGGCATATGGGGTTGCAGGGTTGTATGTACATTTTGAAAATGTTTTGATTCTATGCAACCGGTATGCCGCTTGTAGTAACGGTTGATGTAGTACACTGTAGTAGTGCATATAATCTCATGTACTCAGAGATCAAATGAAGGAATTTTTACAACTGAAAATGATAGAAATAGATATTACACAAAAAATGATAAAACTAGATATCAGCAACATGCTATATCCTCTCTATGAAATAGTCATTTTGTATGCGGTGACATTATTTCTGGTTATTCAACATTGTTCAAGTTAACTGTTTTTTCACGGGGCTACCATATTGCTTTGAAAAAAAAAACCTCGGCAAATCGTTATTTCAGCTATAACTTCCTCGAACAATTAATTTGCTATGCAACACTAAGACGTCCTTGTGGGGGAGAAAACAGCCTGTATTTCTTATTGTGTGGTCCGTGAGTGAATTCGGAAAATTTTATTCACTTTCATTAATAATTTGCTGTACGATACTTAAAAAAAAGAAAGAGAGAGGTTTATTAAATTTGATTTGATTTGATTTTGATTTTATTTCTGATTTTTTTTTTCAGGCATAAATGACATACAGAGTCAATTAAACAAACTAATTGAGCACAGTGTTATTTGAATCTGACAGTTAAAACGAAGAAATGATTAATTCAAGTATCCAACATTTTTTTTTTCTGCCACAATGCAAAATGAATTATTTTCTGCTTACTATGCAAACATACGTTCCCGTATATCGGTTGTTCAAAGACAAATTAAGTAACTCTTGATGTACAGAAATTCAGGAGACCATCATCATAAGCAAACGCTTGACAAGGACAATGGCCTAAAGAAATTATTGTCTAAACAATACGACATTGTAAGAATATGATTATGCAAGTCACCAGTCACTGAGTGGCGGTAAAGAGAGAGGGAGGGAAGAATGAAGGGGGGGGGGGGGAGTGCTGCGGTACATTTCACAGATTTTGAAAGTTAACGGTATGAGTCTTGTCAGGTATGGTTTGGCGCCACACTTTCAAACAAGTTACCCAAATGACAATAGAAAGCTAGGTTTCGTTCCTTTCCTGTTAATGTTCAAGTTTGGCATTATATTCAGTAACATTTGACAGCTATGTTTATGCATAGACGTGCCTTAAATTTATCATTTACGTTTTTGTGTTCTAATTCACGTACAGATATTGAATACTGGAAATTCGTCGAAATCATTTTTGGTAAATGCTTTCGATTAAAAAATGAAACAATTAAATCTGTTAATTCATGTTTTAAAAAGCGGTTTATCACTCCTACATGTGTGGATAAGCATGTCGATCATTACTAGTTACCTGCTTATTACGAAAAGTAGGATATTAAGAGCTCAGATTGATACCAGGGTTTGCAGACATTTGGGGGAATATGAAAGGTCAGGTGCGTGACATCCTCATTGTTTTATATTTTGCCAATTGATGTAAAGAAAGCATTATTGTACATTTTTGACAATAACTTGGATGTTATGAGTCTTCACATATCCCTAGAGAATGTGCCGTGACCAAAATTAACTAAATATTAAATAAACATATCAAACTTATCTGACACGCCACGATAGCCATTTCTAGTCCAATTGCAAGCAATAAAAGTCAGTTAATATTATCTTTGACATTTTTTTTATCTATTTGAAGAGTTTGTTCGCAAAAACCGATAAGTCCATTTTTGAAGATTTTGAAGTACGGTCTCTGTCATAAAGTACAAAATAATACCTTTTAAATGATATATTGGTCCACTACATATAAAGATACATTTTTGAAGTTATGGTCAAAAGAAGCAAACATTTTCTTATTATTCTCTTTATTTTTCTTGACCTTTAATCGCAAATATCTCCATTTGGCAAATATGGACTTATCGGTTTTTGCGAACAAACTCTTCATTTGCTGTTATCCCAAAATGTAAACAGTGCAAATATTCTATATCTTAACTGAGAAAATATGGAACGTTTATAAGTATTTGAAGTCCCGTTCAACTTGTTGGACGTCTGCGATATTAAGGATGTATAAATCACTCAATATTTGCATCAAGTTTTACGATATCGACCATGCTTAGTCATCTTCGCATCCATCTAAACAGTCTCGTTTTATTCAAATAATCGACACAACATGCCTAATATACTAGTAATTATGTGCAAGGAAAAAGTCACCATAACGAAGTGATCCATGTGTCCTCTTTTTAACCAAACTTAAAAAAATAATAATAATAAATGTAATATCTATGTCACTACGATTATCCAACGACCTAAGTTTGCTACAGGAATAAAGGGTTCACCAGATGTTCACTTTCTTGCTAAAGATATCGACTGGTGTAATCTCATGTGTATCATTGTTACCAGTGAATGAAAGGTGTGCGTGAACAGCAATCAATACATTGTGGCACTAAACATCAACGGAAACGGACTCCTCCTATATAGTATTAGAATACATTTTGCCTTGAGGGTTTCTGGTTAAAACTATATGATATGTGCAGAGGTGGCTCCACAATAGCAATATTCACTGAGGGGTGCAGCCCCGAAGTGAATAAAACTTTTGGATGCACCGAAACCTATAGTTTTAACCAGAAAGTCGAAATTAGGCAGAGTGTATGACTTTTGTTCTATATTTTGGATCGAAAATTTTAACAAAAGAAGAGGAAATATGAGGCGAAAAGTTGTGTGGTGGATGCAATGTTGTGGAGGGATCTTACACTGACCGTACGAAGCAGCGCACGATGTCAGAGTTGCTTTGTGACGACACCATTGTTGTTGGGGTTTGTTTGCTTGGTTGGTTGTTATTGTTGGGTGCTCTTATTGTTGTTGTCGTTGTTTATTTCAATTGCTTTGTGACACAATTTCACAAAAAGTAAAAAGCACGTTATTGATTGTCAAAAATGCCAACATTCTGACAAAACTAAAAATACCTATATTACGTGAGACTCTTTCAACCAATCGAATGAGGATATTTTGGTGACAATTCAGTAAAATATTGCGGCGTATCCACATGCACAAGTGCTGGTGCATTTCATACTTGAAAGACGCACTGTGAAGACCATAAAGGACAACAAAGCTTTCAATACCATACAGCTGTCATATCTGACAATGACCGCGGCTGATTGTAACGCATCAGGTAATGCATTAGACTTCTGAGACACATCCATAATGGAGGAAAGATGTAAGAGGACGAACATTTAACATCTAGATACACTCTTTGCGAGAAATACGACACAGGCTATACAAAGACAGCAGACTAGAAGTATTTTTAACAGGTGTCTGACACAGGGACGGTGAGAGGGAAATGGGGTAATATTGGAAAGAACGAAGAGGGTGAATGAGATTGGAGAAGTAGACGAAGAAATTAAGATGAAAGAGAAAGAAATAGAAAGCAAAAAACCACCACAACAACAGAAGAACCAGGAAATATCTCCAATCAGAAGTAACTCAAATTCTTACTCTCGCTTGCAAGCACCCCTCCAGTTTATACCTACTTTACACGTGACAAAGGAGAAAACATAGGATATATTCTACTTTATGGTGCTCTGCGTGTACCTCTGCGGGCGATCCCCGCGACTCACTCGGAACAAGGTTTGAGCATGCTCAAGGTCTTGTCATACCGTATCTGGGGAAGTTATGCGGGTTGACATGTGGGGAAACAAATTTGCTACCCGGAGCTCTCAGCAGTTGGTCCGCACCTGACCTAGTACCTGTTGTCATTTCGTTACAAAATAATCATTTCATCGACGAAATGACTGATTTCGTAACGAAATATTCCATGCGACAATTGGCGCTCCATGGTTTTTGTCTATAGTTTAAACCATGGTTTCATTTGTACCACCTTCGTGAATTCGGGCCAAAGAGTCTGTACAGTACTCATTGAGGTGGGGATTCATGCTTTTTTACATTTCTAAGTGAGATAATGAGAAACCTCTTATTAGATGATATGAAAGAGCATGTGATTTCAAGGATTCAACGTTTATTTGATGAAAATCGGTTTTGAAAGGGCTGAGATATCCAAAAAAGTGATAATCATAAGACTACAGGCCACGTTTTTACTTAGGATCTCTTTGTTTCACCTTGTTTTTGGATATCTCAGCCCTTTCAAAACCGATTTTCGTCAAATAAACTTTTGATACCCCTTAGAATTGCATGCTCTTTGACATCTCATAGAGTGATTTCTGAATATCTTGCTAAACGTTAAAAGCTGTTATATCAAACTCCCTTACGCAAGTATGGAAATTACATGTTTCTAAAGAAAAAGCGTTTAAAACTGTCAAATTGGGAAGAAATTCACCAACGGCAGATTGTACGAGTTGTGGTTATTATGATCTGAGTAGAGTTCGTCAAAGTTGCGCGCTTATTGGCATCTTTTTGCAATAAAACGTCAATCGTCACTTTTTTTTTATAATTTTGAATGGGAGTTTGCTTGAATGACCTGTAAGTAGGACAGTTCGATTTCCAATTGTTACGGCAATCTAAAGTACTTTGGAGAAGGTAACACAATTTCGTATATTAAGAATGTAGACTCATTACACGGAACTATATCGTTTTAAAACATAATCGTGGCCCAAACCTTCTATTTTGATCGAAATCTGTAGCAGTTTCTTTTAAACTTGTGAATTCCATTTTAAGAAATGAAATCAAAATTCACAATTAAATGTTTTGTTTCATTTCAACAAAATAGCTTTGCGATCAGATTGACAAAATTGGCGGGATTGTTACAAATCACTTACAATACATTGCGTCATTAGTAGTAATGACGCAAAGATGAGAAACCATAGGACACGCAATTAAAGATAGAGAAGAAAAAAGGCATTTCATTCGTTCTATTTACTTTTAATTACTTTGGTACTTGTGACAAACTGCAATAGATTATCTTATGTTGGTCATTTATCATTCATTTGCATTCATTACACACTCTTTTTTGAAAATTAATTATTTCGTTTACGTTGCACGAGGGTTTTCCGTTGGAAACGGTTTCAAACCCGTTTTCAATGTAATGCCCGATTTACCCAATAACGGATTTTTGTCATTTTGTCGAAAATTTCATTATGCGCTAATCCGATTTTATCACCGTTATAATACCGAGAGTCATTAAACAGACTAATTTCGTTCTAAAACATGATCGTGAACCAAAAATTGTCTTCGTTAATCTTGATTTGTAGAAAGACATGCTATAGAATCACTATTTTCTTGTATTCACGCAGTTTCTTTGAAACTTGTGAATTGAGTCATAAGAAATGAAAACAAAATTCACAATTCACTGATTTATTTCCTTTCAACAAAGAAGAAAGAGCTTTGTACCTAATTCACAAAATTCGCGGTGTGTGAAAACATTGTTACATATAATCTACTATAGGCCTATATCGCGTCATTGGTAGTAATGACGCAAAGATAAGAATCAAGCATCTGAAATTGGTGATTTGTCATTCACGAATTCATAGCGTTCTGTTCTTGATAATCAATAATTTTGTATACCTTGCACGAAATTATAACGGTTTTACGCGTTGGTAACGGGTTCAAACCCGTAGCTGCCCGGAGGTGCGCACGCAAGTCCGATCCAAGTTTTGAGTATGACCAAAATCTATTCCGGGTGAGTCGCTGGGATTGCCCGCAGATGTCCAAGCAGAAATCCAGTAGGAGGCCCTTAGCGGCAGCACCTCTCAGGCAACTCCCACGCCGGTACTTCGCAGTCCCCGTATGCGGCCAAGATAATGACATTCTGTGGGATTTCTGCCATTCCTTCAAAGGAATTCCGTCACTGAGTTGTCAGCCCCCGTGCGCCTGGCATGCAGGTCACACAGAATACTCGCAAGTAGAACTTAATTAGAACGCGTCCAGCGAGCAAAACACACCCAAAACTCGCCCAAATCCTTGTCTGCCCTCAGAAATTGTCCGGTATGCTGGAAAATCCCCACACGCAACAAGCCCGCGTAGCTTGCCCGGAAAGGTGAGACACGGCCTAAACATGATTGCGGGTAAAAGGATTTGCGTGCACACCTCCGGGCGACAACGGGTGAGATACGTGCTAGGTGTTGTCATGTACAGGTCATTTGCGTTGACCTCCGGGTAGTAAAAATTGTTCTTCGCAAGTCGCCCGCAAGGCTCGCCCGGATAGGTGTGACACGGCCTTTATATGAGTCAAATGCGTTCATTTTGAAGAACTTGCCCAGAACTGACGCATTCAAGGATTAAACAAGCTTCCTGTTATATACTATGCTGGATTGGAGTTACCTTTTGGGTGTGTCTCTGTAGTCTGGCTGCTGGTAGTGAAGTGAAGTATAAAGCATGCTGTCTTAACTGCAGGACTGTGGGTATATCACTGGCATTCCAATGTTCATTCAGGCCTGGGCATCTATTATTCAGTTATGCTGCACTGCCAGGCAGGGCTCCTATTCATTAGGGCACTGAGCTATCCTATTTACATAACACTCCTCCTTCATCAGATTGTTTGTTGATCATCCAAAATAAACAATCATTTCCCAACTAAAAGTAAGTGATTTGCATGCATAACTCAAAGATCCTCCTGGGAAAACATAACAAACAATGCATGCTCTCCTTTTCCTTTGCGATTATTTATAATCCAATCTATCCGGAGGCCGTCGATTCCGGACTGGGAATCTGCGAAGGCTTGGTGCCGATTCAGGTTCAGTCTGAGGTGCAGGTGGTTCCTCAGGTTGATTACATGGTGTATTGTCTTTCCTTTGCACATTGTGTGAAAAGGGGATATCCTCCTCATCATCTGTCACTGTAGATTGCATGTTCGATGCTCCCCTAATCAAGTGATCAATATGTACATGACGTTGTTTATCACCCACTTGAACAACATATCCAACTGGTCCCAAAGCCTGCAAAATTACTCCATGGTCCCATTTGTCCTTCCCTCTGAATGAATGAACCATAACATGATCACCAGGTGCAAAGTGCCGAACACTGGTTTTCCTTTTGTCATGACTCTTCTTGATTGCTTCCTGTTTTCTCTCCACGGTTTCTGCTAAGGAAGGTTTGATGAGGCTCATGCGTGTACGTGGTTGTCTCTTCAGTAGTAACTCAGCTGGAGTATGTTCAGTCAGTGAATGTGGTGTGTTGCGATAAACAAAAAGAAAATTGGCAATCTGATGTTGGATCGACAGTCCACTCTGCTTGTACGCCTTAAGGTATTGTTTCAAGGTTTGAACACAGCGTTCTACTGCTCCATTGGATGCAGGGTGATATGGCGGAACTCTGATGTGATTCACACCATTCTTTTTCATGAATTCAGCAAATTGGGCAGAAATGAACTGTGGTCCATTGTCTGAGACAAATTGTTCAGGAAGACCATGTATGGCGAAAATGTGCCTCAAAATGTCGATCATTGCACCAGTCGTCGTAGTGTTCATTGGATACACTTCCATCCATTTTGAATAAACGTCAACAAGTATGAAGAAATGCTGACCATCTAGCTCTGCAAAATCTGCATGAACTCTCTCCCAAACTCTTGAAGGCCATTTCCATGAGTGAAGTGGCACTGTTGGTGGTTGATTCCTCGTATGAAGACAAATGTGGCAATTCCTTGCAAGTGACTCAATGTCTTGATCCAAACGAGGCCACCAAAAAAAAACTGCGTGCCAGATTCTTCATACGGCTCATACCGATATGCCCATCGTGTAGTTCTGTCAACATCTGAGTTTGCAGACTTGCAGGAATGATGATTCTTAATCCCCAAATCAAAACATTCTGTTCCATTGACATTTCATGTCGACGATACAAGTAGGGTTTAAGATGTTCATCGTAGATTGTGCTGGGCCATCCTCTCTTGGTGTACTCTAACACCTGTCGTAGCACTGGGTCCTTGGCTGTGGCAACCGCAATTTCCTTAGATGTCAAAGGCAGTTCATTTACATGTGTGTAATGGAAAATGTTCTCTTCTATGCTATCAGCATGATCCACGTTGATAGGAAGTCTAGACAGGCCATCAGCGTTCTTGTGATGTGTGCTGCCTTTGTATTTGATGTCATAGCTGTAGGCTGACAAGATCAGTGCCCAGCGCTGCATTCGAGCTGCCGCTATAGTTGGAACTCCTCTCTTGGGTCCAAGTATCGTTACTAACGGTTTGTGATCTGTCACAAGGGTGAATTGTCGTCCATAAATATATGGATGAAACTTCTTTACTCCAAATATCAGTGAGAGTGCTTCCTTCTCTAGCTGTGCATAGTTCCGCTCGCTGCTGGTCAATGTGCGAGATGCAAAAGCAATCGGACGTTCCTCTCCATCTGGCATGATGTGGGACAAGACAGCTCCTACCCCGTATGGTGAAGCATCACATGCAAGACACAGAGGGAGATTTGCATCATAATGAGCAAGCACTTGAGCAGATGCTAGCTGGTCCTTTGAAGCCTCAAATGCCTTGTCACAGTCAACTGTCCATTTCCACGGTGTACTGCTTGATAGCAATGCATTCAGTGGATGAATCATAGAAGACAGGTTTGGCAGGAATCTAGCATAGTACTGCAACATGCCCAAGTACGAACGTAGTTCCTGCACATTCCTTGGCTTAGGTGCATCTTTCACTGCTTGCACCTTCTCTGGTGTGGGATGCAGTCCTTCAGCATCCACGATGTAGCCCAAGTACTCTACACTTGGCTTCATGAACTCACATTTGGCCAACTTAAGTCGAAGACCATTCTGCTCCAAACGTTGGAGTACAGCATCCAATCTCTCCAAATGTTCCGACTCTGTTTTTCCTGAAATGAGCATGTCATCCAGAAAGCAAACAACTCCATCCAGTCCTTGCAAGACTTATTCCATGGCGGCTTGGAAGATAGCAGGTGCACTTGCAACATGGAATGGAAGTCGCGTATACTGATAAAGTCCACGATGAGTGGTGATCGTCAGATACTTGCGAGAGTCTTCCTCCAGAATCATCTGCTGATAAGCCTGTGATAAGTCTAGCTTGGTAGAATAGCATCCACCAGCTAGAGTTGAGAACAAATCCTGTGGATTTGGTAATGGGTACTGGTCGACATCCAACACCGGATTGATGGTTGTCTTGTAATCACCACAAATGCGAACTGAGTTATCCGTCTTGGGAACAACTACGATTGGAGCTGCCCATTCACTATGTGAAACTGGAATTAGTATTCCTTGGTCGACAAGTTTATCGAGTTGAGCTTCCACTTTTTCTTTCAATGCATATGGCACAGGTCTTGCCTTGTTGAAGCGAGGATGTGCTTCACTTTTCACTTTGATTTTTGCCTTGTGATTTGTCATGGTTCCAAGTCCAGGCTCAAACACTGCCTTGTGTCTTGACTGGATCCCCGGTAAGTCATCCTTCAGTGACTTCGGAGAAACAGTAAACAGTGACTTCCAATCCACTTTGATCCTTTTTAACCAGTTCCTTCCAAAAATTGCTGGTTGGCCTGTAGTATCCGCCACTACAACAACATCAGATATGATCTGGTCGGCGTATCGTACTTTCACTTGTGCTTGTCCCAATACAGGCAATGCATCTCCTGAGTATGTCCTGAACTTGTATGCAGACTTTTCCAATTTGATGTGTTGCAGATTCTTGCGATAAAGATCAGCTGGGATGACACTCATTGATGCACCTGTGTCAATTTCCATCTCCAGTGGTCTGTCGTTAATCTCAACTGTAACCTTGAGCGCATCTTCACCGGACTTCTGCGAGACAGTGAACAATCCCAGTGTGTGCATTTCCTTGACTTCACAATTGTCATCTATGGATGATTCAGATACAACATACTTAGTTGATTTGCTTTTGCACTTTGCAGCCAAATGACCTACTTTTCCACAATTGTTACACTTGTACGACTTGTATCTACACATTGCTGGATTGTGAACACCTTTTCCACATCGATAACACTCTCTTTTCTCCCTTGAATTTGAGAAGTTCGACTGCTGCTCTCTCTTCCTTGGTGGTCCACGCGAATGGAATCCAGTGTAGCCACCACTGACTTTCTTGACTTCACTTTCTCGAACAGCTTCTCCTTTCATTTCACGTGTATTTCTGTCAGCAAGCTCCATGGCTAATGCAAGATCCAGTGCTTTGTCGAATGTGAGATTCGCTTCGCTTAACAACCTCTTCTGAATGACTGTGCTTTGAAGACCACAAACAAATTTATCTCTCAGGGCTTCCTTCAAAAATGTACCAAACTTGCATGTGTCGGACAAACGCCTCAACTCTGCAGCATACTCTGACACTGATTCATGTGAATGCTGATTACGCTGATAAAATTTGAATCTTTCCGCAATAACCAATGGTTGAGGAGACAAGTGGGTGGTCAAGGCTGAAATTAATTCAGAATATTTCTTCTGGGCGGGTAGATCTGGGCTCACTAAGCTCTTCAAAAGTGCATAAGTTTTTGCACCAATGACACTCAAAAACACTGCAACTTTCTTCCCTTCTTGCACATCATTTGCCACCATAAACTGCTCAAATCTTTCAATGTAGGTGGAAAAATCCTCAGTTCCAGGATTATATTCCCCAATGCGGCCGAAATTCATGGTGGTGGTGTTCAGTTTCCCCTCGTCGCCACTGTTATACACTATGCTGGATTGGAGTTACCTTTTGGGTGTGTCTCTGTAGTCTGGCTGCTGGTAGTGAAGTGAAGTATAAAGCATGCTGTCTTAACTGCAGGACTGTGGGTATATCACTGGCATTCCAATGTTCATTCAGGCCTGGGCATCTATTATTCAGTTATGCTGCACTGCCAGGCAGGGCTCCTATTCATTAGGGCACTGAGCTATCCTATTTACATAACACTTCCTAACAATGAAAAAAAAAATATATATATATGTATATACACACACATATATATATAATTTATATATATATATATATATATATATATAATTTATATATATATATATATATATATATATATACATTATCATATTTTTCATGAACAGCTGCACTGACATTCGAAGCTGGTGGTGGTGAGTGCTAGGTCGTATAAAAAAATTAAAAAGATATACACTTGTATATATATATAGATAGATAGATATATATATAAAGTCATTTTCATCAAAATTTCAGATACGAGGTCTTGTCGCCCAGCGACGATAGTATATATCGTCGCAGGGCGACAAGACCTCGTATCTGAAATTTTGATGAAAATGATTTTTTTTTTTGATAAATGGTGAAAGAACCAATTAAGTGAGTTCCTGTGAAAATCTTACCTGTCTTACCCCATAAATGAAGCCACCATGGCATGTCAAAGGAAAGGCTCTCCCATTTGATACAGTGCTTTGGGTGCCATGCTTTTTTGCTCTCCTGAACATTTGACATTTTGTAAATACAAGATCTTGTCGCCCCAGCGACGATATCCGTTGGGCATATATCCGTCGGGAATATGTATAGTTTGTTGAGGATTGATGAAGCATGTGATGATGCACAGGTATGTATATACGCATATAACATATATGCGTATGGTTCCATGACATTTGCTCCGGCGACATATGCTCCGACGACAATTTCTCCGAAAAATGCGACAAATGCTCCGCGACATTTGCTCCGCGACAATTGCTCCGCCGAAATTTGCTCCGCCGACAAATGCTCCGGCGACATTTGCTCCGCTGACAAATGCTCCGGCGGTATTTGCTCCAGCGACATTTGCTCCGGCGACGTTTGCTCCTACGACAAATGCTCCGGCGACATTTGCTCCAGCGATGTTTGCTCCGGCGACATCTGCTCCTACGACAAATGCTCCTAAGGTGCGACAATTGCTCCGGTGACATTTGCTCTGGCGATATTTGCTCCTACGACATTTGCTCCGACGTCATATGATGCAAAGGTCTGAAAGTACACACAGGTACGACATTTGCTCCAGCGACAATTGCTCCGGTGACAATTGCTCCTACGACATTTGCTCCGACGTCATAATATGATACAAAGGTCTGAAGATACTCACAGGTACGACCTTTGCTCTTCCGACATTTGCTCCTACGACAAATGTTCCGGCGGCATTTGCTCCAGTGACGTTTGTTCCGGCGACATTTGCTGCGACGTCATATGATGTAAAGGTCTGAAGGTACACACAGGTACGAAATTTGCTCCGGCGACAATTGCTCCGATGACAATTGCTCGATGGACGTTTGATGCAACGGTCTGAAGGTACAGACAGGTACGACATTTGCTCCTCCGACATTTGCTCCGGAGACAAATGCTCCGGCGACAGTTGCTCCAGCGACAAATGAAAGTTAAGAACATCAAACACGACACCGTCAGCGTTGGAATAAAAATTAAATCAAAATTGAAATACATTAATTTTAAGCGCCCCGTCCAGCAAGGGCGAAAATTTTGCAATTTTCAGTTATATTATTGACAGGTTTTAGACAAGAAAAGTGCCTCATTGTTTAATTTTGTCTTTAATTAATTGATTTATTAATTATTTCTTAACCTTCCGGGGGCACATTCGTTCCCCACGAAGAAAAATTCTTGGGGGGGGGGAGGGCAAGGGCCCACTCTGTCTCCCGCTCCGGCGCCCATGTGTTCAATTCAATTCAATTCAATTCAATTAAGTTTATTGATCTGATCCAAACAAAAAGGATTACAATAAATTTTCGACAAATAGTATATGACTTTCTGAGGAAATAACGAAATAATATGACTTTCACAATTTTCAAAATAACAAACTAATATGACTTTTACAATTGACAAAATAACAAATACATGAATAGCAAAATCAGAACGGTATCTATGAAACATTACCATTAACATAATTCAGCGAACTGTAACATTGCTAAATCAATTATAGTGTTATCAAAGTAATAAGTGGGGTATCATGATGATTAACTACCGAAATAAAATCGTAGATTTCTTCTGGCCATGTTTTAACACCCCCCCCCCCCCCCGCGAAGAAACCCAATAACAAATCCATTATCCACGTATTCTTTTTCGCACTAGGAAATAATGTAAATTTTAGACCCACATATAGGTTTATAATCAGGGGGCAATCTTTTTTTTTTAATCCTCGCTCTTTCTCTTCTCCTTTCCCTTTTCTCTTTGTTTCTTTAGGTTTTTTCTTTCTCTTTTTTTATTTTGCAAAATCATAGGCGCCGCCCTGCACCCATACATAAGTAAAAAACAAACCAGTAAACAAATAAAACAAAAAGCCCGTTAGGGATGTTTTAGATTGCGTGTATGGCTATTTTTTTCAATGTACTCCTGCTCTTAGCATGAAAGAGAGATATCACTAAGGGTTGTTGTTTTTTAGGGTTAGCTCAATGAGGTTATTAGGTGATCTCTTTTAGTTGCAGGATCGTTGACCAGAACAATTTATATCGACCTTTTTTGTGTTGTCTCTAATTTAAATCAACTTCGGATCCTGAAAGAAGTTTTGAAATGGTCTCGTAACTAACAAACAGTCAAACAACATCCCAATTTGAGGAGAACTTTTGCTTTGCATTCTTTGGACTGTGTTTCTCCCATATGTTTTTTTTTTGTAATTTGTGGACGACACGCTTCATTCCGAAAAAGAGTATTTATGGCAAAAACTCGGAAGTATAAATCCAGCATGTTTTCTTTCTAAAAATCACTACAAAATAACTACATATACCTAACAGACTTAGGCCGTATGCAGTATTTTACCCTGTGTATGTATTTTATTTATTTTATTTATTTATTTCACATCTTTAAAAAGGGTAGCCCGAGTCAGCATTAGCTGGTTTTCATCGGGGCCCTTTCAAACACAATACACAAAAACAGTGCAGAATCAGAGTTACTAACAATACATTTCAAAACATTTAAATACAAATCGAAGGACAAAGCCTGATGATACTATTATGGTAGTTAAAAAATGAAATACTAAAACGATTCCTATAGGTTAAACGAAGGGGAAAAAACATACATCAAAATTACATTTAAATTGGTACCCCGAATAAATTCAGTTGATACAATGAGAATAGGTTTTAAGAATTGAAAGACATATGCTTACAACAATCCAGTTTACAATGGTAACTTCAGATATTGCATACAAAATCATATATAATAATATACATACTCATATTTCATAATAAACCGTTTTATAAAAATGGCATAAGTACATGGGTTAAACAAATCATACTTAATAGAAACAGATATGGATAAAATGGACTTTGCAACAGGTGACATAATTGATGTAAGCATAACAACTTCAAGTAGTATTATTGTTTTTTTGTAGGAAAAAAAGGAATTCTTGCATTTGGTCATTTATTACTGGGAAGATTTTTTTAAAGTTGAATTGTGAAATTAATCGGGGAAAAATGAACAATAACATTTATTACACAAATTAAACCTCTGGTATTATTTATCCTGTGTGGTTATTGACTATTGAGAAGGGGTCCCCTTGTATGAAAAACATATATATATATATATATATATATATATCATAATTTACTTTTAAAAAATTCTAAATTAGGGGAACAGCGTGTCTCTATGGGCAGATTATTCTAATCGGATATTGCTGAGCATATAAATGATCGCTTGTAAAATTCAGTATTACATCTAGGAGGCTCAAGTTTGAGTTGATGTGAATTACGTGTTGTGCGTTGCGCTACGTCATCGTGCAAAACAAAGTTGTTGTGTGGGGGGGTGCGAGTGTGTGGGGGTGTGAGTGTGTGTCAAGGAGGGGGATTATCTACAATAATTCGATATACGTGCGCTATATATCGTATAGTCTTTTCCAAACCGTTACGAATAATGTCCTGAAACAAAAGCTTGACAAGCACACAGTTTGAATATCCAACGACGAACAATAATGGGGGAAATGTGACAAGATTGAATTATCACGTTACGCAGCTTATAACACTGCAATATACGTGATTATGAGCAAAGGAGTATACAAAATACGAAGATTACATTCCTCCCACGGTAAGAACTTTTTGCATTTTGATGTTGCAAATGGTGCAATTTGATGCATGTTTTTGCGTGTTTTAAAGAGTTGAAACAGTCCCACTTGTTTAAGGTTGCAGTATGTTTTGATGTAGATTATCATTGAACAATTTGCCTATATAATGGTATAATTTGAATACACTTCTTGTATCAATTCTTTTCACTGAATATCATGAACGCGACTGAATCTCAGCGAGTAGAGCGAGCGAGGGGGGAGGGGAGGGGGTGTCCCCCCTCCCACGGTGAGAACTTTTTGCATTTCGATGTTGCAAATGGTGCAATTTGATGCATGTTTTTGCGCGTTTTATCGACGTGAAACAGTCCCACTTGTTTAAGGTTGCAGTATATTTTGATGTAGATTATCATTGAACAATTTGCCTATAAAATGCTATCATTTAAATACGCTTCTTGTATTACTTCTTTTCACTGAATATCATGAACGCGACTGAACCCGAGAGAGCGGAGAGAGCGAGGGGAGAGGGGAGGGTGTGGGAGGGGGGTGTACCCCCTCCGACGGTGAGAACTTTTTGCATTTTGATGTTGCAAATGGTGCAATTTGATGCGTGTTTTAACGTGATGAAACAGTCCCACTTGTTTAAAGTTGCAGTATAATTTAGTGTATATTATTATTGAACAATTTCCCTATAAAATGGTATCATTTAAATAATCTTCTTGTATTAATTCTTACACTGAATATCATGAACACCATCTGTTCAGCAGTCAAACAGAAAAAGCATGCACACGAGGGTGTAGAACTCATAGGGCCGGCATATCCCCTCCCGTTTTCAGACCTGAAATTCAGCGATCTGTTGCAAATTTTTGGTGCAATACTTTTTCATCGAAGTGATAAAATCACGGAATTTAGCTCTTATTCCGAATGTGCACCATCTGTGTGTATGTATAAAGTCTAGTGAGGTATATAGAGGAAGGGGGATTCCTCCTCCCGCTCGCGGAGCTTTTGCGTTTTTAGAATTGAAATAAAGCGATCTGGGTATATAGCCACAGTCTATACTTCTTATGCATGGTGGAAGGGGGGAGGGGCGGGGGAGCAGGGAGAAGGCGTGGGCGAGTGTTATCCCCACCCTTCCCTTCCGATCGAGCTTTTGCCTTTTTAAGGTTGAAATTGAGATATCTCATCTACGCATTTTTGATGGAATCAACATTTGGGAAATCACACACACACACACACACACACACACACACACAAAACTGATTAGGGGGGGCTGAGGGAGGAAAAAGTTGATTAAAAGGGGAAATTCCCCTTATACATGAGGGAACCTTGAGTTTTCGGAATATAAGTGATAAGTCTTGTGCACTCAGAATTATTCATAATTTTTTGTAAATCTAAAAAGTGTACTAAGCTAGGGAAAATGGCACAGAGGGGGAGGGTTTGGGAGGGGGTATCCCCCTCCCAAGCACGAGAGATTTTGCATATTTTGAATTGAAATTCAACGATCTGGTGCACACTTTGAGTGAAATATTCAAAAAATATCTTATTTGATGAAAGGTTGCAAAGGAGACCCGCTTCATGTGCATGCATATACAGTATACACGCATTTTTTTTTTCCGCCTCCCAAATCCCCGGTCCAAATCTTAGGGGGGGGGGGGGCGATCGCCCCCATCGCCCCCCCCCCCCCCTGGCTACGCCAGTGCAAGAAAATACGATCTAACATTTTTCTTGAAACATTGACCTTCAATCTATTGTGTCACTTTCAGGAAAGTTCCAGAGACTTGGATCAGTATGTGAAAGCGTAATTTGAGTTAATGATATTGTGAGAAGAAGAAAATATGGGTTTCCTTGTTTAATTGTGTATTTTTGTTATTTTGTTTCATTCGTTCGTTATCTTTATTAAGGATTCTCCATTCGATCTTTCAAAAGTAATTTAAAAAGAGTCAATATGTAATAACTATGAATAAAACAAACAAAGAAACAAAAACATCTGTAATTCTTCGGAGAAGTCCAGGAAGATTTTTGTTTTCCGCCGGAGAAATTGTGAGGAGGGCATTTTTCACCCTTGAAATTGTCTCATCTTCTAAACAAATTTCGTCTGATATAATTTCACCAGATCAATTATCGAACCGTTGGAACGAATTGCCGTCGGAGGACCGTCCGAGCAAATGTCTCTGGAGCATTTGTCGCCGGAGCAAATGTCTTACCTTTGTATAGCAGAGGTGGTACAAGAAGTTTTCGTAGGAGCAATTGTCGCTGGAGTAAAGGTCGCCAGAGCAAATGTCGTACCTGTTTTTACCTTCAGACTTTTGCATCACATGACGTCGGAGCAAATGTCGTAAGGAGCAATTGTCATCGGAGCAAATGTCGTACCTGTCTGAAGGTACAGACGAACCTTCAGACTTTTGCATTAGGCCTATATGACGTCGGAGCATTTGCGGTAGGAGCAATTGTCGCCGGAGCAAATGTCCCCGGAGCAATTGTCACAGGAGCAATCGTCGCCAGAGCAAATATCGCCGGAGCAGTTTTCGGCGGAGCAAATGTCGCCGGAGCATTTGTCGCATTTTTCGGAGTAATTGTCGTCGGAGCATTTGTCGCAGGAGCATATGTCGTGTCACCATTATATATATATATATATATATATATATATATATATATATATCGTATATGTATATACTATACTGTATATATAGTGCATGAGGCTGAATGCACTATAACAATATAAGCACCGACAAATTCTGAATTTGCCCCGAAGGTCAGTTATATTCATTGAGGCCGCAGGCCGAATTGAATATAACTGCCTGAGGGCAAATTCAGAATTTGGAGGTGCTTGGTACTTGTTATAGTGCAATAAGATGTCATGCACTATGTGTTATATAAAATAGCATACATACCCAGGCGAACCATACGAAAGCCTAGATCACTTTTTCTACACGTGCATGACGTGTCTAGACAATACCAGTTTCTTTGAACCTGTGACCTGTGTAGACAAAATCCTGAAAATCCCAATTCAACTATCGAGTCTAACGTTAGGGTCTAGATCTAGATCTAGATCTAACAGTGCAAGTAACAGTACGATAGGTTAGGACCAACGTTAGATCTACGAGTGACAGAGCTAGTTAACACGTAAGTGACTAACGTAGACCGAATAGGTCTAACGTTATGGATGTAACACGTTAGAGTGACGCCCTGCTCAGGGGCCGCGGAACGTTTTTCAGTTGGGGGGGGGGGGGGGGGGGGCTGCGCAGCCCGGGGGGGGGGGGGGGGGGGGGGTATCAAGGTCAACCCCCCACCCACCCGCTTAGACGCACCGGGGTAGCCTGGATAATGATCTTCTGATCTTGGGAGGGCGGCGGTTACTATGCGAGGGAGCCAAGCGACCGAGCCCGAGCGAGCGGAAGGAAGGGGGAGGGTGTGGGAGGGGGCTGTTCCCCCTCCCACGGGGAGAACTTCTTGCATTTTTAAGTTTTAAATGGTGCAATTTGATGCATCTTTTTGCGCCTTTTATCGACTTGAAACCCCCCGCTTACACGCACCGGCGAAGCCTGGATAATGATCTTGTGATATTGGGAGGGCGGTGGTTACTATGCGAGGGAGCGAAGCGACTGAGACCGAGCGAGCGGAGGGAACGGGGGAAGGGGGAGGGTGTGGGAGGGGGGTGTTCCCCCTCCCACGGTGAGAACTTTTTGCGTTTTTATGTTGTAAATGGTGCAATTAGATGCATGTTTTTCCGTCTTTTATCGACTTGAAACGGCCCCACTTGTTTAAGGTAGCAGGATATTTTGATGTGGATTATTATTGAACAATTTGCCTATAAAGTGGTAGCATATAAACAAACTTCTTGTATTAATTTATTGTTACAATTAATTTCGTGAAAGTTGTCTGTTAAGCAATCAAACAGAAAAGGCATGCTCACGAGGGTGTATATACAAAAGGGAAATTTCTCCTCCCACACGAAGGTGATTTTACATTTTCACACCTGAAATCCAGCGATCTGGTGCAAACTTTTGGTGCAATACTTGGATTTTTTTTTCTAGCTCCCCCAGCCCCCCCCCCCCCCCCCAAAAAAAAAATACGGAAATAATTTAGACTTTTTCAGGAAAGTATTAATAACAAAATCACGGCATTTAGCTCTTATTCCGCGTGTGCATCATCTGTGTGTATGTACAAAGTGTAATTAGGTAGAGGGGGAGGGTGTGGGAGGGGGATGCCCCCTCCCATTCGACGGAGCTTTTGCGTTTTTAAAATCAAGATAAAGCGATCTGAAGCACACTTTTTGTGAGAAATTCGGGTAGTGTGATTTTCCCCCGATTTTCCCGCTTTCTTTCTTTTTTTTTCACGATCCAAAAGTGGGGGGGGGGGGGGGGGCTGCAGCCCCCCCAGCCCCCCCCCCCCCCCCCCCCGGTTCCGCAGCCCCTGCTACTTACTGCACTGGGTCTAGGACCAGGACTAGATGATGTATTGTAGGATTAGGGATCTACTGGACTTAAAAACAAGGCTCGCGTGCCAGGCATTGTAGTCACCATTGCTGAAAATGTGGATGCCGAGAGTGTGTTGTAGAAGTTCATAGCGTATAGCGTGATCAAAGAGCGCTTAGCGTACATACCGTACATATGCTGCCCATCTACGGGGCACTTCCGCGTAGAATGTACGGAGAAAGCAGCTCAAATCTTGGGTTGACTTGCTTAATATCCGTCGGATTGATTCCTTTTTCACAACAGTAGGAGTCTAACATTCGTAGGGCGTATTTGATGACATCCTTTGTTTTCTTTGTGTCCTTATCTATAGATCAGTCTCTGTAAAAGTAGCGAACCTGCTGTTGTTTTCAGCTTCCATGTTTAAATCTACCGCTGAAAGTCTAGTCGATCCCACACAGATAAGTTGCTGGCATAGCCAGCGAGAATCGAGAATAACGATAATATCGAGCAAAGCATATCGCGGTTGTGGCGCAATCGCGTCGATAAAATGCGGGATTCAAGTACTCGATGATTAAATTGAGGGAGCAAAAACCGATAGTCACATCGATAGTGGGTTATCGTTTGCAATCGTTATATTTTGCGTGCACTATAACTTTTGTCATCATTTGTATCATAAGTATGTATGCTATTATATTATGTATATAGTGCATGAGGCTGAATGCACTATAACAATATAAGCACCGACAAATTCTGAATTTGCCCCGAAGGCCAGTTATATTCAGTGAGGCCGCAGGCCGAATTGAATATAATTGCCTGAGGGCAAATTCAGAATTTGGAGGTGCTTGGTACTTGTTATAGTGCAATAAGATGTCATGCACTATGTGTTATATAAAATAGCATACATACCCAGGCAAGATAAATTGAGAAGATACGAAAGCCTAGATCATTTAAGACTCTACACGTGTCTAGACAAGCAATAATACCAGTTTCTTTGAACCTGTGTAGACAAAATCCTGAATATCCAAATTCGACTAGGTCTATAGAGTCTAGGGTCTACGTGGTTATCTAACGTTTTCTAGGCCCTACGATAGGTTAGGTCAAGGGGTCCTGGCCTAACGTTTTCTACTAGTACTAGATCTACGTCACTTACGAGCGACAGAGCTAACGTTAGTTAACACTTGACCCTACAATACAGTGTAGGTCTACCATGGATCTAAGAGTAACAGTAACACGTTAGACGCCCTACTTACTGCACTGTGGGTCCAGGACCAGGACTAGCACAATAGATGATGTTTTGTAGGATTAGGGATCTACTGGATTTAAACACAAGGCTCGTGCCAGGCATCATTAAAGTCACCGTTGCTGCACATGTAGATTCCGAGAGTGTGTTGTAAATGTCGTAGTAAAAGTCCATAGCGGCGCGTAGCGTGATCAAAGAGCGCTTAGCGTATACCGTACACACGCTGCCCATTTCCACGGCGCACTTCCGCGTAGAATGTACGGAGAAAGCGGCATAAATCTTGGGTTGACTTGCTCAATATCCGTCGGATTGATTCCTTTTTCAGAACAGTAGGAGTCCAAAATTCGTAGGACGTATTTGATGGCGTCCTTTGTGTCCTTATTATCTAAGATACTGTTTATATAGATCAGTCTCTGTAAAAGTAGCGAACCTGTTCATTTCAGCTTCCATGTTTAAATCTACCGCTGAAAGTCTAGTCCCACATCACACAGATAATTTGCCGGCATAGCCAGCGAGAATTTAGAATAACGATAATATCGAGCAAGGCATATCGCGGTTGTGGCGCAATCGCGTCGATAAGGTGCGGGATTCAGTACTCGATGATTAAAATGAGGGAGCAAAAACCGATATAAAATCGATAGTGGGTTATCGTTTGCAATCGTTATATTTTGCGTGCACTATAACTTTTGTCATGCACTGCCGGCCTGTATCATAAGTATGTATGCTATTATATATATATATATATATATATATATATATATATACATACATATATGTATATATATATATTTATTTATACAACACCTTAGAATGATGTCGAATTGTGATTGGCCAAGAACATGTCACATGACATTCATTAGAAATTACCTATCAAACTCATTGAGAGTGACAGCCGTGCATTAGGCCCCCTATTGCACGGCTCGCAGGTATGCACGGCTTCGCGGGGGGGCTACAATGCACGGCCGCTCGACTTCACAAGCAGAGTAGGCCTACATGTACTGTACGTGCTGGCTGCAGCGCTGCACTGGTTCATTCACAGGATCCAAGGCGCAGCGATCGAGTACATGCAACGTGTCCCCGCAGCTGCAGCAAGTTGCTAGTAGTGAGTAGGGCCTACGGCTGTGTTTTTACTTTTGACTCGGATCTGCTACGTGGACCACAGTGATCTCAAAATCAAGTTGAGAAGCCGTAATTTGATTTTTTTTTTCTGTGGTTTTATACAAAATCATTGTCGGAAATAGACATAGTCTAGACCTACGATCTACCGACATCTCAGATCGGCTTAGACCTAACATTAGCGTTCTCGATCTAACGATAGTGTGATCGGTAAACGCCGTAACGGTTAGAATGGGTAGGTCCTAACGTTAGACCCTGCAGAGTTTGCGATTCCTGTGACTGTGTGGTCGAATCATTGGGAGTGTTTGGTTAAGAATTCTCGGCCTAATTGTTACATTTATTTTTGGACCTTCCCGAGTTGCCATTCACTGATTTAGTACTATGGTTATGGACAAGGTGTTGTATAAAACGAATAATTTATGATTTTGTTCGTGCATTGGGGCACGTAATATCGCACTCGGCGCGAGATTCGCCACTGGTCTATTCAACGCGGCGCTACGCGCCTTGTTGAATAGACCAGTGGCTTATCTCGCGCCTCGTGCGATATTCGTGCCTAATGCACTCACGACTCATAAATTATTTGTATAATATATATATATATATATATATATATATATATATATGGAGAGAGAGGGGAGTATCCCATAATGTTAACGTGCAGTGCCTCGTCCATAGATCTACCTAAGGAATTTCCGTCGTGTAATCCGTGACATAATTCTTTTATGTACTAACAAACTAACGTACTACCAAAATATAGTATCATTGATCTCTACCACGTTGCCTCATAAGCAATGATAAATTTTCCGCTGACCTGGACACAAACCTTTGATAAATTTCCCTTTCTGATTATTATGCGATCAATGTCCAAGGGGTTCTATTTGTTGTTTTTTTTCTTACTGTCTGATGAGAGTCCATCAAAAATGGCACAGGCCAACATAATGCTTACCATTTTTGGGAAACAAAACACACCCCGGGTTGTACATTTTTGTGTTCTTTGAAGCACTGTGTCATTGTGATAGTTTAAAATCTTGTGTTTTGGAGGTTTTTGTGGGGTTTTTTTTCAAGTTCAGCTGTTGCACAAACTCGCTAGCATTTTAATGATAGCTCACAATGTAATCCATCACCATTCAGGGTAATTAGTTCACTGGCTTCAATCATAGTCTCAACGTCCATGCTTCAAGCGGATGAATTTACTAAATTTATCTCTTTCATGTCTTTGGCAATACGAGCACCTTCATGCATTGGAATTGCTGCATGGTTGTCTACATTTTTATGATACTGCAACTATCTCTTTCCTAATACGAGCACATACTCATATACTGGATTTTCACTGGCTGCTTGCCTGATGTGGTGACTTAAATTGGTGACATGAATTGGCCACTCAGCTTGCTGGGTCGGCGTATTATGTTGTCGTTTTCGTTTTGCCACTTGTAGCGCGATTTTGTCACCCGTGGTTTGTGGCTGGTCACGTGCAGTTATGGTTGGAAATGCTCCATGCATACTCATGCGTTGCTGTTTGTCAAAATGAATCTTGACATTGGTGCGAGGGTAGATTTCGTTTTGTTGCCAATAGAGGGAGCTTACGATAGATAGACAAATATTTTGGAGAAAATGATCTAAATATGATTTGAATGTTATGTAGGAGAAATGTGTGGCTAGGGTGTGGTTGTGCATTGAGAGAGAAGAGAGAGTGAGCAGTTGTTTTCGAGTCGTGCTGGCGAGAAGGTGAAGACGGATTGACACGCCAAGACCAGGGCCTGAGCATCTGTGCGATATTCGGCTACGTCGCTTCATGCATTGTCCGTGGATACCGCTTGCCGGAGATTCTAAAAGGAAAAGGGACTGAGAAGCTGTAAGTTTTTGCAAACTTTGTTATTGCTTAAGATTTAGCACCCCGTAAGAAAGAAGAGTTGTTGTTGTTGTTGTTGTTGTTGTTGTTGTCGTTGTTGTTGTTGTTGTTTTCTGAATTGATTAGAATAGTAGTAAAGGTATGTTGATATCAAAGATTAGCAAGTGCACCACACGATGTTCTCGAAAGTAGATTCTGGTTTGTTATGATGCTTTTTGAGTGCGTAATGCTCCGAAAAATATTCAAGCCAGAAAGAGAACTGGTCTGACAGTGAAAGGCTTAAGCTGCTGGTTATACGCCAAAAGTGAGACCGTTTGAGTAAAAGAAATAGCAATGAGATTCTTAGTCGTAACTAAAAAGTCCTGTTTTTGGTGTAGTTGCTCCGGCGTTCATTTTTTTTTTGTCCGATACTCGTAATAACTGCGATATTACTTATAATTACGATATGCCTATACCGATATAATTACACACATACGATAAGTATACGACGGGAGGATCGATAAAGCGAGGTTGTGAATTGATTCAGAAATTAAGAAACTTTCTAAAAATAGAAAGGAAAGTAGAGAAAAAGTGGAAAGAGAGATAGCATAGCTGGAGAAAAGTTTGATGTCTCAGCCAAATCAGGAAGTATGTGCGAGACTCGAAAAAAAAGAGGGAATTACAGGTCAGTTATGATTATGATAAGGAAGGAGTCAAGATTCGCTCCCACACCTCTTTGTATGAAGGAGGAGAAAGAGATGTGAGATATTTTATGCAATTAATGGAGTCAAATAGAAGAAAAACTAATATACAAAAATTGATGAGTGAAAAGAGTGATGTATTCATAATGAAACTGATATAATTAATGAAATTAAGGCTTTATATAGTAAACTGTATGCACAATCAGAAGTAATTTTTAATTCAGATATTTTGTCTTTTTCTTAGGATTTACCCAGGTTATCTGAGGAGTCCAAGGATTACTGTGAAGGGTTAATAGTAGAAAGGGAGTGTATACAGGTTTTGGAGGGAAAAAAAATGAATTGAATAAATCAACAGGGAATGATGGGTTGACAGTTGAATTTTATAGAACATTTTGGCCGGTTATAGGACAATTAGTAGTAGATGCTTTAAATGAAGCGTATCAACATGGGGAATTATCGGCTTTTCAAAGACAAGCAAGGTAAAGATGTTTTGCAGATTAAGAATTATAGACCTATTTCTTTATTACATGGGGATTATAAAATTCTTTCTAAAGTTTTAACAATGAGAATTACAGAAGTTTTAGAGGAACTTATAATGGAAGATCAATTGAGGTTTACAAAAGGTAGATATATGGGTGAAGCAATACGTATTATTGATGATATGTTTTTCAATACTTCCCATTTTGTGTTACCAGGTTTTTTGATTGCAATTGATTTCGAAAAAAAAGCCTTTGGTTCGGTTGCTCATAGTTTTTTACAACAGGCCCTGTTACATTTTGGTTTTGGACCTGTATTTCGAAGATATGATTTTTTTCTTTTGGACAAAAAGTGAGGTAGTTAAAAATTTTAGGGGTCTATTTCACTTTGGATCCAGATGTGAAAGAAAAATTGAATCATAAAGAAATACTTAGTGAAATAAAGAAATGGTGGAAGCAACGAGATTTGACATTAGTTGGTAAAATTCAATTTCTGAAGACTTTTATTTATTCTAAGTTGATATATGTGGGGTCTCTGACCCCTTTTCCAGAATGGGTTTATAACGAATTGGAAACGGCTGTCTGGGAATTCAGTTAGCAAGGTAAACCAAAAATTTAAAAAACTGTGTTGGTGTTACATTATGAACAAGGGGGAGCAAATCTGATGCCTTTTCCATCATTGATAAATGCTCAAAGAATAATGCGGGTAAAAAGGTTATTCAATGGTAAACAAAAATGAAACGGAAGCAATATTTTGAGTTTGTTACTAAGCATATTGGAGGTGAATTTATATTTTTTGCAGTTATTTTATTTATCTTTTGAATTTGTCTATACCGGAATTTTACATGGATCTGTTGAAAACATGGGTGAAAACAAGAGAGTTTAGGGATGATTGTAATCAAATAAGGAAGGAGGTTTTCTATCATAAAATGATCCGTATTGAAGGAAAATGTAGCAGAAATGAAAATTTGTTTTTGAAGAAAAAATTCCAGATTGGAACATATAATGGATATGAATGGGGAATTATTTTCAGTGGAATATTTTCACAATGAAGGACCTAATTATTTAGATTATGTTTTGAATATTCAGAAGATATATGGGTGGAAAAGGACTGCAGAGAACACAGGTAGAGAATGATATAAGTGTTGATGAAATAATTTTTTATAGGAAATGGGAGGAAAATTCCTTGGGGCAATTCCGCAGTTAGGTGGACATGACATGGATAAAAGAAATGTGCCTCTTTATCTTACTCTTTAATTTAGGTACCAACTAATGCCATGGATGTTCACCAATCATTAAGGTCTTTCAATTAGATTTTATTAGATTTTATTTTTCGTATTTATTGATTTCGCGAGATCTAAAACCATCATTTAAAATGTACATGTGGGACTGGGGATGCTGAAATTCACTTAAATGCAAATTACAGTGGGTTCCTTTGAAATTTTTTCCTCAAAGTTTTGCTAATGGGTAAAAGATGAATACATTTAAATACTCCAGAAGTCATGTGACATTTTGTCAATTACAAAAGGGTGAAATAACCTGCGGAATTACTCCGGACAAATGTAACGTTACTAACCGTAACGTTACTAACCATGCTTTTGGGGGTCTAGCTAAATTATAATTGGTTGAACTGCTAAAAAAATTTGTGTGAACATTTGTCATGATGCAATAATTAAAATTAATGCAACACTTTGTTTGAAGTGACTTGAATTTTTGCATACTTTTTGTTACAAGACATTGATTTTTTTGTCATGTCCTTTTTTCGTAACGTTACTAACCTGCCCTTTAAGTTGCCATAGCAATTCTAATATTTCATGGATTGTATTCATTCATTTCTGTATCATAAACCTGGGAAGGATGAACATGTTTTTGACATAATTTTGACTTGAAATGAATAGATGGTAATTTAGTAGTAAAAACAAATATCTGAATTTGTTCAAATGTAACGTTACTAACCGCGGAATTGCCCCTTTGGAAAAGATTACCTCCAAAAAAAATTTATGTTGAATTGGTGAAAGAAATAAGCGACGATTGGTTGGTGAAAGATAAAATGACAAATTTGTATTTTTGTGATATTTCTAATAAATATAAAGAATATAGTTTTAGTAGGATATGAAGTAGCACTTTGAGATCTGTTTTGAGAGATTTTCAATTTAGATTATTGCATGGAGTAGTGTACACAAATCATCACTTTTTCAGTTTAGGTTTGTAAATGATAATTTATGTTCATTTGGCCATAGAGAGGAAGAGACGTATAAACATTTATTTTATACCTGTGAATTTTCTAGGAAGGTTTGGGAAAATACAGTTAAAAAAGTACTAAAAAGTAAAATAAATAAAAAGTAAAAGTAAAATAAATTAAAAAAATAAAGTACTAAAAAGTACTGTTTTGATTATGTTGACTTGCCAGAGTTGAGCTGGGAAGAGATTCTTTTTGGTGTACAATTACTTGACAAAGGAAAATCTTAGTTAATCGTGTCATAATTTTGGTGAAGAACTTGTTTTTTTAGCAAGGAAATATAAGACACCCCCAACTGAACATCTCATTAAAGGTTTGTAGAGCAAGATAAGTTAGAAGAAGAAAAGTTAGCAGTTATACGGAGTACGTTTTCAATACAGTTGCAAAGGTGGGAAAACTGGAAAAAGAATTGAGAATTGGTTTTGCTTTTTGTTTAATAGGGTAGTGCCTACTGAATATCCACCAGGAAATGCCTTTCGACGCACTCGTACTGAAATATGTGTTATAATGTATGTCAGGACATAATATTTTAGCTGTCTCTGAGGCTTTGTTGTGATAGGGGATTTTGAAGGGGGTGGGGTAGAGTAGTAAGGGGGAGAATGGGCGGGGGTAAGGGTGGTCTGGGTGTTTTTCTTTGTTTGTTTGTTTGTTTGTTTTTACAGGAATAAACTTCAATCAATGGATATTGATATTTATAGTTAGAATGAATGTTGAAGGTATGTATATGGATTGTGAAAAAATGTATCAGAGTGTATCAAAGTGTATCAAATTCATGTTAACATTTGGTATAAATATTGATGAAAATGATTGAGAAATTTATGTAAAGAGTTTGGTATAAATTTATTTGTACATGTGTTACCCATTGATGAAGAATAGAATATTCTTTAAAACCAAAAAAGAAAATATGTTAAGAGAAAGTACGTTGTGTGCGGAATTAGGATTTGAACACTAGAAATAAAATATGTTCATTTAAAAATGCATGCATGTGGGGTTAGAAACGAAAGAGGTGATTGTGAACCGGAAAGATTTGTACTTCTAGTAGATTAATTCGCTAGCTAGCTGGGGGAGGGGGGGGGCAGAAAACCAAGTCAAACAAGATAAAAACAAAACATGATTATGATGCGGACAAAATGACAATGTATATTGTGTTCACACATGTCATTTTATATTTAGCAGGCAAAATGTTATACGGAGCAGCGGCTGCAATTTCTTTCGTTCTCAAGCGATCGTCGATTGGATCAAAGGAGGGCGCCAACGGTTTCGAACATGGGGGGGGGGCGCGAAAAAATATCAAATTAGATAAGAACAAAACGTAATGATGACGCGCAAATATACAAATTTCGGCTCACTCGCGCGTACTAATTTAGAGTATTTTTTCAAGTCCTCTGTTTGTTGGTATAAATCGTTATCTATAAGGCCGTCACTTTATCATTGTAAGATTTAATAAGCGAAAAAATGACAAGAATTCCATGTTTTGTAAGCTAAATACAAAATTTTCGGCTCGCTCGCTGCGCTCGCTCGCCCAAATTTATCCAAAAAAAAAGAAAGATAAGAGCAAAATTTGATGATGACGCGCAAATATTCAAATTTCGGCTCACTCGCGCGTACTAAGATGGAGTATTTTTTCAAGTCCTTAGTTTGTTCGTATAAATCGTATCTATAAGGCCGTCACTATATCTTGATTAGAATTGTAACATTTAATAAACAAAAAATGACAAGAACTGCATGTTTTGTAAGCTGAAATACAAAAATTTTTCGGCTCGCTCGCTGCGCTCGCTCGCCCAAATTTATCCAAAAAAAAAAGAAGATAAGAACAAAACGTGATGATGACGCGGAAATATACAAATTTCGGCTCACTCGCGCGTAGTAATTCAGAGTATTTTTTCAAGTCCTCGGTTTGTTGGTATAAATCGTTAGGTTATCTATTAGGCCGTCACTATATCTTGATTAGAATTGTAAGATTTAATAAGCAAAAAATGACAAGAATGCCATGTTTTGTAAGCTGAAATACAAAAAAAAAAAATTCGGCTAGCTCGCTGCGCTCGCTCGCCAAAATTTGTCACAAAAAAAAAGAGATAAGAAGAAAACTTGATAATGACCCGGAAATATACAAATTTCGGCTCACTCACGCGTACTAAGTTGGAGTATTTCAGTTTGTTGGTATAAATCGTAAAATATTAAAGCCCGTCACTATATCTTGATTAGAATTGTAAGATTTAGTAAGCAAAAAATGACAAGAATTCCATGTTTTGTAAGCTGAAATACAAAAATTTTCGGCTAGCTCGCTGCTCTCGCTCGCCAAAATTTATCACACTTTATTACATTTAAATCACTCAAAAGACCCCTTTTAAGTGCTTGAAAAAGCATATATTATGAAAAAGCATGAAGTCCCTACCGGGATAGGGTTGGGGTTGAACACTTTTTCAGAAATTAGAGGCGTAGATTTCCGCGCTTCCCCCGGGCGCCGTTTTCCCTAGAGTACGCCACTGCTCACACGGGTAAGTTATTCCCCATAGAGACGTGTGTTAAATTCAAAATTCAACAAATTCTGTAAAATAGCTGGGAGAAATGAGGTGTTTCATTTTCACTAACTTGGATAAGTGATACCCTTTCATCTATCAAATTTCTAAGGCGGATTCTTCAGCTCAAACTCTGTCCAAGGGTCCGCAAAGCCAGACGAGTTCTTTTATTCAAAAGATCACCTATTTTCTGTACATGCACCCAATGAAATATAGTCACTTCAAATTCCAAATAAAATGCAGTTTGTAGAGGAATCCATACTCAATATCTGCAGCTACTCATTTTTTTTTTTTACCAAACTGCATTATTCATTTTTATTCATTTTTTTTCTTCATTTATTTTTCTTCATTTATTGTGGTATCTTTGGTATGACTTTGTGAAAGGGTCTGGGACATTCCATTTTATTTACAGGTGTGAGCACTATAGAGGTCATATTTCTTACTTGAGTTTTTAACATCACAGATGTGTTTTTGATGATATTTGCCCCTACATCAATATGAGAAATTGCACATTGAAGGGTTGTAAAGCTTCTCAAAATGGACACTTTTGAAAATGATGCCCTTTGGGGTTTTTCAAAATTAAATCTTGCAGTGTTGATTAATTCTTCATAAGATGAACACATAGATGCAGGCAGTTATTTGATTAAGGGGGTGTCATCATCACCTTATTGCATACAAATTACTGTAAAGAACTTTGATTCATCAAAGAGATTAACTTTATGTATTTCGAGCTGTTTCAGTGGTAGCCAAAACAAAGAAATACATTAAAATACCACAATCATTCAAAATTGTGCGATACTGATGACTAAGTATTGATGACTACTGTGTACTACGATCTACTACCACAAGAACATAACAAGAAAACAAATTGTAGTTAAGCAGAGTTGGGGGAGGAGGTAGAGGAGGGCGGTAGAGGAGAGGGAAGGGTAGAGGGGGGAGAAGGAGAGGGGGCGGGGCAATTGACAAAATAGATCAACATAAACCAGCAGAGCTTGTATTGGATGAATGCTTCCCATTGACTTGTGTTCATTACATGCATGCTCTATAGGGCTCACACCTGTAAATAAAATGGAATGTCCCAGACCCTTTCACAAATTCGTAACAAAGTTACCAAAATAAATGAAGAAAAAAATTGATTAAAAATCATTAATGCAGTTTGGCATAAAACTGAATAACTGCAGATACTAAGTATGAATTCCTCTTCAAACTGCATTTTGGTTTGAAGATGAGAGCTTTTCTCATGGAATTTGAAGGGACTATGATTATTTCATTGAGTGCGTGTACGGAAAATAGGTGATTTTTTGAGTGAAAAGAACTCGTAGTCTGGCTTTGCAGACCCTTGGACAGAGTTTGAGCCGAAGAACTTGCCTTGGAAATTTGATGGATGACAGGGTATAAATCACTTATCCAGGTTAGTGAAGATGAACCACCTCATTTCTTCCAGCTTTTTTACAGAATTTTTTGAAATTTGAATTTTAAAAAAACGTCTCTATGGGGAATTATTTACCCGTCTGAGCCCTATAGAGAATGCACGCAATGCACACAAATCTATGGGAAGTATTCATCCCATACAATCTCTGCTGGTTTATCGGGTGTTTATGTTGATCTATTCTGTCAAATCCATCCCTCCCCTTCCCCTACCCCCCCCCCCTCCTCTCCCCTTCCCCCTCGTCCTTTACCACCCCCCCCCCCCCCCCACTCTGTTTAACTGCAATTTGTTTTATAATCATCTTCTTGTGGTACTAGATCTTGGTAGAAACTAGTCATCAGTATCACACAACTTTGAATGATTGTGTCATTTTAATGTATTTCTTTGTTTGGGCTACCACGAAAACAGCTCAAAGTACATCAAGTTAATCTGTTTGATAAATAAAAGTGTTTTATAGTACTTTGAAGGCAATAAGGTAATGATGACAAACCTTTAATCAAGGATAACTACCTGCATCTATGTATTCATCTTATGAAAAACTAATCAAAACTGCAAGATTTATTTTTGAAAAAAAAATCTAAAGGGCATCATTTTCAAAAGTGTCTCTTTGAGAAGCTTTGTACCATTGAATGTGCAATTTCCCATTTGTATATTCCAAATATCATCAAAAACACATTTATGATGTTAAAAGTCAAATATGAAATGTGACATCCACTATATGGTCTTGATGTACAACGATGTAGGATGATTATTATCATTTCAGCCTGGAGTAGCGCCCTCAAGGTTCGGAGGTGTGTTATCGATGCTCGCTATCCTCCGGAAGGTTCTGTTTACCTTTGGGAACATTTTCAGAAAAATGTTCAAGATATCATTTTGCCGCAAATGTGTAAGTCTGTTGTATCAACGCCAAACATCCTACCACATACAATATTCGCAAGCCTAACATAAAAGCCTAAAATAAAAGGAGATATTAGTATTTTTCTTCTTAAACCATAAGTGTAGACCGTGCTAGACAGTTTAGTCTCGAAACATTTTTATCATAACTACTGTTCACATTTTGTGTATTTAACAATACTGAACATCGATTATACAAATTCAAATTTGTACAGTGGTTGTTTATATCCCAAACTCATGCTTTAGAACTATTTTAAAGCACTAATGCTTGGTTTTTGTTTCATCTGCAAATGGTAAATTGTTCGTTTATGCCTTTGAGGATTCAGTCACACATTTCAACGTCGACGTTGTATGTTTCCGAAGTCAGGAGGATGTACGGTGATGACTGTAAAAATAGATATTATGATAGATCGAAAGCAGATAAACAAGTAGGTAAATATAACTAAATAAACAAATAAACAAAATACTTCAGAACCTAAACTTTGTCACGTTTTCATTTCTACACTTCGCCACAGTGTCTCCAGAGGAATTATGGGTTCTCCGTCCGTCCTTCCGTCCGTCCATCTGTAATCAATTTGTGGAGGTATCAAAATAAAACTTGGCAAATGCATGTGTGAGGGGACTAAGTTGTGCCTATCGACTTTAAGGTGCACATGCTCAAGGTGAAGTTCCACAAATTTCAATTTTTCTTCTATAACTAAACAATGCGTGAAGGTATTTTCTTGAAACTTCGTATACATGAACTACCCGATAAAGATTCTTTAGGGAAATTTTTGGGCCATGGGGTCGATAGTCAAAGGTCAAGGTCAAGTGAAAGATTAAATAACTAAATAGTTTTAAAATGTGAACAGAAGCAGCCAGTGTAAAAAAAAAAAAATGTTAATCAGTCGAATCAACGTTAAGTTTTGTTAAATATACAACAACAAAAAATCATGAACAGTAGTTACAATAGAATTGTTTCTGGAATGAACCGTTTACTTTTAATCTTTTTGTAAAAAGAATAGTGATATCTACCTATATTTTAGGCTTTATTGTGAAATTTTTATATAGTAGGATGTTTTGTGATACAACTGACCCTAACATATGTATCAAAATTTGTTGAATCACTGCTCCCAATGGTAAACAGTACCTTTTACTTTCGTTAGATAACTCTACACGCTTTTCATTTGATTGGAATGTATGTGTAAGCAGAGTATAATTCAATATTTTCACACTCACAGGTGCCACTAGTCTGACTAGGTGGAATATGGATATTTAAAGGGGAAGGCTAGTAACTGATCAGTGGGAATCAGTGGAAATGCTGGGAGAAGATTGTTCCAATCCTTATGGGATTCATTCAAGAGTTCATTGTATATCTATTGTTGTGTGAAAATGATTTGCTTCAGAACGGTCTCATATTCAAGTAATGTGCAGATTAATGCTCCGTCACTGACCAGGGACGCTAACCTGGAAGCATTAAACTGCACATTACTTGAATATGAGACCATTCTGAAGCAAATCATTTTCACACACCAATAGATATACAATGAACTCTTGAATGAATCCCATAAGGATTGGAACAATCATCTCCCAGCATTTCCACTGATTCCCACTGATCAGTTACTAGCCTTCCCCTTTAATGGAAGTTTGGATAAGAATAATGTCTATTCTTTCATTTTTTTAAATTTCTTTTAGTTCTAATTTTGAAATTGGTAATGTAGGACCCACCTTTCATTTAGATTGCTTTGTTTTACTTTGTATTTTAATAACTCAGCTATTTCAAAATCAATCTCGATCAAATAAACATTGAATTCCTCTTGGAATTGTATGCTCTCTAACATTTCATAAAGTTATGTCTAAGTATCTCGCAAGAAGTTAAAGGCTTAATCATCACCTCGGCCAATACTGTATCATCCCTTCATGCACTTTCAACAGAGGGCACAGAGGATTTCACCTGTGAATTCTCCTTATGACACCACTCTCCTCATGGCACCACTACTCCACATCTCCCCTACTTGCCTACAGCGACCCGAGCAGCCTCGACCCTGGATAATATTATGGTATGAGACTGCGGTGTTTTCCCGTCAAGTCCTACAAGGCATGTCAAACTTAATTTCGTTAAAGAAAACATCAACATTTGAAAGCCATTGCTCTCATCAAATATCAGTAAAAGAGGAAGTGTTTTTAAAAGCTCTCACTTTCAAACGTATAGGAAAGATGCCTTTCACATCACTGATACAATTGGTACATGTTTAAAGCCAACTTTTGATGGGATTTTCCCCATTTCTACCAAAAGGTGGTGCGTTTTTAATATTGAAATCAATATCATTGAGGGGGTAGGAGGGAAATTTGTTTGCAAAGTATGCCTTTTTTTTCTTTCTTTTTATAAACTTGGTAGACAAACCTGAACAAAGGAATATGTAACGAGGTACATCAACATCATCGCAGTATTATAATATATATATATATATATATATATATATATATATATATATATATAGTTGAGACAATGTAGATAACAGAAGATGTCGCATGAAATGCGACATCTTCTGTTATCTACATTGTCTCAACTATAATTTCACTTAAGATGACAGAGGCGTGCGGTAGGAATATCAGCATCGTCACATTATATATATATATATATATATATATATATATATATACAATTGCATACATATATTTACGTCAATATGAATCTTACAAAGTAAGAAAACACCATAATTTTACATATTTCCTTTTTGAGAATACTTGTGCTTCGTATCAACATTAGATTGTCCAGTTGCGTATGGGCAAGCAATGAAAGGTAATGGACAGATTAACTTTGTGAGAATGAAATTTACTATTTTTTCCTCCCCCCCCCCCCCCAACAAAAAAAAAAAATGAAATAACAAATCTGGTGCCGTGTCGACGGAAAAGTAGTCCTTTATGTCCGAGATGTGTGCACACTGTTTATTCACATCCATACGTGGGGAAAAAAAGATCATTTTAGGGTAGATACACAATGATTCATGCCAGTATACAGGAATTAGCTGATATTTCCTTTGGAACCCACCCTCTTAATGGACATCTTCACAGTTGACACGAAAGTTAAAATCTTTAAACTTAAACCTCTAGGCGTGACGCAGCCTGTCTGTGGAGGAGAATTCTCCTTTTGAAAATTTAGGTTACTCTACTATTTTGAAAATGTATTGGATTTAAATAGTGAGCAGAGAATTACTAAATATTTTCACAGTAACACTTATCACTACTCTATCCACTTTGTGGGCTACTGACGTTTAATGGGAGAATCGATGTAATTCATTTCTATATTTTCCTTTGTTTTTATTTTTTGTTGTTCTCCAAAGCAGATCCCTCGTTGTGTTCCCATATCATTGTTCGTAGCATGGTGCTCGGAAATGAAAAACGAAGGAATAAAATCAATGAAAAGAAAAATAAAATCACAAAAATGGTTACTTCAGTACCCGAAGAGTTGAGCCATGCAGTCATAGAGGAGAGTTGAGCCATGGCTCCATTCTCCTCTGACTGCATAGCATAACTCTCTTCAAGGTTGTCAATGCTAAATTTACCTAAATGTATATGTATCACAATCAGCATATCAAACATTCATCAAATATGTTCGTTCGTCCGTACTTATCTTGCTTCTCGAATCAAACCAAATCAAATCAAAGGAAAATAAGTTACATGGGTGTGACAAATTAAAAAACAAAACGTAACCAAATGACAAAGGAGCAACACAAAAGTGCGTAAAAGTTTATACTACATGCATAACAAACTCATTGTGACACATTTATAGTTGCATATACTACAATAAAGACAGTACATTTTGATTTAACAAGGAAGCAGGAGACAGTCAGCAGAAGGGTTGCTTGACTGGGCAGAAGGCTTCATTAAGAATATAGCTCAGCTTTGCCTCTCACGAAAAGTAATTTAATTCTTTTTCTAATGTAATAGTAATATGGTTTAGAGGGGAAAAGAAGACGTGAGTGAGTGCTGTGCGTGTGTAGTATAGGCGCATTAAATATTTGTGTTGGGACCATAATGATAAATAATCATACTTCAATGTACTAACAAAATCAAATCAAAAAATAAACAATACCACATCAGTTATTATATTTCACTAAATGTATTGAGTTATTTCTTTCAGCTAGCTTTGAAAGAAAACAACGGTGTTCGTGTTTTCAGGGAGTTGGGTATTTAAAAGCATTCCATGTACAGTATCTGGTCCGTGATGCCTCAATGACCTGTGACCTTTACTAAAGGGATTTTGGATTATGTAAATTGAAATCTGTTGAGTGTCTTGTAGGGTACTAATGAATGTTTGCATTATAAAAAAAAATGAAAGAACTGCAAGCGGCAGCAAATTGTGGGTATATTTATACACGAATACAAAAGTTTCAAACGTATGTATATCATCAATTTTTAATACATTTAGCTGCATAGATAACGGGGTAGGGTGCGCTGAGTACACAGAATGTGAGCATATTCTGATTGTCTTTCTTTGCAATAAAAACAAGAAATTTACCTGCGTTTGATTATACAATATTACCCCAAACAATATTACAATAAGTCAAATGAGGAAAAATAAGTGCATTAAAAAGCATAATATATTATGATTTGAATGACAAATAAATATCGCGATTTATATAATATGCCAATCTGTCTGGATATATAAAGCATTATCAAAGTTACCTAAAAACATTTCAATTCATTCATTTGGTGGTCTACATATTACTCCAATTTATATACTTTTTGTGATCGTCATTTTCAAGCTTTATGAACTGTTCTGCTTCATCAATGTGAAGTTCATCCTTTCTTCTATGTTTAAACGACTAGTAAGTAAAATGCTCCACAACCACCCCATACCTCTGGTCTGATCTGTCCTTATCATTATATAACCATCAATACTAAACATAGGGGGCGAGTCAGAGTGCAGCCAAGTTTCAGTAATACCTATTATAGAAAACACCAAGGGAGTATACACAGTGAAAGATTATTTCATCATGATTTTTTATTCAAACTCCTAGAATTTATATGCATCAAACTAAAATAGCTGGAAATCATATCATATGTTACATTTTTTTTACATTTTACTTTTTTTTTTTACAAATTACATTAATTGTATGATAATCGCTTTCATGCCTTACTATATCCAGGTCACTTACAAAAAAAAAAAATCGAGATTATTCATAAAAGAATTTGCACAATGATGCAGCAAGCGGGCGCAGGGCAGCGTGTGCGTTAGTGGAAGTACACAAAACCTTTAATTAACGGTTTTAGCGCGTGGACGTGCTGGTGAGTGCGTCGGTGCATAAATCGAGGTACGTGCATTGAAAATGATAAAGGAGGTTGCGAGAGGCTGTCTGATCTGCCATAGCAAAGGAGATGGGAAAATATATCCATGTCATGCATGTTGGAGTGTGTGTGTGTGTGTGTGTGGTGGGGGGGGGGGGGGGGGGGGCTCCCACCAAATACCGGAAATGCATTAAAAAAAATCTTTACATTAACTGTTTTAAAAAATTTGATAATGAATAAGAGAGGAGAATCCTGCAATAATAGCACGCCAACCATGACGAGAAGAATGAGGAAAACATGTAAAGGACCTACATACAAAGTAAATCTACGTATTGATTTCGGATGAATCATTTCAAACGGTTTCCTTATGAAAAGAGAGAATCATGTCATTGGTGGATTGCACCCTCAAAGCGAGTTGATTCAAAAAGTATTGAGTACTTATTGACAAGAATTCAGTGCTCCGATAGTGATTCAAAATTGTATCATATAATAATGCAATCAATTGGACGAAAACGTAATACAATATTGGTTGTATATCCGAAAAACAGAAAGGAAATCGAGGATATGGGCAGGATGGTATGCTCAGGGTGCGAAATGGTTTGCCAGTATACCATGTGTGCATAGGGATCGGAGGTCACGATGGTAAAATCAGGAGAGGGTGGTTTATAGCGCCGCGAGCTACCGTCCTCATCCCGTGATACCCCCATGCATCAGACCAAGTGTAACCAACATAAAAAAGGAGAAAATTAGCCTATATATGGAGAGCTTTATTGCAATTTTTTTGCAATGAATTATTGCAACTTACATATCAAAGTATGTCCATCATCAAATAGAGCAAAATGAAACCTTTCTGGTACCTTACTTGTAACATTTCAAAAAGAATATTCCAGAGGTTTTGATTAAAAATAGTCCTTTTTTCTTTTCATTTTCTGCACTGTTCTTTGTTTTATTATTCATTCGTTCATTTATCTATTTATTTATTTTCTTATTTTTTCCAGCAAAACATAACCCAGAATAAATCAGGAAATATAACATGGGCATGTATTCAACTTTACATGATAGATAATGGTTAAAAGATAAAATTAAACATGCATACCGGTAAAATACAAAGTTATGTTTAGAGAAAAGAAATGAGAGGTCCACTAAAAAGCATGCTTGTATAATGTGAACCACTCAAACGATTTTTATGAAACCATTTGTTTACAAAGACGGGACGGAACAAGACAGGATAGATCAGTACTGGAGAAACACAACGACATGACATGACTTAACAGAGGGTATACAAGTGAAAGGAATAATGCACAACAGGATAATGGAAAGAAAGGAAAGAAAGACAGGAAAAAGGAAAAGCCCACACGCTGAACATCGGAACCGGAATTGAGGGGATTGAGGTTCTTCGGACAGCTGGTGGCTGCAAGCAGCTAAGCAAGGTATATATATATATACGATTAAGATGATGTAATACATTATGAATTAAATGATTTACGATGTACCCTTAGATTGTACAGACTAGTTGGCTTATGAATGATGAATATCTCAGTAGGAATATAACAAAAAGCATTTCAAGTTGCGCATAAAAGAATACGGAAATGGAGAATTATTTTTCATATCTCAAAATACAAAATCTAGGGCAGGTGTACATTGCTGTTATAATGTATTCTGAGCCAATAAAGTTCTCAGGAGAGGTAAATGAAACTCGCCTAGTGGCACATATATGAATAGATTGATTTCGCGGAAACATTGAATTGAAAATGCTGGGAAATGCATTTGCGTTATAATAAAATATTTTTACCATCTTTTACCACAAATACATTATTATTACCTCAACTTGCCAAGAATGGAGTTAGCTCGTTTTGCGAAAAAAAAAAAAAAAATCTTCATGTGCAATGTACATAGAATGCAGTTTTGAATAAATAGTGTTTACTAACATAGTATTTAACATCCGTACAAACGATATTAAAGGGAGAGCGTAAAATTGTACCTTTTGACATAAGTTTATAGGAACAGAAAGTGACTACACTGTAGGTCAAGGAAACGATAACTCGCAGCGGGGCATGTAGGCCCCTCATACTGCCCCAGTGACATGCCCGAAATCTCTGTCCCATAGTGACTATAAAAAAATGATAAGCAATATGAATATAAATATGATTTGGAATACATGTGGGAAAATTGTACACTTGTCTGTAAGCCGGCTCTGTTGGAGCAAGGAGAAAAAAAAAGAAGAGGTGGAGGAGGAGGTGGAGGAGGAGGAGAAAGAAAGAAAGAACTAAAACAAAAACCACTCTCCTACTGACACATTCTATAGCCAACAAGGCCTGTCCACACACTATAACATGGTCGTCTTATGTTTGCTACAGGGCCTGTGTGGTAAATACATGAAACTTCAGGAACACGATAAAACTAAAAGTGTATTACAATGTACGTGTCAAAACTTTCATTGAAAAAAAAATAGTGTAAATTAATACTTATTGTGCTCAGGAAACACTGTAAACCTCAGGACATATACTGATTGAAAAGCCGTATGCAACTTGAAAGATAACCAAAAAATTGTGGTGCCAGGATAAAACGGGAAGGAAAGCTTGACTATATCTATGTTCACAAAGTGCCAAATGAAATTAAAATAAAATGCCAAAATGAAAGACCTAAATGGAACTAAATTACACATAAAATCGCAGACTAATCAATTGTAATCTATGTATCGGAAGGGGTCATACACTGTGCATTTATGTGAGGGATTCATTTTTTACTGTCTTTTCATTTGTGTGTGTGTGTGTGTGTGTCTTTGTTGAGCTGTACCACCTCTGTTTCCTTGTGCTAGAGTGACATTGATCTTATAGCACGTTCAACAAGAGGGCACAAGAGCTTTGACCTGTGAACTCTGAATACAAGTTAGAAGAGGTGGGGGAGGGGGAGAGCTTCAACTCTCCTCGTGGCACCACTGCACCCGCATCTCCCCTACAGCGACCCGAGCAGTTGTGGTATGTTATTGTATGACATTGCATGCTGTGACATTAGACGGGGGTTTCCCGTCAAGTCCTGCAAGATATCATGTCAACCTTAATCCCGTTGGAAACACCTCAATATTTTTGAGCTACTGCTCTTATCAAATATCAGTAAAAGAGGAAGTGTTTAAAAAGAAAAACTCGCTTTCAAACTTATAGGACATATAAACCTGTCAGGCATCATTGATACAATTGGTGCCTGTTTAAGCCTGTATTTGATGGGATTTCCCCCATTTCTGCCAAAGGATGGTGCGTCTTATGTTCAATTAATATCCCTTAAGGGGATAGGAGGAGATTTTGTACAAAAGTCGTTCTTTACGTAAACTGGGATAATAAAACCAGAACAAAGAAATATATAACTTGGAGCAGCAATTTTAATCGTTGATGTGCACGCGTAAACACGACAGACCTCTCTGGCATTGTATAACTTCATAAATAAGGCAATGTTGAAATACAGTTTAATTCATACACTGCACCGTCACATAAATTAGAATCTTAAAATACAATAAAATACAACACAAGACAATGTAGTGAATTTCGGATACGCTCTTCAAGTGGGGAACAGGGAGCTTGCAATATGAAATAAAAGATGTAGAAAAGAGATTAAATCTTTCAGGTATTATGTGAAAGAAGTATAAGGCTCTGTTAACTTGTCATAAATATGATATGATATGATATAATTTTATTCGATTCGATTTGATTTGATTTGATTTGATTTGATTTGTATGTCGATCTGAGAAGCGCATTTGTGTATTTGACCCTATATCAGCATTGCCATTTTGATACTGAGGACTGGTGTCCCCAGGAGCCGACCCCACAGAGCAACTGTACTGTGGTTGTACTTGTATTGTTTTTCGTATACATTGCAGTTAATCATTATCCACTTTGTTGCGGACAAAATTGATTCGACGATGGTAGATAATGGCCGAATAATACTGAACGAAACCAACTATATAGTATGACATTTTACTAAGAAAAAAGAAAAAATTTAGCCTTATAGGTAGAGTTAATCATAAAACTGTTTTGCCTGCCTGATTGGAGCAATCTGGTGTTCCTTGTATAGATATTCGGAATGTACTGCAATGCTACAGTAGCGTAGCAGTAGGCCTAGTAGTCAAGATGAAATAATGATAATGATAGGAATAATGATAATAGTAATGATGATAATAATAATGATAATAATAATAATGATAATATTGAAACCAAAAAGCGTAACAATATTAGCAATGCTTCTTTTTATCCAGGGAAGCCTCTACAGTGTTGACACCGTTCGACCCGAGGAACCTGCCATTGATATTAATACCCTAGCTTTGCCAGGTACCCATTCTTACATTTGGGTCAAAATAGTCTGGCTTCCAGACCCTCTGCCCGTACTATTTCGTTATTCATGATACTGACGTCCTCAACGTCGAAAACTAGTATAGTTTAAGGTGGTTTTGGATTGCTTTCGGCAAAGGAGGCGACTTCGTCGCCGCGGAGTCCAGTTGGCAAAGGGTCTTGAAGCCAGACTAGGGTCAATAAGGAAACGTGGAGGGTAAAACATCTTGTCCAAGAACGGATTTTCAGTGAAACTTGAGATCATATTGAACGAAAGTCAGATTTAGATATGCGCACCCTTGATTTGGTTCCAACCAATCAGAGCAAGAGGATTTTGAGTGAAATTTGAATTTTCACAAAGCCACGCCCAAGCGTTTTGTTATAAATCAAGCGAACTTACAGTGTCGGTCCATCAGTCAGCTGGACGGTGAGCAGAATTGCAACCAACTCCTTCAACTGTCGACCTTCTTCCACTGACAGTCTTTGATCAACTATACGACTTCACCATTATGGAGAAATTAGGATCACAGGTAAGCTTTTAGACTGCCTTAACGTCACAGAAATGATTTTACACCATCATTCACACCTTTTGTGTTTTCAAGCATTTAATCACTTAACTTGTGTATCCCTGTTGGATGCAGAATGATTTTTGCCAAGCTCTTACACAAACTTTATCAGCATCATTCAATGACCAAAATGTACAATGGTTCATAGATAAATTATTCAACATAAATACATCTTTTTGGCATATTGGTTTTGCCGTTGTTGTTGTTTTTTCAGTGTTTCATGCTCTACAAGCTTTTCTTTATAATGGAACCCACGTATTTCATTGTTGTGATTACTTCTTCTTTTTTTGCTATGACAACCCAGTGTGCAATGTTATATCTATAATTACAATACCATTTATAAGTGCATATATTCTATATTGTGATTGTATTCCATGAACTGTCCTTTCCCGCTGCATGAAGTCAAACTGACACATGTGCCGCTTTGTATCATGTATTCTGTTTTGATTGAAATATATAAACTATTGAATTGAATCAAATTGAAAGACTTTCCGCACTAGCTACGCGCAATGCGGCCTCATTGAAATCTTTCAAAGAATTTGCAATTCCCCAAAATCCTTGCAACTGTTCAAGGAGGACAACTATAAAGTAACCGATCTGAATGCGCCACTCGGAAATGAAGGCACCTTACATGTTGAATTGTGTGTGTGTGCGTGGAATTTCATTCCCTTCTCTCCCTCTCTCTCTCTCTCTCTCTCTCTCTTTCTCTCTCTCTCTCATTCTCTCCCTGCACTTAACGAACTGCAGTTTGACAACGAGATGGCCCTCAAAGCATCTCGTGTGCGATCCTGGACTGCGATCGCGGCCACAGCCCTGCTGGTTGCCGGCGCAGTCGCAGTCGCGTTCATCATCGGAAGAGACCTCCGCATGACAAACATGTGTCCCACCTCCGACTTGGGACAAGATGGACGGTCGTCAAACAGGATCAGGGACAATGACGTGGTGAGAAAGTGATAGAGGATGTAAATGTTGCCCAAAATAGATAACAATGATAATACTAATGAGAACAGCGATAATAATGAAAAAATAAATTGTTTGTTTGGTTGTTTGTTTCTTTGTTTGTTTCTTTGTTTGTTTATTTTTATTTCCATCTGAGAATATGGCTGACTAATTTTAATTGCCCATATTATTAAACTGCAATACCTGGTCTTTCTTGGGGTCCAGATGGATGTTAGTCTGGATCACTGCACCGGGTTAAACACCCTTCTCTTTAATGATTAATGAAGAGGGATTGTTTTTACATACATACGAGTTGTGACTCTCTCATTAATACACGGGACCTTAATTGTAATATATGTCCTATTTGAGGGACAGAGTGTTTTGCCTCTTGCTAGACGGGACGGTCATATGATTGCACACAATATTCCCCAGTGGGACACGGGAATCAAACCCGGGTCCTATGGATCTGGAGGCATTCCTGGTACCGACTAATCACGTTAACTCGCGTCCCCCTACTTGACAAATTGTCCGTATGATTTATTATCATTTCTAGAATCCTCTCATCTGATTGGTTAAAAGGGGAGTCGTGAAAATAGCTGTGCCCTATTTTTGAGTTACTGTGACCGGGGGGGGGGGGGGGGCACAGTTAGTAAATAGGTTTTAAAAACAGTCGAGACCCCGTACACATAGATCGCTCATATGTACGCACCAATGATACGACCGCCGCGCATTCTATCAGCGTGCTGTAAAAGAGACTAGCGGACTGGTACATGGAGACAGTCGAAACTCGCAACCCCGTACATACACTGTGTACACATAGATGATCACTCATGTACGCACCAATGATACATACGACCGCCGCGCTCGCTGTCGATCAGCATTGATTACAACTTACAAGTGCCGTAAAAGAGACTAGAATCTATATTTTCGGTATTTATGTTTTGGAATTATTTTCGGTATATAGAACAAATAATGACTGCTTGATATTCGGGGTACAGTTAAAATTATGTAGGCCCTCGGTGATGTGAAAACCATAACCATGCCCTCAGCTTCGCTTCGGGCATGGTTACGGTTTTCACATCACCTCGGGCCCATAATTTTAACTGTGCCCTCATAGCAGTCATTATTTGTATACTAGTACATTAGTCGAATGCTTCATTATTTTGGTTAATTCGTCTACTTACTTTTACTAGACCTCAATTACTTTTGCCATTTTTCCGTGTGTTGCTGCGATGACTAAGCACGCCCGTGCTCGCACTTAACGGGGCGTATTTAAACAAAGACGTTTTTCCACTCGGTTTAAGCTTCCCTTTCCTTATAAAACAGACATTTTGATTATAAAACGACGAATTATCTAATCGCACTAACCTGTCTTTGAAACATTCTTTGACATTATTTTTTTTCACGCCTCTACGTTTCCCGTCAAACGATTTCCGCAAATCACATACGATTTTAGACTGAAACAAGGATTATTATGTCGTAAACTCTCATCATGTCATAAATAAATTCGTTGCTATATTAGTGCTGGTTTTAATACATTTCTCTCGACATTCGTTCAACTGACAAAAACAAACAAACACATACACAACTCCTACGAAGAAGCAAATATACATAATGGTGATTTACCGTGACAGAACTTTTGCATTACGAACATTGTGTTTTTGTCATCAACCTTCACATAGGCCAGAGACCTGGAACTCCGAGACGAGACCGGGCAATCGACTTCCGAGACCCTGACTTACAACAGCGCCCTCAACACTGTTCTCATCAACTCACCAGGAAACTCCAGCGTGGAACCGGCCGCAACCATCGCGATCGACTTCGATCGTGTGAGTCTTTGACCATCTTCTTTCTTTAATTTGAACCGCCATGACTTAGTCAGGATCACTCGACAACAATAATTTTGTCCCGATTAAACAAGTATCCCGATAATGACATCAGAAACATGTAATACGTCATTATGCCTTTGGCCCATCGAGTTAGGACGCTTGCCTGCTTAACATGCCTTCACGAACGTAGTTCACATGGCTATGTGTGTGTGTGTGTGTGTGTGGTGCATCGTCCTTTCTCTAGATACAAATATGCAAAAACATCAAAATTATGGAAGAAAGTTACGTTTCTATCGATGGTATCACAACATTTCGTTTGATAATAATCCTCTTGTCAGTATCACATAAATTCAATACGTAAATAATCAGCTTAGACAATAATAGGGTCCTATATATAGCAATGAAACTTATTTAAGCATAAATCAACATAGAAGGCTCGTTCTCATCATATAAGGGGAATTCTGCCTATCAAATACAGTTTTTATCTTATCCTTTATATATAAGATTATGCATAATTATGTTGATTATGTTCATTGCATCACACGATCTAATACTGGTGCAATATTTTACAGTCGGTGGTTGTGCTGAGTGTCCATGAGGATCGGACGTGCATGGTTTTCGCCCTCCAAGAAGAGCTGGCAGAGATGACTAAGACCTTGGTGCGCAACGACCAACGACACCTGGTAAGTGGTGGTATCGTTAGAACTAACATGGGATTATGTAAGGTTGTAGGAAAATTATAGTCAGGGTAATGACAAAGCTAGTCATTATGACAATGAATATTATGATGAAGACAACGTCAGATAAACAGTACTGGAGAGTCATTTTAACCGTGATAGTGATTAAGTAATATTCAATTAGGGTAACCCTTCACTGTTACAACTGCTTTTCCAGAGGGCCCTGCCATGAATAGTAAGACCGTCGTCGTCAGGTACCCATGTTTCCCCACAATACGTCATATTGGGTCAAACACGTCAAAAAGAACATTGGAAATAAAAACATTGTTTAGAAGGATGTGCAAGTCAACAGTCAAGTACATGGGATCTGATTTCGGCTCTTCGTGACGGTAACTATACGATAAGCGTCAATAAATGCAATCGGTAAAGTTAAGATATTGATCCAGATTGTAAGTCACTATTTGAGCATTCTCTTTGCTCATACAGCCTGTATTGGTGACCGGCATGGGGGGGGGGGGGGGGGGGGGAGGGGGTTAGATATTCAACCGCATTATGCGTGCTATAACTGAATGAGTTTTATCGATTTCTTACAGACTATACAGAGAATTCACAGCATTTGTTGTTGGGTTTGTTTTTTGCACACTCTCTGCACGTTATGTGTTTTTCAATGATGAAGTCACATCGTTTTTAATGACCGTCATCAAAAGCCGTCCTAAACTTTTACGAATTTGGCTTCCGCTGTAAGTACGCATTTTGGAGTGTTGTTGTTGTTGTTGTTCTTTCTGGTCAATTTGCTCAAAAATGTATATTTATTTGAATAATCTCTTCTATTTAACTACAAAACCTACACTACTATTGATTATCTACAGAAATGTTATTATATGATCTTTACGCCACATTTGTGCTTTGTTAACTCATTGGTATTCTCATTGCCGCGACATCCCTACAGTGGTATCTTTTTTTTTAAATTGGTCACGTGACTTGTTTCAGCTGGTTTGATTCCTCCGCACTGGACAGTGTTGGCGCTGGAAGTTTGCGCATAGATTGCGCATAGTTGACGAAGGATTCCGCATAGTTTAAGAAGGGTTCACGAAAAACATTCAAAAGTTTAGTCGTCCCAAAACTTTGAACATGTTTTCACTTTTTTCACGCCTTGACCGCATTGGCCACCATCCTCCCCTATACATTGACACGAATGTTTCCCGAATTATGGCACGGAATGGAACGTGCCAATGCGCAAAATAGGTTCAAACCAAAATGCGTGCACATGTCAGAGTGAGTATAGATTTCCGTAGGCGTAGACGTACAACTTGTCAAACTTCCATGTTTAATGTTCCAGCTGTGATATCGATCACAGTCATACTTGAAAAGTATTGTGATTACCTAGAAGGTTTCACACCGACTAGCAAACATTCACTGAATTTCCATATAATGCAAATGGCTCGAAATGTAAGAACAAAAGTGTAACTATAACGAATTAGTGATGATGATTTTCAAAGACAGAATTGCAAAATGATTTCAAAAACACAAGGCATATTTTTTTTAATTAGTGTACATGATAACTTTCTCGCCGTAAACAATACAGGTCTTCGATGTCGTGTCAGATACTGCAATGACATCCTATGTCGTCGTTGGACCTATTCCAGACGGTTACTTCCAGAATTCAAACGGGCCAATTGTCCGTGGCCTCTGCTCGGGCCGTCGTGCTCAGTGGATGGAGATTAAGGCCGAATCAGTGCATGACGTGGAAAAAAGAGGATGCCACCGAGTTTGTTTGCATATCCTTTTCTTAGCAAGCATTTGTTGGACACACTGTAACTAGTTACGATCGGAATCGAAGGCCGCTTGATTTGTAGACAACGTGTCAACGGACAAGTCGCATTATTTTCACCCTATATTAAGGGGGAACTTGGGTTTCAAAATGAATGATTTTAATGAAGCTATTTTTATACCAAGCAAAATGACAAGAAAGCTGATTTGTGGCTCATTTATTGCAAGTATATTTGAATTCGTTACTTACTTTTTTAACCCATGATCTTTAGCATAAGACTATAATAAAGTAGTGTGATGTATGCTATAGCCTTAACCATACTTGATTGTGATCTACATTATCGGAAAACAGACGTATGTTTCTGTATTGTTTATATTAATTTAGAAGCGTATCATAATAATTCCACTTAAGAGGTTTCTTACATAACTTGTTTCGTTGTTATTAATATAGCTATTTCCTTGGTGATCAAATGACTGCGTTGTTATTTTGGCAACCTTGAACGGGCTTGTTTGTCTTTTATGAGAAGTATACATTCTATAAAGAAGAACAAGAATAGATGTAAATGTCGAAACATCAGCAACAGCTTCATTTAAAACATTGAAAAGGATCTTTGTGATCTTACGTTACGTTATGACTCTTTTCTATTGTTTCTCTCTTAAAACACTGCTACAAATAATTAACTAATTAGTTGCGGCTTTTGATTGACAGCATGCTGTGGAAAAGGGCAGGTTTTTTAATATGGTATAATAGCGAACACAAACTGATTACGTTCATCCCTGTCTGATTTCATTGGCACCAGACACAGTTGTTGAATCAAGAACGGTTTTTTATGTGCACTTACGCCAAGCCCTGAAGCTGTAGCAGTTGGAGGCAAATGGGAAGAGATATTGCCCTCATCTAAATTCTTGATAAAATACCCTAGGGCCTGACCAACGCTGTTGTTCATCTCACTTCCGTGTTGTCATGACATACCAATTTAAAACATATTGCATATGGATTACGATGATGTAAGACAACTTTAACGACAGTAGTAGCAGCAGTATATAGTGTCATGTTATACTCAGGTATAAGGATGATAATGATTGTAAAACAGTCACTATGATAGCAGTACGTACAATCAATATTACCAGCAATGAATAATTAAGTAATAATTCGCTAGTGTAACGATTCGCTTGGTCTGAAAAAAAAAATCCTCTAGCCTTCCTGAACAGTTTGTTTGTAACAAATTAAAAGGTTGGCAAAGACAAACCATTTTAATTGCAGTGTCTTTTGAGTGAAACCTGATTAATTCATTGTTAAAATTCGCAATGTAGCACACTGTTTGACATTCAAAAACAAGAAATAGTAGGGGGATGCGTAGCATTCAAACACATTGCTCCATATTCACTAATATTCAATGTATTATAATTTCAAAATTTGAAAGTAAAGAGTGATCGCCTGGTCAGGTATCATTAAAGTAATATTTTCATACAAACTTGCAGTTATGCAGTAATGTGCTGTTCATTATTCCACAATGGACAGTAAAAAGAGTGACATGCAACATTTCAGCATTACTAAGACAGAGGTGTCGATAACACTTTCTCCTATAGCTATCGTTCACGGCGATTAATGTTAAACTCCAACCTCATTCTTCTTAGAATCAAAACACATCTCTTTGTTTGAGCCGTTGTCTATCACTCCTTGTTAAAGTGGCTTTTAATTTGCGTTTTGAGATTTATTTTTGTTTTTGTTTTTATTTACGTATATCGCAAACAGCTTGAATGCTCAGGTTAGTTACATGTGGCTGTTTTCTTTTAGTGTCAGTACACAATATCATACATCCTTAGAAAATATACCGCAATAAACATTTATGTTACATAGTAAATAGTTACAATGTATTGTTCTTTTCATTATACTCAAATGCCACGATGTCCAGACATGTGTATTTCGTTTGCAATGAATAAAGTCAATAGATAGTGTTTGTTGTTGTTCAAATGTGAAACGAATGAAGTCTTTATTCATGTTTAAATAATTGAGAAAAGACGTTACACACAAGCCTGCGATGTTCAGCGTAAATAAATTACGCAACATATTTTCACACAAGCATTAGGATTTCAACCTTTGTCTGTTTGGCATTGATTCAAACCGGCTGTCTTGATCAAAATAACTGAAAAAAAAAATTCCCCTTTGCAAAGAAAAGAAAAATAACCATAACGAGGTGATTCAATACGACAGCATTTGAACCAACCTTTCAACAACTACTCAATTCCTATGTGATCATGTTTATCCAGTACCTTAAGAACTACAGCACGGATGATAAATAAAAAAGCACAATTAAATTGAAATGAATTGAATCGAATAACGGTTTTCCCTTCGTGATAGAGAGGCGTGATGTGTCATTGCATTTGTATCATTGTAAGGAGTGAATCAAAGGTGTATATGAACAGATTATTACATTTTAGCACGGTAGACATAAGATATTGATATAATATAGACTCCACCTCTGGTAGGCAGTGCGTGCGTGATTGGTTACTTAATTCCTAATATTGTGTTACTGTTTATCAATTGAATATCTGAATATCAAAACGACCCAAGTCAATTACAGAAAATTTAAAACAAAACACAGAAATTCTTAAATAATTTCCCAATATTTTAATTTTTCTATTGGTAAGTTTTTTTTATACAAATTCAAATGTAAAACATTAATATGAGTGGTTATCTTTCTTTGCATGGCTGCGTGAAGGGTCTCCAAAGAAGATTGCCAAATTTGGATTTGGCTCGTTTTTATACTCAAATATTCAATTAAAATATTCCAATAATAAACCTCTAGCACTGTGTAAAATGCATACAGAAAAAGTTTCAAACAATATTGATTACTTTATTGTCCGCACTGATATTTTTTTTTTTTGTACATTGGATATAACAACAAAATAAACATCAAATACTATACGCAGGTACACCACAGACATTTCTGCGACTGACAGACATATTGCAGAATGCGACTGAAACTATAATTCATATTAACATACAATATCATATTCACCAAAACAACATAATACCATAAACCCAACATTTACAACTACACCATCAACAAAATACACTAATATCATAGTTTATACAAGTATTCAACTCATAAATGTATTCATTAATATCATTTCCTGCGTCAGCACTATACACAAAACAAACTTTATCACCTATTCATAGCCCACTATATAATTATGTTTCCCAATTCTTTATGCACTTCATTTCATTTAAGGCCTAATGAAGTCTTTTTCCTGACAAAATAACATTGAGGGATCAATTTAAAAATAATAATGAAATATGGGTCCGTAAAACAAAATAATGTCATAAGAAGATAATGACTGTCAGTATTAAAATGTAAAGTGTTGCTGGAAGTGTCCTTATAAATATTTGAGAAACTCACCGCGAAGAAGATCCAGCAAATAGCGTCAGGTTTGGATATCATAACGCAAAATGCGATCCATTAGACATCCGGAACAGTTCCACTACAGAGCATGAAACATGAACATGAACTAAAACATAACTTTGTACATAATGAAGTACATGTACAATCTTCGAGAAGAGTTCAACACAATACGATTTTTTTTTCATATGAAATACAGTCTGTTCGTGTTGCATTTTCCAGGTACTAATGCAAAAGGAGCAAGATTAAATCCACCTCACCCTGATTGCAAGCTTTTTGAAGAGTTAGTATTATTGACTTTGATATTTCATTAAAAGGAAGAAGGAAATACAATTTCTTGCTACAGAATATTCCTTCCCCGTGGTTAAATGGTCTTGACACAATTTCACCTGAAAAAGATATTCATCTTGAAATTGTACACAAAATAACTGAAAGTAAGAAAATTATTAGATATGGATACTCTACACTGTTTGATGAATGTGTGCCGGACAAACAATCTCTTTTTGGAAGGATTCTTGTCCACCTCCCGTTAATTTCACTCTCGATTGGCAAAAAAAATACTCATGCTGAATTTTAAATGCACTATCGATAGTCGTTTGAGATCATTTTATTTTAAAAATTTTCATAAGACAATTGCTTTTAATGCGTTCTTATTCAAAATAAAAAGGAAAGACTCTCCCCTCTATTCATTTTGTAATAAGGAACCTGAAACGATTGTTCATGTGGTAAATCTTGTATGGGATGATCTATTGTTGACAATAAATAGAAAACAGTCCTCCAATAGAATCATCTCCTCTTTTGGAAAAAAATGTTTGGCATTCAGGCTGACACATTTTTGACTTTTCTATTTCTTGTATTTAAGTATTATATCCATTGCTGTAAATTTAGTAGTAAATCGCCTAATATTGTGGAATTCAGAGCTCGATTAAAAAGAATTAAAGATACAGAGTATTTTCTAGCAAAAAAAAGAAAGGTAAACTCCCATTGCTTTTTAAGACATCTTGTATTCATGTGAAAACTGCTCTATCTAATCCTGTAAATATTTTGATTCTGTATGATTGATTTGTTGATTTGATCAGTAAAGACTGAAAGAAAAAAAAGGAGAGACAATCAAAGGGATAAACACAGTTATACAAATATCGTAAGTATAGCATAACCAACGACCAAGCTTAAAAGGAGTAAAGAGACGGCGAAGGAGGGTCTATTTATTTATATGTAGTCATTTATTCATTCAAACATTTATTTATTGATTATTTATTCAAATGATTATTGATTAATCTCCTCAGTTTTCAATATAACAAAACAAGTACAAGGATACACAATGTACATGATGTATTTCAAATATCAAAGACACTGCACGGACATGCTGGAAACGCAGAAAACAAACGTTATACGAATGAAGATGAAACAATACATCGATAACTTAATACTCTAGGCGCCTATATAAAAAGTAAAGAAGGAAAACATCAATGAATAAATAAGTTATCAACCTTGCAGTGTAATCTTACGGAGTCAAAATGATTGACCCCATTTGGAATAGTTTTGTCCGAGAAATCTTCAATCAATTCACAACGATTGAATAACCAGAAAAAACCGGGTCAATGCGACCCCTCAAAATCTGTTCGGAAATTAAGAATCCTGTTAGACGGTCATTACGCATACTATAGTACGTCTTTATGGTATCATTTTGATAGATCAAATGATATTCGTTGAAGAAATTGCTTTATAATTGGTTTAGTAAACCCTAATGAATAGAAGAAAAATACCAGACAGAACGATGATTTTTTCTTGGACCTAGACCTATTTGTCTTCTCTCACAAAAAGTAAAATTATAAGAAAAAATGCACGGCTAGCCATTGTACAGCTAGCGCGCGAGGATAGTGTGCACGAGTACTCGGGCCCAGCTCAGAGAGAATCGGTACGGATCGGTATCGTGCAGAAGATATTGGGCGGGATTTTCGATTTTGTATGGTAGGCCAGGCGCAAAGCGAGGCTAGGGTGGTCTGCTCGTATTGTTTGACGTTTGCAGCAAAGGTTTGCAGTATGTACAGTGCGTGGCGGACGGGCATCATCCATGTACACGTACACACAAATTACAAAGTGATCATACGATAGCATTTTCGATCCTCATCGTATCGTATCGATCGCAGAATACAACGTCATGCATTCATGGCGGAGTCATTGCTTGCCGAGTGAAGATTTGGAGATTGCATTCAAAGCTTCAAAGCAGAGTTTCTTTTGACGAGTGCTTATTAGTGCGTTGATCTTTAGCTAAGAAGGATGCACTTCTACAGAAGAAGAAGAAGAAGATTGTTCCCTTGCACATTTTTTTTTTTCAATGACAAAATGGGCATGTACGGGGTTGCCCTAAACAACACCGGCGACCCGAACACGTTGTACTGTTTAATGCACTTGTAATACGCTTGTGACCGTGCATCACAAAACCAGCATGGTCAGCATAGTCAATCCTGCGTTGTTTTTTCTTCTTTTTTTTTATACAAGTGAAAGACGCTGGGCCTACATCATGTTAAAGTTTAGGATTAGAAAATGAATGGGAATTTGTCCTTTAGCAGTTTTTCCAGAAAACTATTTTGGGAGAAGAGAGTTATCCGGTGTATCTGAGTCCCCTTTTCATTTCTTAAAAACCCTTGTTGGTCCTACGCACTCTTCACTTTTAACTCTCAGCTTTTGAAAGGATAATAGTGTCTATATTAAGTCTACAGGTCTAACGGTCAAACGGTCTAACTTTGGACGTTGGTATTGATTAGTATATGGGTAGAATGTGTTGACTGCGTGATCAATTTCAGCTTAGTAATGTGATAATCCCTTCACTGTTTATAGCATGCTGCAGAGTTTCACATCCTGTTTTAGTTTGGTCCCTTCCACTGCACAGCAACCAGGGTTTTTTTTTTTTTTTTTTTTTTTTTTTTTTTTTTAAGGTTGGGGAAGGTATACTATGTGCTGCAAGCCAACAAATTTTGGTAATTTATTTTTTCCCCCTTTTTTTGCTAACTACCACCTGTTATTCCGGACTATTTGTAAGGGGTTCTGTCCTGCATGTCCTAACAAAAAAAAAGAAAAAAAAACATGGGGGGGGGGGCAATAAGTACCACGCTCATCGAAAGCACCTCAAAATAAATGTACAGCGGTAGTCATTTTTTGTGGGGGGGGGGGAGGGGGCATTCTATATTCAAAATGGCAGAGATGTGCTTTCAACCAACACAATTGGGGATTATGGAGTGTTGCAGGTTAATTAAACAATTGGGGTCAAAGGGGACCATGCAACTATTAAATCCCTAGTCGAAAAGGGGGTCATTGGGGGCATAATAAGTACCGGTAAATAATTTGTGGCTATGAAGGGGGTGGGTCATTTTCTAAGTGCAAATAAAAGTGTACCAGTGATGAAAGTGCACCCCTCCCGCCCCCGGACCTCAAACCCGAGATTTCTTTCCAAGCTGTGTAAATTTCTTTCCCTCTCTCTCTCTCTCCCTCTCTTTACCAGAATCTGGCGAGTATACCAGCGGCTCACTAGTTGCCTGTCCCCCCCCCCCCCTCCATCTAACTAACCTCAGTCTTAAGAAGGTACGTTATTTTCTTATCGTCTCAATTTATAGAGTAATACCATATGCACGTGTGAAGTTTATGTATTTCTTTTTTTCCTTTTTCTCTCTCCATCTCTCCCGCTCTCTTTCTCTCTCTCTCTTTACCAGATTCTGACGAGTATACCAGCGGCTCTCCCAGTCATCCTTCCCCCCTCGCATCTAACTTGCCCTCGTCTTCAGAGGGTAAGTCATGTGATATTTCTATTGTCTTAATTCGTAGAGTAATAAAGTATGTACATGTGAAACTGTTTTTGTTTTGTTTTTTCTTCTACCTCTCTCTTTACCAGATTCGGACGAGTATATCAGCGGCTCTCCCCAGTTGTCTGTTCCGTAGAACGCCTGATTCTTCTTGTTGCAGGCGAGATAAAAATTATGATTTTGCCTGTGATGTATGTATATACTACATACATGGATGTACAGTATGCATATTGTACAATATATATATATATATATATATATATATATATATCGACTGAAATAAATTTGCAATACAATGTTTTCAATATTAAAACTATCGCATAGCTGTAGATTTGAATGAAATATTGTTTTAAGTACTAAACAATTGCATTAACGAACTTTATTTTGTCCATTTCTTAAAGGCGAAGGCTAGTAACTGATCAGTGGGAATCAGTGGAAATGCTGGGAGATGATTGTTCCAATCCTCAAGGGATTCATTCAAGAGTACATTGTATATCTATTGTTGTGTGAAAATTATTTGCTTCAGAATGGTCTCATATTCAAGTAATGTGCAGTTTAATGGCCCGTCACTGACCAGGGACGCTTACCTGGAAACATTAAACTGCACATTACTTGAATATGAGACCATTCAGAAGCAAATAATTTTCACACAACAATAGATATATAATGTACTCTTGAATGAATCCCATAAGGATTGGAACAATCATCTCCCAGCATTTCCACTGATTCCCACTGATCAGTTACTAGCCTTCCCCTTTAAAGATTGAAATAAATCCTAGAGATTATACAGGTAAGGTTTTTTTTTTTTGCTGTTTTGTTTTGTTTTGTTTTTTAAATTTCATTAATCCATGGTTATTTTTCACATCCGCCACCCTCCATTATTATTTGCATACATTTTCACTTCGCACTTTTGTTTTCCATTTTATTTTGCACCGTTGCTGCACATAATTTATTTTCCTGTCACCATATCTATCCTTTCGTTTATTTTTTTCTTCTTCTTCTTGTATTACAATGTTATTTTGTATGAGTTGTACGCATGCTTACATGAACATGTAGTTTGGAGGGGTTTCTTACAACCAGACTAGCATATATGGCTGGACATGGAGGGAAACGAAATATTTTTTTATACAGTACAGAGCTTGGTCGCAGGATGACATGAATGCTGCCTACCATGATGTCAAAGACAGGGGCATACCGATTGCAACAGATGCAAGAAATCACGACGTCCCAAGAAAATTTCCCTTACGAAAAAGTCCTGTGGTACTCCTGTGGTAATTACCACAGGACGGTACCACAGGACAGTACCACAGGAAAGTACCACAGGACAGTACCACAGGAATTGTCCTGTGGTATTTTGGGACATACCACAGGACAGTACCACAGGAATTCCTGTGGTATTTTGGGACGTACCACAGGGCAGTACCACAGGAAAGTACCACAGGATCGGTACCACAGAAGAGTACCACAGGACAGTACCACAGGAATTCCTGTGGTATTTTGGGACGTACCACAGGGCAGTACCACAGGAATTCCTGTGGTATTTTGGGACGTACCACAGGGCAGTACCACAGGACTAGTACCACAGAACAGTACCACAGGAACTGTCCTGTGGTATTTTGGGACAGTACCACAGGTCGATCATTACCACACAGCATTACCACAGGGCAGTACCACACAGCATTTCCATGGTACCACAGGAGAGTACCACAAAGGATAGATCGAAAAAAAAAAATCTGGGAGAATTTTAGCCACATATCAAGGAATATTCCTGATAGGTGAGTGATGGATGTCAGGACAAACATGGCCCTACTTAATAACCTGTCCTACTCCTAACATATAACCTCAAACGAGTCTAATGGCCAAGTGCCAATCTAGTCCTATAATAGGTCTATAGAGTCATATTCTATTCCTAGGTAGCCATCAACAGTATTAGTACATATATATATGGCCGTCTATACGTAAAGCATTAAGGCATGGTTACTAACTCGATTATACTTTATTATCAAGATATGAAATTACACTTTCATAACAATATCTATGATATTGGGAATAACATAACATAATTAGACAATCTTTCATCAAGTTCAAAGTAAGTTCCATCATTAATACTTTGACTTTTTAAGTCATATATATATTTTCTAAAATCTAGAGTGCTTTTTATGAATATTCATGAGCTATGTAAAAATTTGTACCACAGGAGTACCACAGGAGTACCACAGGAGTACCACAGAAGTCCTTATGAAATATCTCATGCTTTACATCAGCACTTTCACTATATAGGTAATACTATAGGAGTATAGGACAGGATAAGTAATGGCAAATCAATTGTTATAATTCACAGCATAACTCATCTATCAATTATTAATTGAGGAATATTAATATGTGCTTTTTGTTTGTATTTTTGCTATAAATTTCAGTTGATTCTGCCTTACAATTTTCCTGTGTGGTACTCCTGTGTGGTACTGCTCTTTGATATTCTCCTGATGTGATAGTCCTCTGGTATAAAATGTTAAGAAAAAAAAAGAATATCCTGTAGCATTTTTCTGTGGTACTTACGAATTCAATTTGCTGTGTGATACATCTGTGTGGAATAGCACCATATTATGATTTTCCTGTGGGATTTTGGACAGTTCCTGTCGTACTCTCCTGTGGTATACATCGAAAATTACCACTGTCGTACTGTCCTGTGGTACGTCCCAAAATTCCACAGGACAATTCGTGTGGTACTGTCCTGTGGTACGTCCCAAAATACCACAGGACAAGTCATCTGGTACTGTCCTGTGGTACTATCCTGTGGTACTTTCCTGTGGTACTGTCCTGTGGTACTGCCCTGTGGTACTGTCCTGTGGTACGTCCCAAAATACCACAGGACAAGTCGTGTGGTACTGTCCTGTGGTACTATCCTGTGGTACTGTCCTGTGGTACGTCCCAAAATACCACAGGACAATTTCTGTGGTACTGTCCTGTGGTATGTCCCAAAATACCACAGGACAAGTCGTGTGGTACTATCCTGTGGTACTGCCCTGTGGTACGTCCCAAAATACCACAGGACAAGTCGTGTGGTACTGTCCTGTGGTACTATCCTGTGGTACTTTCCTGTGGTACTGTCCTGTGGTACGTCCCAAAATACCACAGGACAAGTCGTGTGGTACTGTCCTGTGGTACTATCCTGTGGTACTTTCCTGTGGTACTGTCCTGTGGTACTGCCCTGTGGTATTGTCCTGTGGTACTGTCCTGTGGTACGTCCCAAAATACCACAGGACAATTCCTGTGGTACTGTCCTGTGGTATGTCCCAAAATACCATAGGACAAGTCGTGTGGTAGTGTCCTGTGGTACTTTCCTGTGGTACTGCCCTGTGGTACGTCCCAAAATACCACAGGACAAGTCGTGTGGTACTGTCCTGTGGTACTATCCTGTGGTACTTTCCTGTGGTACTGCCCTGTGGTACTATCCTGTGGTACTTTCCTGTGGTACTGCCCTGTGGTACGTCCCACAAAACCGCAGGACAAGTCGTGTGGTACTGTCCTGTGGTACTATCCTGTGGTACTTTCCTGTGGTAATGTCCTGTGGTACTGCTCTGTGGTACTGTCCTGTGGTACTGCCCTGTGGTACGTCCCAAAATACCACAGGACAAGTCGTGAGGTACTGTCCTGTGGTACTATCCTGTGGTACTGTCCTGTGGTACGTCCCAAAATACCACAGGACAATTCCTGTGGTACTGTGCTGTGGTACTATCCTGTGGTACTTTCCTGTGGTACTGTCCTGTGGAACTGCCCTGTGGTACTGTCCTGTGGTACAAATCCTGCGGTACTTTCCTGTTGTACTCTCCTGTGGTACGTCCCAAAATACCACTGGACAATTCATGTGGTACTGTCCTGTGGTACTGTCGTGTGGTATACGTCCCAAAATACCACAGGACAATTTGTGTGTATACTGTCTTGTGGTACTGTCCTGTGGTACTTTCCTGTGGTAATGTCCTGTGGTACTGCCCTTTGGTACATCCCAGAGTACCACACGAGCCTGTGACACAGTACCACACAGTTCCTGTGTTAACGATATTTGTGTGGTACATTGTGTGGTACCAACCAGTACCACAGGGAGTACCACATGAGCCTGTAAAACAGTACCGCACAGTTCCTGTGGTAACATTTATTCATGTGGTACATTGTGTGGTACTGACAAGTACTACAGGAAGTACCCTACAAGCCTGTGATACAGTACCACACAGTTCCTGTGGTAACATTACAAGTGTGTGGTACATTGTGTGGTACCGACAAGTACCACAGGGAGTACCACAGGACTTTTTTGTTAGGGAAACATTGACTGATCGAGTCCATGGAAAGGTCCCTCTTGACGTCCTCTGGGGATCGACCGTGACTTACTCACTGTCATAAGGAATATGGCAGCAAAGGCCGTACCACTAACCATAAACCAGGTCATGACATACGCGTGGATTCTCGACAAGAAGTGTGGGGGAAGGGAAGTTTGGGCCGAATGGTCCATGCTATAGCTGTGGTGACTTTGTTTCCGTGAGGCCTACCCTGATGAGGTGTTGAAGGGCAGGCGGGCCGACAAACTAGATCGATGCCGTGTCACGTCTTCGACAGTTGACAATATCAGAGAGTATTTCACGCTTCTCAGAGGAGTATTCGGTCGCTATAACTTTCACAGCATGCCAGAAAGAATATTCAACATGGATGAGACCATGGTGGACTTGAACAAGTCTACCCAGCGTGTTGTTATCCCGAAGAGGTAACAGCATGTCCACGCAGTGACAGTGGCTGGCAGCCAACACGTTTCTATGCTGTGTGTGTCTCCGCCTATGGAACGCCGATGCCACCCTTCATCGTATTCAAAGGGGCGATCCCAGGCGGAGACTACACCAGATGAGGTCCGGATGGATGCCTCTATGGAAAGTCCGACAGCGGCTTTGTGGACGGGGAACTGCTGGTAGGATGGTTCGAAAAGATATTTCTGAAGCACTGTCCTGCGGACCGTTCGGAGGCCAATCCCGTTCTACTCATACTCGATGGCCATGCCTCACATGAGGATCCCCGGATGATTCTGAAAGCGATGGAAGAACACGTCATCATCTTGGAACTTGTGCCTTGTGCCGCACACCACACATCTGTGCCAGCCACTTGATGTGGTTGCGTACAAGTCCCTAAAGTCTCACATTGGGACTTTTGTGAAGAAAGGCCAGGCACTGCGCACCTCACCGTGGATCTCGAAGGAGATCCCGCGAATACTGAAGACACCGATTGAGGTCGCAATGTCGATTCACAATATCAAGAATGCTTTGTGAAGACAGGAATCTTTAAGCTCAACCCAAACGCCGTGGACAAGGAGCAGTTGGTTCGCTCACGGAAAATCCCATCGGCGAATGTTGACCTCCCAATTCCTCCACAGTACCGTTTTTCCGACGCAGCGGTGCAACCCGACACGGCACCTGATGGATAAGACCCCCCCCCCCCCCCCCCCAGTGGCAGTCGACGGACCACAGAACGAGGAAGACCCATCAGTGGCAACCGAAAACGAACCTCGGAAGGAAGACAGACCACAGGAACTCAGGAAGAGAGCTGTCCTTCAGAATCCGCTGGTTAAGTTCGGTGTATCACAGGAGCTAGGTGGCATCAGTCTTCCTCCAAGAAGAATACGTCCCTCCTGGAAGGAAACTGCCACCACGAGGCAGGGATTCAGCAAGGATTCTCACAGTGGAGGAGGCAAAGGAGACTTACAATCTGCACTGTGAGATGTTTCTTATTTTCACACAAAAACAGTCGGCAATCTGAAATTTCATCTCAACCAAAATTTTAACATTCTTTAATCTACTGCTTTCCTCTGAAAGAACCGTTCAAAACCAAACCTACTGTCAATGTACAGAAAATGCGTACTTGAATCATCAGATTTCCGTTACCACTTTGCAGTATGTAAATAGATAAAAAGGTGATTTGCCCAACCAGAACCCCTCCCCCCCCCACCAACAAAAAAAAGAGAAAATTCTAGTAAGAAAGTGGAGTCCTTTTATAAGGTTCCAATAAGATACAGGTACAAATTTTTCATCAATTTGGTGTTAAATGTATACACTGTATTACATTTTGAGGCATATCATACGCCTACACCGCTAGAGTTTTTTTTTTCTCAAATTTTTGACTAGGACACTGGAATCAAATCATCTTATCAATATCAACAATGTAAATATTTTTCAGAATCCACGATTACGTTTGATTAGACTAAGAGTTTAAATTCCAGATTGTAGCATTACTTACACAGAAAATCAGAGTTTTAGTAGAATTTTTTAACAATTCCATTGTAAATCTGAATCACATAAATTATATAGGTAAGAAGCTAAGTACACTGATGGTAATTCAACGCCGATAATTTGCCAAGACATATTAATCTGTAAATAAGTAACACAACAACGTTATGTGACCGACACAAAATAAGTAGACCTTCCTTAGAGAGTCTCAAATTGAATTTTGTTAGATATTCTTTAAAAAAAAAAAATGTTCGTATTCAATATTGTAACATTTAAGGTTTGACATTTATTTTTCATTTTATGCTGTCAATATGGAATTTCACTGCGGCAAGTCAATAAAATTCATATTTTTGTAAATAATATTTTTTTTGGCTGGACCAATGATATGTGGTTTACCTATTTAGTTATTTCATTGATAAAGATGTGTGTATTCAGCCTGATTTCTTGGGAAAACAATTCTTGAAAGTTACAAGACATTGCGTATAAATACAATGAAAATAAGAAGTTAAAAATGTCTCATATTCTTTTGTATTTTTAAGTATGAGAATGTGTGTGACTGCGTGTACATAAGGCGTAGGGGGTGGTGTACTGCTAAAGTGGAACCTCGTCTTATTTAGCTCTGATGCAACAAAACCCTTTTCATATTAAGGTGATTTTGCTGGTCCCAGCTCTTTACATGCTTTTTCCTTTCTTTTTCCCCTGATACAAAAACATACTGGAGTATACATGAAACATGGTCCCAATGTCCTTTTAACAATTAACAAGGTTCGCTGTGCTATGTGGGGAGGGTGGGTGCCTTTTCGTGTGTGAGTGTGTAAAATGTGTGTGTGTGTGCGTGCGTGCACAGTGTGCGTGTGTGTATGTGGATGCGTGGACATGTCCAAAGGGGTGATTATAAGTACTTATAATACATGTATTCAATTTCTGTAAGTGGACAATGGATAAGTGGATAAAGGATAATGGCAGGGGAAAGAAAGAAAAAAAAAACACTTTTATGCCAGCAGGAAGATCATCTGAGCTGACAATAGATCATACATATATAATGTACATCACTTCATATCAAAATCTTTATTTCCAATAATGCAATATTCTTACAAATGAATAAATTGATAAAGGCAATGTCTAAAGTTCAATGAATACAGAATAAACATTCATAGAAGTACAAGAAATAAAATTCGAACAGCATAAAGAATAAACATTCCTAAAAATTAGGGGGAAATGTCAGCCAAAATTTCAATTAAAATCGTGTTTACATGGTATTAATATTAGTTCATTTCGCTGAAAAATTAAGAAAGCAGAAACCTTAGGAATCGTTATACAGGCTATGTAGAAACTGAGGAGGATGCCTCAAAAGGAATTGTACGAAATTTGATCAACGTAGAGGTCTCTGCGAAGTCGAATCTGCACCAGCTGAATCCCGGTAGGCCCAAGCATGGCGTGACATGGTAAACCTGTCCTACATACAAATACAGGAGTAGGTCTATGTGTATGACCACTTATAAATTACAATGTTGAGAATGCCGCAAAACATTTATTTTGTATTCTATTACCTATATTGCTGAACAGGTCGTTGCGGCAGAGGTTTGAAATTCAAGCCCGCCAGGGAATATTTTTCCGTACATGGAAACGCTATGGGACATGAATTATTCATAGGTTGAGCTAAAATTTTGAAGCGCGTGGACTTTGCTAAAATTCTATAACTTGGCCAATTTGTTTACGAATGAACAGACTCGCATACTGTACATACATGATCACATGGAAACTCGTTAGGGCCAATATTGCACTCATCTTCGATTCATGCAATTTAGGTTCAAACTCCTGGAATATATCTGGTATTCCATGAAGTAAAACCATCCAATATAATTATTATTATCATTATCTTAAATGAACATAATTCAGAACTTAGAAGGCATAAACTGGGAAGTCAGATATCACGATATTGTCTGCCGTCTGCAAAGACACACAGCTAGAGCGTACAAAGTTCTTCATTCTCGTGCTTACTGTGACGTCACAAGTACATTGTAGTGTGTTTTCTATGTTTAATAGGCCTACATTTCTAATCTTATAATGTACGAGGATTTCAATCAGAAAGCTTTTGAAACATGACACTTGTAACCATAAACTTTTTTTATGTAGGCTTATTAAGGTTCATTTTCTATTGGTCTAATGCAAATTCGTCCAATTACTAGTACCAACTCGTCTATTATCATTTGGTCTACCATCAATTCTAACTGCCATTTCACCATTTCGTCTAATAATCAGTTGGATATTTGTTCCCCTCTTTTTCAGGTAGAGATGATGTGCCCGATGAATGGTTTGCTAACCTTCACCCTGCCGAGCAAGCCGAGTTTCCTCCTGATGCTGACGACAAGATAGTTGCCTCTACATCACATGATCCTCAGATCGAAAGGCTTGACTCTCTTTCTTTGCAAAGGGATCATGATAATAATTTCCTTCACAGAGGAAAGAAGACGCGGACTAAGAGCCTTTCAACCAAGCTTGAGGATATGATTCAAACCTTACGTTCCGGTTGCTGTTGGTATCTGAGTCTGGATACATGTATAACCTACCTCACTGAAAATGTTACCTAGACTATATCAACGATTGGGCCTTGATAAGGAAAGTTTGATGGCTGTTTAAAACTTGGTCTAAGACCATTTTTTTTTGGGGGGGGGGGGATCGTTTGAGTCGATGGATTAATCAATAGGTGTATACTTTCCATCGGTTCTCAATTCGTTTGACCTGTTTTTTCCTCTTTTTTTTTAACTGGTCTGTAGACATCAGAGTTCCAGTTTGGCTATGGGATACGTACGATTAGCCTACATATGCTCAGTCAACATTTTAGGCATGTTCATTCAGGCTAATAGTTGTTACTGTAGGTTTATGCCTTAATATAGCTAATCAGCTTATAAATATACTGGTACACTTGCATTGATTGTCTCTGTTCTCTCATTTCAAGGGTCCATATGGGTGTTGGGACGAAGAGGATATGGGCATGGCCCTACGGCAGTATACAGATGAGGGTCAAAAGCTCACCACAGTCTGTGAAACATATGGCATTCCCACAGCCACATTCTTGAGACATTTTCGTCAAAGCAACAAATATGCAAATGGAAATGTACAACACTTCGAGCATCTAACATTTCCTGACGAACTGGAAAATCACCTTCGTTGTCGAATATCTACTGGAAAGGGATTCGATGCTTTTCTTGTTTTATTGTATTATAATCTTCGTCAATATGTGCAAATCATTGTCTTCCTGTTAAGTAATTTTAATTTCATCTTTAGAATAATTTAAGTGGTAAAGAAGTAAAATGCATTGTTCTCATGTACACAAATCGTATTTTCATGAACTCAGGGTCTGAATCGAATTCTTAATTGAATTGGTAAAGAACTCATTTGATATGTACCGGATTCTAAATTCGTTCTTGATGAATTCTAACTCATCTTGTCAACTGTTACACTAATCTTTTTTTTTTTTTTTTTTTTTGGTCGAAGAACCCATTTTATGTGATTAACGTATATAGCCCAAATTTTGATGTTAGAGTATTTGTAATTATCAAACAGTTATCTGAAATCAAAACATTACATTTCTGACCTTAAAAGTCGCACGAACTAGAAATTACTAATAAACGCACAAACGGTCAGAGTAAGCCAAACATCATTGCAAATATCATATCATGAAGATTTTCAGGAAGTGGTTCTTTTTCAACAAGCGCTCATTTATGGTAAAGGTGAAGTTTTGCGGATTGATTGAATTGACTTTTTATTCTAAGTGAATTGTTGGAACTGTTTGAGTTTGTCTGAATGGTTATACCTGAAATTTGGAAATGAATAGACATTGGTCCTATTAATTCTTCAATTTTTTAAAGTCCTTTGATCATTACAAAATTGAAATTGAAATAATGTAAGCCAGTTTCAATAGTTGTTACAAATAAAGAGATGTTTTCATTATGAGTCACCGCTATCATTCTCTAAGGAGTGTTTATATATAATTTGAAATTTGGAAGTTCCAGAGAGCCAAACTTGCCTGTATCCCACTGAAATGAATACAAACTTCTTGACTCTTAAGATTTGACACGAATAAATGTTGAGCATGAAATTTTATTTCTTTAACTGTTTTTCTCTTTATTCAAATATGAATAACCTAAAATAAAATAAGGGGGAAAAGGAGGCATATCACTGCATGATGTATTCATAGTATACCGAAGTAATGGATAGAAAAGGAAATTGAATTTAGGATATGACAAAGAACAATAAATCAACATTAAAAAGGGGGATAGGCCCCAGTTTCAAACAATCGGGGATGGGGGGACTGAAACAGCACAAAGGGGGGTGGTGGTGGCAGCATTTCATGAACTCCGCCAATAGGGGGGAATACAGCTCCCCCCCCCAAAAAAAAAAAAAATAAATAAATAAATAAATAAATAGATAAATAAATAAATACATACATACATACATACATACATACATACATACATAAAAAACATTCAGATTGAACTGGATACACCAGTGCCTGTAGTCAACCATGAACCAGAAGATACGGCCTTACTTTGGATGAAATGGGCTGCCTTCCAACATTGTCTGAAGTCCCCTTTATTGAACGGGATAGTCCCCTATATCCAAATGAACAACTGCTGGTAACCGGGCTGTCTGAATGCTCATGACTCTATTTCCCGATCGCGATAAACATTATGAAATTGGAAACATTACAGATTCAGTCTGGAAGATTTAGTTTTTAATGTCTCCATCGGTTTTATAGCTCCACAGCCTAAGTCCTCAACCAAGCCTTTCACTATAATGAGAGGGGGAGGGGATAGCAGAGGCATTTTTCTCCTGCAACTAACTGACGTGAAGTTTCGTTTGAAATTCTCTGTTCACGAATGACACCAATGATTAATGCCCACCCGGGAAGGGTGTGGAGTGTGCAAATGAGTGAATTATAGAAATATATGTGGTCAACGCTTTAATTTTCGCGTTTTACCGGTAACCTTTTTTACGACTTTCCCCCTTTTTTGTATTCCCTATACCAGACGGTGAAGAAGATCCTCGATGACGACGGAAGGAAAACGCCCTTCAAAGACAACCTCCCAGGAAAAGATTGGCTGAAAGGGTTTAAACGCCGTCATCCGGACGTAGTATTCAGAACACCACAACTCCTTGGGAAAGAGCGGGCAGTGCTAACTCCAGCACGGATACAAGAATGGCACGACGAAGTGGAGCAATATTTGACCAGCGTCAATGCGGCTACCATACTGACAGGAGAGGGGCGGATGTTCAACTGTGACCAGTCGGGATTTGTTCTTGGTGTGGGGAGGGTGCAGCGCATCATGGCACAAAACCCCGGCGAGTGTGTTACAAAGCTCAACTATGAAAATGTTCATTTACAATTTATAAAAGTAGCCAGTCAAGTTTATATATGTCAATACACTATTTTCCCCCATTTTAGGTAACGGAAGAGATGATGAAGCGTTCAGGTTGCTCAGACAGCATGAAAATATTGTTCCTGCGCTTTTTCCTCTCCTTGGAAAACGGATCAAATTCCTGAACCAGTACAAAGTACATTATCGTCAGGTTTTTATCCATATACAGGGAGTGTAATGACAATTTTAGTAAAGATTTTCTGCAAGATACAAGTACATTTGTACAAGTTAAATATGCAAAAGCTGAAGCCGGAGAAAGCCTCTTCATGGTCACAATGACGTATTTTACGTCTGGAAGCAGAGTTGTCAGTGGGATCACGTTACCTATGATGGTGTTACTTTGTTCTGCTTGTAACAAAGTGGTTGCTGGAGGGACACACAGGTTGTTAAACATTTAAGGGTAATGCACTCTCTCGTAGAGGGTGAACAACTGTGAGACAGTGCAATGTATGGGGGGTGCTACAGAACATCTAAATACACATGGACCCTAAAAAAAAAAAGACGTTTAGAATCCAATCACAGCACGATATTTGATATCAATATTCCTTTGGTAAATGAAACATTCCGAATGAAGAAAATGGAGAAGAGAACAATGAGCCACAATTAGATGACAATTCGAAGGAGCTGTTTCTTCCAGAAGATCATAATGTAGATCTAGATGTGAACCATCTGAAAGAACAATGTGCTGAACTTGTTTACAAGTTGGGGCATCCAGCAGTACAGCAAGCACCGTAAATCTGGTGACACAACCTACCACAAACATGTTTACAGCTTGTATGGAGTACATTGAAAATACGATGAAAATTGTAGTCCCAGGAGTAGGAATCACTCCTGAAACTGAATCCGTTGTAAAGAGTCTGGTAGATGACATAAAGGAGTTTTTTGAAGGTTGATACTGATTACAGTGCAGTCCCGTTACAACGAACACGGTTATAACGAAATTTCGTTATAACGAAGTAAATCTTCTGGTCCCAAAATTATCACCATTAAAGTCTATGGTGCAAAATTCGCTTATAACGAACACGGTTATAGCGAAATTTCCGTTATAACGAAGTCTTTTCCGAGCGCCACAGACAAAGAAAAACAAAAGAAATGTGCTCCGTTATAACGAAATGCGAATTAATTGCTTTCGAAAATACGTAGCGGAACAAGCATTTATAGCGTCTCTGCATGGGTGAATGCTTCACACCACTTTGTGTTCGCTCCTTGTGTCAAGCACAGTTTCTGAGGGGAACTTGCGTTTATTATTGTAATACAGTTATCCCATCACATATCACATAGCTTTCCAGTGTATGATGAGTATTCAGCAAACAGAATATATATATACGTGGTTTCCTTGTTTTCGTTATATATTGTATTTGTTTGGTTATAACGAAATTTCGTTATAACGAAAGAAAACTGCCGGTCCCGAGCATTTCGTTATAACGGGAGTGCACTGTATAAATTAATAAAATTTCTTGAAAACACTGACAAATTTGTTGCACCAGTTTCTGTACCACTTGGCATAGAATTTGTTCAGAAAACAAATCCACTGACTCGGTTAGTGCTACAGAAGGCCATGACCAGAACATATTGGATATTCCAATTGGTTCTGTGTTGAATATAGTGCTGCAAAGACCTGGTATACTTGAAACTAATTTTGAGCATCACAATACTCAAAGCAAAGATGGATTTCTGGTCGATTTCCAGGATGGAGAACACTGTAAAAGACATGAATTCTTCACTAAACACACAACAAGGATTCTTCTCTACACTGAAGATGTAGCAGTAACTAACCCTCTAGGAAGTGAAACTGGAACACATAAGTTAGGACGCCTTTATTACACTGTAAAGAGTTTACCCGCTATATTCTTGTCAGGTTTGAAGCAGTGTTTTGTATTGGCGCTCTACAAAGTAGCCGATGTCAAGCATTATGGACTAGATACCGTGGTTTAGAGAACAGGGCATCAAAGTTCTGGAAGAGGGCCTTCAAGTCAAGCAGCGCTTTCACAGGCAGACTTCGCATTGCAGTTGCTCAAGTGGTGGTTGACAATCTCGGGGTGAATAGCATATCAGGATTTACAGAGTCGTTTTCAGTCAACAACTATGTGTCGTCAATGGAAGGTGCAAAAAAAAATGTGTTGAGGAACCAATTTGTCGCAGATACTGCTCTTGAAAGAAATGTGCAAAACTATGATGAAGATGTTGCACAGAATGATGTACGCGAGACTGGAATTCGGAAAGCGTCTATCTCGAATGAGTTACAAACATCTCATGTAACTTGAAATTATGCTCCAGATATTATGCATGATATGTTGGAAGACGTATCATGCATGTGGGAACTGACACTAGTGACTAAGCATCTGGTTGCTTGCGGAACATTCTCTCTTGCAGAACATTCTCTCTTGCAGAACTCAATGAGAGAATAACAAGTTTTGATTACAGATTCCAAGACGCACCATATATGCCAAACATCTAGAATCCAGTCAATGCTACTGGTCAAAATGCCTCTCAGGCTTGGCGCATCATGCCTCATTATTGTCTGATGATGCGTGATCTAGTGGAAGAGGACAATACATACTGGTAGGTAATAGTTCTGTTATTACAGTGCATGCACGTCATATTTTCTCCAAGGGTAACAAGGGAAGATCCTGAAGCATCTGATTAGAGACCACCATGAATTGTTTACATCTCCATGTCTTTGAGGAGCACGTGAGACCCAAGCACCACTTCATAGTGCATTACCCTTTATGGGGTTTGTAGGACCATTGCGTCATCAATGCTGGACATTTCGTTTTGAAGCTAAGCATCATTTCCAGAAACATCTCGCTCATCTAAATTGCAACTTCAAATCATTGCAAAGAACAATGTATCTTGCAAAAAGACATCAGATTCAACTATGCCAGAACTCAATCACAGAGCCACGAGTATGAGATACATCTCTGGAAATTGGCCTGAATCAAGTGCTCCTGCTCATCAGCTTAGATAATGCAGAAGTCATGTCTCATTTATTGGGTGGATATTCCCTTTACGATGATCTTTTCCTTGCGGAAATGGATCAGATTTTTCGGAATTACAAACAGTAAGGGAATGACAGCAGCCATTGGGAAGACAGACATTGATATTGAGCCCGTCTTTGGCAAGATCATACATGCGAGTTTATTGGAAGATTCACATGTAAAACTGATAGTACAAATCAGGTGGACAAAGGAAGGATTCTCTCGGCATCTACACGCATATGCCGTAACCTCAGTTGATCCCAGAGAAGTCATTGCTGTGGACATAAATGATCTGGTTGACTTCAATCCACTTCATGCTACTAAGGCATACATGCAAGATGGCATGTGGTAGATCTGTCCTCGCTACAAACTGCAGATGTGGATCACAACACCACGTCAAGGCCATGAAGGAGTGCTTCAAACGGTTGAAGATGGCTGCGAAGGCAGAAATTTCTGCCTTCGTAAATGAACAGAAGAGGACTGAGGAGGAAATCCTCCCCCTGTGCCGGGGGAAATGACGATGCTCATTAGGTATGTGGTACATCTGTCCTCGCTACAAATTGCGTGAAGAAAGATCCCACATGCATCCCTCCCCACTGTGAGCAGATTCTGTGGACATTACGATCTGACATGTACGATAATTTCATTCCCTTTAAGGTATACTTCCTGTTGTGTGCCTGAAAGATGATGTCTTGAACTTTATGGCCCGTATTCTACTGAAGACCAAGGTTTAAACCCATTTTAGACTCACTTATGGTTTAGCTAGACCGGAGGTTTAATTTTGTATTCTGCTATCGTGGTTTAGCTAAACCTGTCTATCTCGGGTTTAAATTAAACCCGAGATAGACCTTGGTTTAAATTGAGTTTAACTGCTCATAAATAATTTAGTACGTGTCTGCTATTTATGCGCGTGCGCATTGTGACCAGAAGCAGATGTCTCTGTCGTCTGCTGGCAATGGGCGCCATCCGAACGGGCCAAAAAAAAAAGAAAAAAAAATGAAGCGTACCGATAGCTGACGATCGATACACGGGAAAGCTGGGGCATAGAGAGATCCGAAATGGCGACAGGCAAGCTGCAGTGACAGTGTCGCGTGAATTGGACATCAGCGGAGAAGGAATTCCTTCTGAGTCTCATAATAGGAAATGCTGACATTCTGCGGCAGGCTAAAAGTGATTACACCTCAAACCTAAAGAAGCAAAGAGCCTGGGAGGAAATGCAGGGGACATTTGCAAGCAGATTTTGGATCACAACGCGACGTGAAGGCAATGAAGGAGTGCTTCAAACGGTTGAAGATGGCTGCGAAGGCAGAAATTTCGAACAGAAGAGGACTGAGGAGGATCTCCTCCCCCTGTGCCGGGGGAAATGACGATGCATTCCTACCCACTGTGAGCAAATTCTGAGGACACTACACGTTGACATGTACGATGATTTCTTTCCATTTAAAGTAAACTTCATGTTATGTGCCTGGAAGATGATGTTTTAACTTTATGGTCCGTATTCTACAGTAGATCAAGGTTTAAACCCATTTGATTTATCTGGAATTTGAGTTTGGTGTGCACCCATGGAGGTTGCCCCCTTTGTAGCTCTCTCCTGTTTGCTATCTATTTGGTGTTTATTGCGTGTTTGATTCTTTCAAGAAGGCACTTAAAACTTATCTGTTCAAGTATTGATGATTGTATATATAAAATTATGTTACGTCATGATCGATTGTATATGTTCTGTCATGACCGATTGTCTGTTATGTCAAGCGCATAGAGAATTTTGGTAATTATTATGCGCTTTATAAATATGAATAATTATTATTATTACTATATTATCATTATTATTATAATAATTATTATTACTATTATTATTTTAGACTCACCTATGGTATAGCTAGACAAGAGGTTTAATTTTGTATTCTGCTAGCGAGGTTTAGCTAAACCCATGTCTATCTCGCGTCTAAATTAAACCCGAGATAGACTTGGGTTTAAATCGAGTATAACTGCTCATGAATAATTCAGTACGTGTCTGCTATTCATTATTTATTATGACCAGAAGATGTCTCTGTGGTCTGCTAGCAATGGGCGCCATCCGAAAGGGCAACAAAAAAAAATGAAGCATACCGATACCTGACGATCGATACACGGGAAAGCTGGGGCATAGAGAGATCCGAAATGGCGTCAGGCAAGCTGCAGCGACAGTGTCGCGTGAATTGGACATCAGCGGAGAAGGAATTCCTTCTGAGTCTCATAATAAAGATGCTGCCATTCTGCGGCAGGCTAAAAGTGATTTACACCTCAAACCTAAAAAAGCAAAGAGCCTGGGAGGAGATGCAGGGGAAATTTGCAAGCAGATTTGGATCACAACGCGACGTCAAGGCCATGAAGGAGTGTTTCAAATGGTTGAAGATGACTGCGAAGGCAGAAATTTCTGCCTTCGTAAATGAACAGAAGAGGACTTGAGGAGGAAACCCTCCCCCTGTGCCGGGGGAAATGACCATGCTCATTAGGTATGTGGTACATCTGTCCTCGCTACAAATTGCGTGAAGAAAGATCCCACATGCATCCCTCCCCACTGTGAGCAGATTCTGTGGACATTACGATCTGACATGTACGATGATTTCTTTCCCGTTAAGGTATACTTCATGTTGTGTGCCTGGAAGATGATGCTCTGAACTTTATGGGCCGTAATCTACCGTAGATCAAGGTTTAAACCTATTTTAGACTCACCTATGGTTTAGCTAGACCTGAGGTTTAATTTTGTATTCTGCTAGCGAGGTTTAGCTAAACCCATGTCTATCTCGGGTCTAAATTAAACCCGAGATAGACCTGGGTTTAAATTGAGTATAACTGCTCATGAATAATTCAGTACGTGTCTACTATTCATTATTTATTATGACCAGAAGCAGATGTCTCTGTGGTCTGCTAGCAATGGGCGCCATCCGAAAGGGCAACAAAAAAAAAAATGAAGCATACCGATACCTGACGATCGATACACGGGAAAGCTGGGGCATAGAGAGATCCGAAATGGCGTCAGGCAAGACAGTGTCGCGTGAATTGGACATCAGCGGAGAAGGAATTCCTTCTGAGTCTCATGATAAAGATGCTGACATTCTGCGGCAGGCTAAAAGTGATTTACACCTCAAACCTAAACAAACAAAGAGCCTGGGAGGAAATGCAGGGGAAATTTGCAAGCAGATTTGGATCACAACGCGACGTTAAGGCAATGAAGGAGTGCTTCAAACGGTTGAAGATGACTGCGAAGGCAGACATTTCTGCCTTCGTAAATGAACAGAAGAGGACTGGAAGAGGATCTCCTCCCCCTGTGCCGGGGGAAATGACGATGCTCATTAGGTATGCGGTATACATCTGTCCTCGCTACAAATTGCGTGAAGAAAGATCCCACATGCATTGCTCCCCACTGTGAGCAGATTCTGAAGACACTACACTTTGACATCTACGGTGAGGTTTAGCTAAACTCATGTCTATCTCGGGTCTAAATTAAACCCGAGATAGACCTGGGTTTAAATTGAGTATAACTGCTCATGAATAATTCAGTACGTGTCTACTATTCATTATTTATTATGACCAGAAGCAGATGTCTCTGTGGTCTGCTAGCAATGGGCGCCATCCGAAAGGGCAACAAAAAAAAATGAAGCATACCGATACCTGACGATCGATACACGGGAAAGCTGGGGCATAGAGAGATCCGAAATGGCGGCAGGCAAGCTGCAGTGACAGTGTCGCGTGAATTGGACATCAGTGGAGAAGGAATTCCTTCTGAGTCTCATAATAGAAAATGCTGACATTCTGCGGCAGGCTAAAAGTGATTTCACCCCAAACCTAAAAAAGCAAAGAGCCTGGGAGGAAATACAGGGGAAATTCGCAAGCAGATTCGGATCACAACAACAATGAAGGAGTGCTTCAAACGGTTGAAGATGACTGCGAAGGCAGAAATTTCTGCCTTCGTAAATGAACAGAAGAGGACTTGAGGAGGATCTCCTACCCCTGTGCCGGGGAAAATGACGATGCTCATTAGGTATGTGGTGCATCTGTCCTCGCTACAAATTGCGTGAAGAAAGATCCCACATGCATTGCTCCCCACTGTGAGCAGATTCTGAAGACACAACACTTTGACATCTACGGTGATTTCTTTCCCTTTAAAGTATGCTTCATGTTGTGTGCCTGGAAGATGATGCTTTGAACTTTATGGCCCGTAGTCCACCGTAGATCAAGGTTTAAACCTATTTTAGACTTACGTATGGTTTAGCTAGACCCGAGGTTTAATTTTGTATTCTGCTAGCGAGATATAGCTAAACCCATGTCTATCTCGGGTCTAAATTAAACCCGAAATAGACCTGGGTTTAAATTGAGTTTAACTTCTCATGAATAATTCAGTACGTGTCTGCTATTCATTATTTATTATGACCAGAAGCAGATGTCTCTGCGGTCTGCTAGAAATGGGCGCCATCCGAAAGGGCAAAAAAAAAAAAAAAAAAAATTGAAGCATACCGATACCTGACGATCGATACACGGGAAAGCTGGGGCATAAAGAGATCCGAAATGGCAACAGGCAAGCTGCAGCGACAGTGTCGCGTGAATTGGACATCAGTGGAGAAGGGATTCCTTCTGAGTCTCATGATAAAGATGCTGACATTCTGCGGCAGGCTAAAAGTGATTTACACCTCAAACCTAAAAAAGCAAAGAGCCTGGGAGGAAATGCAGGGGAAATTTGCAAACAGATTTGGATCACAACGCGAAGTCAAGGCCATGGAGGAGTGCTTCAAATGGTTGAAGATGACTGCGAAGGCAGAAATTTCTGCCTTCGTAAATGAACAGAAGAGGACTGGAGGAGGATCTCCTCCCCCTGTGCCGGGGAAATGACGATGCTCATTAGGAATGTGATACATCATACTGTCCTCGCTACAAATTGCGTGAATAAAGATCCCACATGCATTCCTCCCCACTGGGAGCAGATTCTGTGGACATTACGATCTGCATGTACGATGATTTCTTTCCCTTTAAGGTATACTTCCTGTTGTGTGCTTGGAAGATGATGTCTTGAACTTTATGGACCGTATTCTACTGAAGACCAAGGTTTAAACCCATTTTAGACTCACCTATGGTTTAGCTAGACCGGAGGTTTAATTTTGTATTCTGCTAGCGTGGTTTAGCTAAACCTGTCTATCTCGGGTTTAAATTAAACCCGAGATAGACCTTGGTTTAAATTGAGTTTAACTGCTCATGAATAATTTAGTACGTGTCTGCTATTTATGCGCGTGCGCATTGTGACCAGAAGCAGATGTCTCTGTCGTCTGCTGGCAATGGGCGCCATCCGAACGGGCAAAAAGAAAAAAAAAAAAAAAATGAAGCGTACCGATAGCTGACTATCGATACACGGGAAAGCTGGGACAAAGCGAGATCCGAAATGGCGACAGGCAAGCTGCAGCGACAGTGTCGCGTGAATTGGACATCAGCGGAGAAGTAATTCCTTCTGAGTCTCATAATAGAAACTCTGCGGCAGGCTAAAAGTGATTACACCTCAAACCTAAACAAGCAAAGAGCCTGGGAGGAAATGCAGGGGAAATTTGCAAGCAGATTAGGATCACAACGCGACGTGAAGGCAATGAAGGAGTGCTTCAAACGGTTGAAGATGACTGCGAAGGCAGAAATTTTTGCCTTCGTAAATGAACAGAAGAGGACTGGAGGAGGATCTCCTTCCCCTGTGCCGGGGGAAATGACGATGCTCATTAGGAATGTGGTACATCTGTCCTCGCTACAAATTGCGTGAAGAAAGATCCCACATGCATTCCTCCCAACTGCGAGCAGATTCTGTGGACATTACACTTTGACATGTACGATGATTTCTTTCCCTTTAAAGTATACTTCATATTGTGTGCCTGGAAGATGATGTTTTGAACTTTATGGTCCGTATTCTACAGTAGATCAAGGTTTAAACCCATTTTATTTGGAATTTGAGTTTGGTGTGCACCCATGGAGGTTGCCCCCTTTGTAGCTCTCTCTTGTTTGCTATCTATTTGGTGTTTATTGCGTGTTTGATTCTTTTAAGAAGGCACTTAAAACTTATCTGTTCAAGTATTGATGATTGTATATATATGTTATGTCATGATCGATTGTATATGTTCTGTCATGACCGATTGTCTGTTATGTGAAGCGCATAGAGAATTTTGTTAATTATTATGCGCTTTATAAATATGAATAATTATTATTATTACTATTATTATTGTCATTATTATTATTATTACTATTATTACTATTATTATTTTAGACTCACCTATATAGCTAGACACGAGGTTTAATTTTGTATTCTGCTAGCGAGGTTTAGCTAAACCCATGTCTATCTAAATCAAATCTAAATTCAACCCGAGATAGACCTGGGTTTAAATTGAGTTTAACTGCTCATGAATAATTCAGTATGTGTCTGCTATCTGTGCGCGTGCGCATTCTGACCAGAAGCAGATGTCTCTGTCGCCTGTTAGCAATCAGCGCCATCCGAACGGGGAAAAAATTGAAGCGCACCGATAGTTGACGATCGATACACGGGAAAGCTGGGGCATAGAGAGATCCGAAATGGCGGCAGGCAAGCTGCAGCGACAGTGTCGCGTGAATTGGACATCAGCGGAGAAGGAATTCCTTCTGAGTCTCATGATAAAGATGCTGACATTCTGCGGCAGGCTAAAAGTGATTTACACCTCAAACCTAAACAAACAAAGAGCCTGGGAGGAAATGCAGGGGAAATTTGCAAGCAGATTTGGATCACAACGCGACGTCAAGGCCATGAAGGAGTGTTTCCAATGGTTGAAGATGACTGCGAAGGCAGAAATTTCTGCCTTCGTAAATGAACAGAAGAGGACTTGAGGAGGAAACCCTCCCCCTGTGCCGGGGGAAATGACCATGCTCATTAGGTATGTGGTACATCTGTCCTCGCTACAAATTGCGTGAAGAAAGATCCCACATGCATCCCTCCCCACTGTGAGCAGATTCTGTGGACATTACGATCTGACATGTACGATGATTTCTTTCCCGTTAAGGTATACTTCATGTTGTGTGCCTGGAAGATGATGCTCTGAACTTTATGGGCCGTAATCTACCGTAGATCAAGGTTTAAACCTATTTTAGACTCACCTATGGTTTAGCTAGACCTGAGGTTTAATTTTGTATTCTGCTAGCGAGGTTTAGCTAAACCCATGTCTATCTCGGGTCTAAATTAAACCCGAGATAGACCTGGGTTTAAATTGAGTATAACTGCTCATGAATAATTCAGTACGTGTCTACTATTCATTATTTATTATGACCAGAAGCAGATGTCTCTGTGGTCTGCTAGCAATGGGCGCCATCCGAAAGGGCAACAAAAAAAAAATGAAGCATACCGATACCTGACGATCGATACACGGGAAAGCTGGGGCATAGAGAGATCCGAAATGGCGGCAGGCAAGACAGTGTCGCGTGAATTGGACATCAGCGGAGAAGGAATTCCTTCTGAGTCTCATGATAAAGATGCTGACATTCTGCGGCAGGCTAAAAGTGATTTACACCTCAAACCTAAACAAACAAAGAGCCTGGGAGGAAATGCAGGGGAAATTTGCAAGCAGATTTGGATCACAACGCGACGTTAAGGCAATGAAGGAGTGCTTCAAACGGTTGAAGATGACTGCGAAGGCAGACATTTCTGCCTTCGTAAATGAACAGAAGAGGACTGGAAGAGGATCTCCTCCCCCTGTGCCGGGGGAAATGACGATGCTCATTAGGTATGCGGTATACATCTGTCCTCGCTACAAATTGCGTGAAGAAAGATCCCACATGCATTGCTCCCCACTGTGAGCAGATTCTGAAGACACTACACTTTGACATCTACGGTGAGGTTTAGCTAAACTCATGTCTATCTCGGGTCTAAATTAAACCCGAGATAGACCTGGGTTTAAATTGAGTATAACTGCTCATGAATAATTCAGTACGTGTCTACTATTCATTATTTATTATGACCAGAAGCAGATGTCTCTGTGGTCTGCTAGCAATGGGCGCCATCCGAAAGGGCAACAAAAAAAAATGAAGCATACCGATACCTGACGATCGATACACGGGAAAGCTGGGGCATAGAGAGATCCGAAATGGCGGCAGGCAAGCTGCAGTGACAGTGTCGCGTGAATTGGACATCAGTGGAGAAGGAATTCCTTCTGAGTCTCATAATAGAAAATGCTGACATTCTGCGGCAGGCTAAAAGTGATTTCACCCCAAACCTAAAAAAGCAAAGAGCCTGGGAGGAAATACAGGGGAAATTCGCAAGCAGATTCGGATCACAACAACAATGAAGGAGTGCTTCAAACGGTTGAAGATGACTGCGAAGGCAGAAATTTCTGCCTTCGTAAATGAACAGAAGAGGACTTGAGGAGGATCTCCTACCCCTGTGCCGGGGAAAATGACGATGCTCATTAGGTATGTGGTGCATCTGTCCTCGCTACAAATTGCGTGAAGAAAGATCCCACATGCATTGCTCCCCACTGTGAGCAGATTCTGTGGACATTACACTTTGCCATGTACGATGATTTCTTTCCCTTTAACGTATACCTCATGTTGTGTGCAAAGGCAAAAGGCAAATATTTCTATCCATGATGAATTAATTTTCTTTCCTATCTTCTAAAAAAAATAAAGTATTAGCTTTACAAGCGTTACATATGCACACTACTAGTATATTATAACTAAATGGCAAGGGTTCATTACAAATGCCAAGGAGGTTATACTTTCATCTGCGTTTGTTTGTTTGTCTGTGTGCAAAATAACTCAAAAAGTTGCGAACGGATTTGATTGAAACTTGCACAAAGCTTTTGATTTAAATAGACATGAAATGTTAATTCAAAAGCTTGGTTATTATGAGAGAGGTCATCCATTAAAGTGGCTCAGAAGTTATTTGAATAATCGGACACAAGTTACATTATACAAAAATGCTTTATCGGATACATGTGATGCATATTAGGGTCATTCTTATTTTTGATATTTCACGTGTGGTAAAATCTATTTCATATGATGATGAATCTACTTCAATGATTTCTCATTTTGATTTTATGTGAGTTGATAAATAATTTAAACAATGAGTTATCTTAATTGTCTAAGTGATTTTGTGATAGATTGATTGTAAATACTGAAAAATCATTTTCTTACATGTTTAAAGGAAAGATAATGATTTCAGGTTTTGAATTTTGTGATAAAAAATGAATGATGTAAAATTGTCTTGATTAGAATGTGCACATTTTTTAGAGGTTTATATTGACTTCAATTTGAAAGGGAAAAAACCATGATGATTAAAGAATTTCGAAAAATATTGGAGTAATTCATAGGCTAAAAGGTATTTTACCAATGACGGTTTTGATTTTCTTATATAAAAGTTTAATTTAATGTCATTTGAATCAGTGAAATGATGTATGGACAAATCCCTCTTCAAGGTTATTTTATGTGAGAAGAAGGTGTTCATTATCAAATCGTGTTATTTCATGTTTTAATTAAGTGATGCATTTATATGAACTAGTAATTGATAAATATGCACAATGCTAATTAAAACACGTTATGAAGACAATACAATGTTTGGGCACTTTCATTGCAGTTGTTTTTTTTTTTATATAGTTAAGTGTCCACTATAGCCTTTAAATCCCTGTTCAAAGTTATTTTGTGTGAGGTGTTCATTATCAAATTGTGTTATTTCCTGTTTTAAAAGTAATTCACTTATGCAAATTAGTAATTAATATACCCAATACTAATTAAGAACGTATGCATGAATGCATTTCTGTCGTTCGTATTATTTGCTTGTGTATTTATTTTCTTTGTACATCTTATGTATTTCTTTGTTTTCATTACGATGAATTTCATTGTTTTACGATAATTGGATAGTTATTTGTACTAAGAAATTGCATTTACTTAAAAGAAACAAATCAAGATATGGTTTGAAAAACAGTTAGTATCTGAAATATGTATTGTAGTCCCCGTTGACTTATAACAATGCAAAGAATGTAAAAACATGTATCATATTTTTCTTGACATGCTTTGTGACAATACAATGTAACTTTTTAGTTTTACAATGGGGGCATGGAAATTAATTGGTGTAAAAGTCTAAAAAGAAAGTCATGAAACGACAATGCAAAATCTTTAAGTGTTATAAAATGATCACAATTATGTGAAGGGGGGTCTTTTAGCTCCCCCCCCCTCCTTATTTCTAATGATTAAAACACACTAAATATTCTTCTTATTCTTTTTTCCTGATTCCCATGCTAATTATCCCAAGATAATGTTAAGATTACATATTTTCCAAATAATGCATTTCCGTGTTCTACATAAGCATTATGTTTTGTCTGGAGGTTTTGAAATAAAGGTATTCCCACCCACTTTTATCAGCTTTGCATTTGGTTGAACGATGCGATCATTCAAGTCCGATTAAATGTTAATAATCACTGAGATTTACATTTAAAAAGCTAACTATAGTGTTTCCTTATGTTAAGACTTATCAATATATTGTATCATTTTTTTTAAACATACTGAAAGTGTTCCACAATCCTGATATAAATGGGTTGATAAAAAGATATAGAATGGGAGCTTGGGAATTGATAAATATGCGAAGAAATGAAAATGAAGATGACGGAAGGGCAGGAGAATAAGGAGGCAAAAAGAAAAGGAACAAAAATCCTTCCCACCCAATCATTTCCGGCTTCCGTATATGCACATTCTTCCAACCTGCCTACTTTGCAGGTACACTGGTCTAATCGAGCAGGTTATCAGTCTCTCCCCCCCCCCCCCCCCCCCCCCGAGAGAGAGAGAGAGAGAGAGAGAGAGAGAGAAAAAAAAAAGAAGAAACAATCCGTAATTCGCAAGGGTGCATTTTTTTTTTTAGTTAAATGCATCCTTGTTTTAGATTTGCTGAAGTAAATGACAACTTTTCTTTAGTCACTTGTCTTTTGATTCTTAAATTCTTGAGCGTAATATTAGTCCTTTCACTATTTGTCTTCTCACTTGTTTGTTTGTTTGTTTGTTTGTTAGTTTTTAGTCTGACGGAGCACTCTATATTGGAAAGACACTACACGGATTTATCTTTCAATGAAGAGGCACATTTACGACTTGAATAGGAAATCTGTCCCCTTGTTATGTGTTCACATAGGCGGCAAATGTAGAGCCCTCCCCACTTTATTGCCGAAGCCGTTGGGTTTTATAGCTGAATTGATGAAAGACTGCTTTTAAAACACGCTTGTGAGGATGTGATAACATTAACTAATTTGCATAACCTTATGTGGTTAATCTATTCCTGTTTCATAAAATCATAATTTCTACTGCAACTGATTGACAAATTGCAATTCATCAACGTAAGTATACACCGACTATTCAATATAACTCTTACTATATCATTCATATTCAGTATGAGCAACTCGACACAAGAATCATTAATTTAAATCATTTTTTCCAGCTTAATGTATTCCGGTTTTTATAATTCTCTTTGTTTAGCATTACTCTAGCTGTCAACTTCGATAAGGTTTATCATGTGTGAAAGTGTATTTCCGGTAGGTTCATTTGGTTCATTCGAGTCAATAAATTTTCATATAATGTGGAACTATGTTATGATTTTCTGCATCTTACTTCCTAAGACTAAACGGAAAAAGAAAAAAAAATCAAACTTAAGAACTGAAAATTCAAAGTACATAATTGAATTTCAATATGTAGCTTAATCCACACATTATCTGTACAACCTAAGAATCATGAAACAATAGCCCTACTACATACAAGACATGGCTCTCAATAAAGCGTTGTGTCACTATGACGGAATAAAAGATGAACATTGTTTTTTGTTAATAGCAATGATAATTTCAAAGCGTCGGCGACATATTACAGTAACGAATCAAGAATTCGTCTATAAACTTAATATTGCTTATGTTGACTTGTTTAACGAGAGTATGATTGGTAAATGGAGCATTTAGCGTGGATTGGGAATATAGTACATACATTAATTGCGAAAGAGTTATGTTTTCCACTCTGTTGAACAAGGTTATTCGATCACTGCCCCTGTACTACTTTCACTCGCTGAAATTGCCAAGTGGTTTTAAAAATGTTTCCAAACGTCAACGAACGTGAGGAAGTTATCAGTCTACAAATGTATGCTCAGCTTCCCGTGACATGGCGCAGACCGGATGTATCATTTATGACTTTACCATAATCTGCAGGGTATATATGACACCCATCCGACTACACAATTCCAATCTCTTTCAGTGCGAGCTGGACAAGCCCAATGATCTGTACGGTTCTCCTCCCCCCCCCCCACCCCCCAAATGCAGGCTCACAATATCACTCATCATCATCTTCACAAAATGGTGATGATGTTTCGGGGGATTTGCTAAAAGTTATAATTATTTTTCTACAAAACTATTGCACAGAAGAATGTAAAAGTATGTACAGCTACTAATATGACTTTGCACAGATAGGTCAAATGAGTTTCTCAAAATGAGTTTTGTTTTTAAATTTAAAAAAAAAAAGATTTAAAAAAACTTGAACTGGAATACCTTTAATTCAAGTATAGCATATTCCTTTCTAGAATTAATGACCATCGATCTTTCCGGGGAGGGGGCAGGGCAGGGAGGGAAGGGAAAACAATACGCGACTTCATTTTCGAGGAAAGATGTAATTTACAATTTACAATATCATCATTTCATAATCATTATCATCATCACTATTATGATAATCATGCGACAAGTTTGCAGACCTAGCTCACGGCTCACTAACACTGCTTGTGACATAACGGTACGTGGTGCCTCAGTCAGTGACCCCGGACGCAATTCGCCACGTTCAGTTAGGTCGGAGTTTCATGGATGTCGCGGCCATGTGCTCCAGGTACCAAGATACGAAGGCCGATCCTTTCGACCCGACGCTGACCCTCTCATACGGTGAGTTCAGCGCCGCCCTGACGACGCTCCCGTACCAGAATCCACCCCGATTCTCGACGGCGTACGACTTGCTCGAAGGGTCGTTGTCGCGATCACGGGTGCTAAACTCTGTGGCGTTGATGTAGGAAAGCGCGTCTCCTAGATTTGTAACCAGACGGGAAAAATTACAGTTTTTTTATCGAGTTCTCGCTTTGTACAACAATGAGTGCTTTAGATCTGTGACGCGAACGCTCAGACGATGCCTCTTCCCAGTTCCCGGGATGGGTAATGGAAACTGCTGTCTTGCGCAAGGGATTTTTGTTGTTATTTTCATTTGTTTAATTATTTATTTATACCTTCATTCATTCATTCATTCATTCATCTTTTGCCTGAATAGTATCGTCTTAGCGTTTGCATCGCAGATATAAGGCTCGGTGTTGTTGATTAATCAGAAAATCGTGTGTTGTTGTCATTGCAGTAATTCAGCACATGCTGTAAAGGCTCTCAGACGGCTTTGGGTGACAGAACATCATCTCAACATCTAAACTACCATCTCTCATGTCTCTTGTCAGGTTTTAATGCTTGTCAAAGATAACTTTTATTCCATTTTCAGTTGTCCTTTGTACTCACAGGAATTTGTCGTTTGTCAGTTGCTCCTATTTAGGTTATTCGTATATCTTGCAATGTATTTTCATGTGTATAGAGCCTAGGGTGTTTTCATTGGAAATTCAATAAATGAAATGAAATAAGATAAAAATTATAAAGGATGTTGGTACCCGTAGGCTGATGTAGATGATGTTACACAGTCAAGCCTGTATTATAGTTAAAGTGGAGACTGAGAATATAGTTTTGTGAAATAAACAAAATCTATGAAGTATAAACTGATATGTTATAAGTATAGTGAATGGTAACTTAAAGAGTCGTAAGTTCAGATGGTAAAACTCCCTGAAATAGACACTGCTAGATATTTTAACAAATAGTTAAGCGGGAAGTTATACCACAAATATTTAATTTATTGTACTCAGTAAATGAAGGAATATTAAAGGAACACAACTATCAGCAAAGTTAAAGGAAAATTAGGCGTTCAAAAGTTACAAATATTTACAGTTTTGTTTAAATCCATGCACTGCCAAGTATCCGTTTTTGTTTTGTTGTGTGGATAAGCAACGTGCATTGACACAGCGTTGAAGTATACAGGACATAATCGTGATCGAGGGTTATTCCTGGTGATGTTAGTTAGTGTTCATAGACAATATGCCATCGCCTGAGATGTAGATATGGGATGTTATCTTTCTTTGCGTAAACCAGTCCTTCTCAGCATCGTTGTCAGGGAAAAGGAAATGTAATCGCCCAGAATGTAGTTATGGGATGTTAGTTATCTTTGTGTAACCCTTTTAAACATTGCGTTCTGAGAAATTCTTGGAAACTGGTGGTTAATTTTCGCCAACTTTTAGTGACGTATATGTGTGTAGTCGGATTGCCAAGAAAGTTGTTTCATGAACGCAGATATGTCGCTTGAAAGGTTCGACAAGCTTAAGAGATATAAGAGATAATTCCTCTCCTTGTCACCATATCTCAACTTCCCAAATACTGTCTCTCCTTGTCTTTTATGCTGTTATTTGAACAAAAAAAAACCCAAAAAAGAGATAGGTGCAACACACGCGCGCACACACATACACATAATTATGTGTAAGGATATATGTATAATCATATACTAGTGTGAAGATGGTCTCAAAAAGGGCTAATCTAATCAAACCTTTCCAGTGTTATCCCCCCTGTAATGTAACAAGAAATATCATTGAAGTCATAGTAACCAAAAAAAGATATTATCATTATCTTATTATTTTCTGTGCATTTAAAAGCTTATATTTAATATATCATTTTAGCATGAATGGAGTTGACGCGTTCTGCGAGCAAACGCTTCATACATATATGAATAAAAAAACGATGATAACAATGATAATAACAATAATGAATAATAATAAAAGTAAGAATAACAATTGCATTTATATGGGTTTTATATTGGTCGTACACAGATGTTTTTAAGCATTTCTAAGGTGTTTCTAAATATACCTAAAAATAACAAGAAAAAGGCTCACGTGCGTTCCCACCAAGACCATCAACGATGAGCCTGAAGTTGTTGGCCTCGTCGGCGACGTAAAATTCGGAGGCAGTCGAGTTGGTCGTCGAGCCAGATCGGGCCTCAAGATCGATCCGCAGCCCATAATCTTGCTGCTGGGCGAGGAGATGGATATTATCGTTACCCAACCAGAACTCTCCCGAAAGGTTCCCGAAGCCCGCCTTGTAGTTGCTCCAGTCGAGGTCAAAATCGACGCTGCCGTCAAGGCGACGCTGAAACAGCTGCAAGGTACACGGGAAGCATACACGCCAAAACCAGCTAGACTTCGTGGTTTGTTGAGTTTGTGTGTGTGTGTGTGTGTGTGTGTGTGTGTGTGTGTGTTTCTGTGTTTTAAGATGAATCATTTTTGCAACTCCTAATTGATTGATTAACTGATTTTACTTCTGAATTTTTATCTTCTATGCATAAATGTAATACAAAGTCATCTGAACAAAATGAGTGAGTACAACGTTGTTTGAATCTTACAGTTGAAACAGGTAGGTAATTACATCATTCCGTGGTAATACAAAATGAAGACCAGCAGGTGTTGTGCATGCGCATACATATTTAAGAATCACTTATTATACATTCCGTTCAAAACTCGTCTGAGTTTATAACGGAAATTTCGATGAGCATTATGTCTCATAATATGTTGGTATGCACGTTAATCTCCTGTAAGTATTTAGACTGGAAAATCTTGATCCGTGAGGTCACTTCTAAATCAGTGAAAATGAACATTTTCACTCAAAATTCACTCCAATTTTACTCTAAACTCACTCTTTTCTGATATTCACTCCTTCAAGAGTGGGATTGCCCTCCCCCTTCCAATATATTTCATGATAACGTTTAAATTAGCAAAAGAAATTTCCAACTTTCCAAAATTTCTCTCTTTAGAAATATATTCAAATCAAAATGTCTATTATAGTATATTAGGGCCCTATGTCCTGCTTGCATATTGCATGCAGACCGATAAGTAACTTCCATGTATTTACAGTGTTGGCCTGCCTTGACGTCCTGTTTTTTATTCCTTTTGAAAGTCCTTCATTTTCTTTCTTCCCTTCTTTGTTTGTTCACGTACTTACCAGCCATCCGCCTCCGTCCAGCACCATGTCGCAGTAGACATCGACGGGCACCATCTCGGGTCCGATGTTGACCGTGTACACTCCGCTCGTCACACAGCCAGCGTTCTTCATTTCAAAGCAGTCGCGGTAAGTCCTGTCAACTGCTTTGACAATGTATATAGAGGTGATTGGAGTAAGCTAGTTCGCAGTTCCATTTTTCCACCCCAAGAAATTGCCCCATACATGAGGAGAATTTCAAACAATATATTTCTGGCAGAAAGAAAGAGCATTTGACTTACCTCCTTCAAAATGCAGGGAGACAATATTACTTGAAACAATACCGTTATCGAGATGTAGAAGTATGTAATTTTCATTGAAAATTGAAATGTAAAAAAATTCTCCTTATATTACCTTTATATTGATTAGGAGTTAATGTGGCCTTCCCTTCCAGCTATGAGGGCACAAGTTTATCATTAACAAAAGTTTTTAATAATTCATTGTTATCATTAACGCCTAGTGTACATTTTCCTCAAGCTTAACCTCGATTGCTAACACTTATTTGCACTCATTGAATCCATATTTATGTTTGGATTGAATTCCCCTCAAAACTAGAATAATGATAATCATATTACATTGTCAATATCAAAATTCATCAAGATCATTTACATCACCGACACTCGTTCATTTCATCACTCTCTACTAATCCCTCTTCAGAACTGTAACAACATTTATACCTTCACATCTGAGCTAAAACCCGATTTTCAGAATCTTTGTGAAAAATGGGTGACATACTGTGAAAGCCGGGCGACTTTGACAACTTCGAGTGTTCTTTTCAGACAAATGGCGCTGTGCTAAGACTGATCATCATCATCATCATCATCATACCTGGACAGCTAGCATGAGTGCAGAGTTCCGGACACAGACATCGGTGGCCACTCGGGTGTTCTCGGCAAATTCCGCCGTCGAAACAGGGATTCTTGGCGCATTCTGAAAGGCAACAACATCATTCAAGCAAATAATCGAGTAGCCAAAGTCAGTCTGATTTCTGTCATCCAGCCATGTCGGAGAAAAAATGTTTCTATCCATGCAGTCGTAGCTAAGTAGGTATAGCGTATAGCGGAACAGCGATGTAATCTGTCCCATTCTCTACTTCAAAAGGGTAGTCGGTGTTTGGCAGACATTGAAGCACTTTTCTGTTGAAAATAAATGGAAATCGCGTGAGTTTTGTAGGAGTTCTGAGTTTAAGGTCGGAATGTACTCTGATTATCCGCCTTCGTATGGATTTAATCTACTTCCATTTCTTAGTTCATCATAATAATAATGATCTCTCACTCGTTTGTTTCGTTGTTAAACTCAGGTATATTCTAAAGTCCAATCATATTAAAGAAAAATATCCTTCATAGACATCGGCTGCTCGGTGCTTTACGTTTTCAAGTTGATAAGATATTCATTTATTGATATACGTTTGCTAGAAGGTAAAGTCATAACTATATACATTCACTATGACTATTGAATGATTAAGATTAAAGATAAGAAAAGAAATGAATATTTACACTGAAATACAGTGGAATATTGTTCAAAAGAGAAGGAAAATTAGACAAGTGCGATTTTCGGCACAAAAAAAAGAAAAATCTACAATTATATATCTCGTTCCTAAACCACAGAAAAGGACTTTAGGTGAGAAATTTGGTTAGAAAGTATGCACACAATGTGTAAAAGCATACAATTATACATGATGTGCGTTATAAACTCAATATTTTGTACACACATAAGCTTAATTCAATACTGGCTTCCCAAAATTAATGTTGTCGAAAAATTGTTTAAGGCTATTCGATAGATGTTTTCGTTTCACATGACTCTATCATTTGACACAAGGTATATAGGAGAAATGAAATTGCACTATACTGTATATCACTCCTACGTCCGACTTTACTTCACTCCTCTCTGATAAACAACAACGACGACGACTACGAAAAGGAGGACAACGAAATATAGGCTAGTACCTAACCGTAGCACAACATGTGACTGGGAGTCCATATGCAATCATATCTATGAGACCATCACTTTTATTTTCATTGTAAGAAGGAAAAAAAAAGAAATAAAGAGAAAAAGCACACTACTGTCATTGTTGGGGTTTCCGTGACTAAAATAGCGACTGATAACATTAAAATATGATGTTTAAGTCTCAACGACTACTTAAACCAGTAGAAAACTGGATTTTTTTTTCTAATCATCATTATTATTACCGTTATTAGAATGGTTTATTTGGTATTAAAAAAAAATTGCAAAATCGTAGCCCCAAGGCTAAAATACATTGCAATGACATATAAATACCTCCAAAAAAGAACACAGTGAGCTACACATTGATATCCACATTAGAAATCACATTTGAATATAAATGTACTGCACAACACCACATATTTTACCAATGATATACGAGTATGATTATTACCCAGCATCCTTCATATTAAACTTATCGACAAAAAAAGGAAAGGTCAAATGATATTCTAAAGATATACATTATACTTTACACAACACCAGAAAACAAAAATCACTGGACCGATACTGCATAGAAGGCAAATATCTATAATCAAAACTATTCGTATATCACCATTGTATGTTTCAATCAATAATTCTGTACCAAGGAATCAGTATAGAAAAAAAAAATATATGGTTCCTTTGATCTAACCCATATTAAGATCTAAAATTATGCAGACATAATCACGCATCCACACTGGCACCGGCATGCCTACAGTCATTGCACATCACTGCGGTTTACACAATGTCATTAACTACCTGAGAAATCATGATGTGTATAATAATAATGACCGAGATATATTTGTTCTGAGAAAAACGATGCAATATTTTATCACCCAATTTCTTTTTTCTTTTATTGGCGTGTTTGTTTGTTTGTTTTTTCTGGTCGGATACCGGCTCTATATATGCTTACCGGGCACAACGCAGATATATTTCTTCTGAATCATGGAGAGTTCCGGAAGAGCAGCCGATACGACTGGATGATCACTTGTGATGAGTTTTGGGACGAGTTGAATGGGCCGGTCCCCATACCCCGGATAAACCAAAGACGGACAAGATATCTCCCGGATCATTGGGCATTCGTTATCGATAAAGGCCGATACTGTTGAGAGATGCATATCGACCGGTCGATAGAGGAAATCAGAACACACAATGAACATCGCCTGATATAATGCGTGCATTATCATCTGTATTATCAAATCTTAGGCTTGATATGCACGAATTTAGATGTCACTGATTGGTGATTATTTCCTGTACTTGTTATAAATTTGATTTATCCCATTGCTCTTAATGCCATGATTGATACAAGTGTATTATTGATGATATTTGGTGTAAGACTAATATCTTCTAACAAATATGTGTTTTCACGTCACCATTTGAAAATGCAGTATTTTGTATATCGAGCTTGAGAAATGAAATAGGTCATAGCCAATCATCATGATTGTATATTGATAAAGGCAATCTTACACACGGCTCACATCACATGTTGCACAGCTGCCTTAAAAATTCAGACAATAATCCCTTTTGAAAACGATAGACGGCAGCAAATAGTTGTTGATGTTTCATTACCTCATCAGCTAGCGAATCGTGGGAAAAGTGTATATCAGAGGGCATGTGATGTTTGAAAGTTTTAATTGTATGAACTGCTCTGCGATAGAGAACATTTTGTTCATATCAAGTTAGTACATTTATTAACAAAAAACATGGCGTGTAAATCCCGATACGAGAGCCCACGTCCAAATTGCGTAAATTAACGGGGGAAAAATGAGCATGCATGCATTCAATGTAAGTGAAAATTGCTGCTTGTAGGAGTTTTGCATGGGTATACTATTCCTTATGGAGCTACAATAATTTCAGATGAGAATCGCAATATCTCGACGATTAATTTTTCTATTACATATAACATACTATCACCTTACGGCTTGTCGGTGGAGGCCATAAATTTAATGAACAATATTCACGTCGATGATTGATATATTCATCCAAGAGAATAGATTGGACGTTACCAATTGATTCTCGTCTTGCATCGAATTGTGGATTGATTGCTCTTATTGCGCAAAAAGAATACATGTATGCCGTGACGTAACAGGATGTCGTGATATTGGGCAACGATATGACTGAAAGGTTTTCTAATACTTTCCATGTTGTCGTGTTCTAATTATTTCCTGTTGTCTGTTCTTGTGTGATGGCAAGTTCCCGTTTTTCGCTATTGTTCTAAATAATTGCCCGTGTCCAACGATGATTTATGATACATGTATAGCTAATCCAATTGCAGTTGAACTGGTTCTTCCATACAATCGAGAACCAGTTAGAAATCTAGGTATATATAAATATATACACAACAAATTTCAAGAGAGAGAGAGAGAGAGAATCCCTTGTTGTTGAGGTGACAAAACCTTGCATCTTAAATCTGTGGAATTTTCAGGAGAGCGCAAAAAACATGGCAGCCAGAGCGTTATGACAAAATGGGATCGCCTTTCCTTTGACTTGCCATGGCGGCTTCACTTTTTCTGGGGGTTACACAGCTATATATAGGATTTGGACAGCACAGCACTTGACCGATAATCTGGCAATTTATCAAATGAAGTGATTTTCACCAAAATTTAAGATACAAGGTCTTTTCATACAGCGGCAATATATAGACACAGATTTATCTCTTTTTTTTTGTACTTTCTTTTTTCCTTCCCTCCCTTGACCATGCAAACTCGAAATTGCCTTCATTTTTTGCTGAAATAGATCATAATAATGCTTTAATTTGGCACATTTCAAGTCAATGACAAAAATGGCACAATGGAATATCACGGAATATATTTTCGTTTGATCAGTTTGCCCTATGTCATTGATGATATATCCCTCCCCCACCCCCCTTCGTAGGGGGTAACCTGCATCTGTGGTTAAAAATTAACGTTCTTCTTTGCGTCATTCACGTTGGTTTTTTGTTTCGTTTATTCCATTTCCGATTAAAAAGGCAATTTCACTGAAGCAATTGAATACACATACAATGTAATTCAGACTTAAATCACGAATGTTGCAGAGGAACTAATTTGTCTTACCTTGCTGGGTGGTAAATGCTGTCAGAATCAGAGAAATGGCATACAGGAATATCTGTAAAGAAATCGATACATTATGAGTACAAGCGTGTGAACGTGAAACCATCGAGTACGACTACATGGGAATGTATTATCAGAAAATATAGAAAATACTATACAGCATGAATTGGTGTTAAGCATTTCCAATTAAAATTCTCTCAAGTTCTGTGACTGGTTCACAGTATTATACTTTGTAAACAAGCATTTTTTTTATTTTTTTTAGTAAGCCTTATTTTTTTTCTTCTGTCTCTGAACATAAATTTGCAGTTTGCCGGTTTGCATGACTGTATACATAGGCCCTGCATTGTATTATCTTCATCTGTTACCTATCGTGGTTTTTTTCTTCCAAATGCAAATGTATATCCAAGATCTTTATGTTACGATATGTTGAAAAAAAAAAGAATGAATATAAAATCAATTTAAAAGAATTGAATACTGTCAATATTTAAGTTTCCGTGTACCTTATTTTGGATTTGCAACTTTTGCCTGATAATTCTGACAATTGAGCCTGGATCATTTTTTTAATCGTGGAGTGGAAAAAAGAAAAAACAACAACAACCAGTATAATAGGTCGTTAATCTGAACCTCACGAAAATGAGGAACTAGTTAATAACTCGTTGGCTTATTCACTAGAAAAAAAAATATTATCAATTTGCTGTCAGATGAAGGCAAATTGGCGTTACTCTTTTTTATAATTTTGTTTTGTAAATTGAATAGACCTACACTGATAAAAATAATGACCGACAGTTTATTGGCCATCCACAAAATACTGTTGCTCCCCATCTAATACATGAACTGAACAAGTTTTATTAGAATAAAATCCGTTTCACAGTTCAGATACCTTGTGTGGTGAAAGCCGACCGTGGCAAACAACCCTCCTAGGTGACAATGTTGAAATGGAAGTAAGTTCTTTATCATAAAGTAATACGGCACGGATGTTATATCTCTTATCCACTGAAACCATAAAATCAAATTATCTAGGATTACATTAAGGATTTTTTTTTCTTTTTGAGCAAAATATTAAGATATTTGAAAAACACGAAATGAATGACTCACCATCATCTTTCCTTTACCGATTCCAGATTTTGAAGAAAAAAAAAATAAAATGAAGATAGATCCAAATATAAAAGAATCTATTTTCTTTTACTGGAAAAGAATATCTCTACTCCTGTCTGCAGCGCTCCTGGTATTAGACTCGAAAAAGCAGCAGGAGTGAACGGAACATTTCGTTGATGAGGAGACCAATGCATTAAGTGTTAGCGAACTTGCTTAGACCGCGCTCTTATATCTCGAGATGAAGGGGGACAGAATAAAGTAAGCACAAATAAACACACCAATAAAAATAATGATGTTCGATGCACATTGATATCGGACGGAGCAGTGCCTTCTTTACAATGTACATGTATACGGTACTGGGACGGAGACGTCCATAGCGATTATGTGCATGCTAGTTAATGAATCGCTCCTATTGGTCCATTTAGAGTGACGATACATTTTTTTTTCCACTCCTAAGCCAATACGATTTACCCTCATGGCCATCATAACTCGTCGCGTGCGCATTCTATCAGAGTACCTTACAAGCATATTCCTACATGCATAACGTGACAAATATATTCATTTGTACTTACCAATGTAAGATTACCCAAGCTCCAAATACACTAAAGTTTTAAGGGTGGAGGTACTTCCGAACACCAATTTCATATTCAATTCCCATTAATTCATTTCAACAATTAATATTGATTAAATTCATGATACAGTAACAGCGAGGATAGCATGCGATGAATATTAACATATGAACTACTAAGGAAATGGAAGTGCATACAATTATGAAGTAAAGATGCAAGAGAACATGAAAAAAACAGAAAGTTTGATAAACATGAACGCAAATATAGAAATGAATAGATTTTACGAATCTTTGTCTTGCGTTATGCGCACACGTGTACATGATATACATGTACTTGTATATTACATGAATTTGAATGAATTACATGCATGAATCGTCAGCTTACGAACAGTGAGAATTAATCATTATGAAAGAACTGTAGTTGTGAAATCATTTTCAAAAGAAAGAAAAAAGTAATCGAAAAAGTCGTTTGAATCAAAATAATCCGTTGTTCTGTGGAGTAACGATGACATTGTAAAAGGCTATCATACGCGCATTATTTAAAGAGCGTGCTCTGCTCGGGCGAGGCGCCACGCAGCTGGAAGCCGATGACGTCAATAAAACGTGGGAAATTGGGCGATTTTCAACGTGTGTGCATGGATGGGAGTATAGGCTGCTTGGCGGAGATCTGCGCTCTCCGAGTATTGTTCGATAGTTACCAATTTTTCATATTGACTGTCCAAAAACTGTTTTGTGAAGAATAGTGAGACTCCACATTACTATTTGATTGATTTTCGTCGAACTTTCACTGCTGTACAATATTGTAGGGCATACTTATCACATTTCGCTCTTTTTTTTCAGAGTTCAGTACCCTTTAACTGGTCCAGAATTGTATTTTAAGTCAACTTTGAACATGCAACAAAATGCTCTCTTTGGAGACAAAAGTCTAGATTTCATTCCACTGATCTCTACCCGAGTATTTTTATATAACGTTTGTTCCTGCGACAATACTGTTCCCATGAACCATCTGCATGCTAAAGCCAAAACTAGATTAATTCTACCCACAAACATAACCCTCACCCTTTTCCTAATCATACTTCTCTCATCAAAGTTAACCTAAAACCCAATCACAACTCTAACCCTATATAGCCCATCGTTGAAGAAAATAAGAACGGAGCTAAGGTCGCGGGTTCAAATGTCGTACCTTATCGGGTGGGGGTGGATCAATGCTCCACGCACGCATTTACCTTTGGGGACAGTGATTTAAAAAATGTTAGATATCACATTTTTTTTATGCATATGTGTAGGTTTGCTGTATCAAAAAACACCATACAGGATGTACCAGATGAAATTTTCACAACAAAGCCTGAAATATAAGGATATATATATGTATCAGTATTTTCCCATTTAAACCATAACTGTAGACGGTATAGTCTTGAAACATTTGTATAACTATTGTTCACATTCTGTGTATTTCAAAATACTTAACATGGATTTTATGGATTCAAATCTTTACAGTGGTTGTTTCTATCCCTAACTGACATTTTAGAACTATTTTAAAGCACTAAAATGCTGGAGTGTTGTTTTATCAAATTTAGTTGCCCTGGCACACCGTGAAGTCCGGTGGTATAGGTTGTGAAAACAGCAGATGTATACAAAGTTAGATGTTTATATGCATGGACAGCGATGGGAATAGGGTATCATTGGGTAGAGGTAAATTGCTCTGAAGTTTGAACTTGATTAGGGAAAGGGCGAATTAAAATATGTAGAAATTTGTACTATATGACATTCAAATACATGCAAAGACTTGAAAAATACATGTATGTTTGATATTCGAATTTTCCTCTCTTTTTCCCATCCTAAACAATTATCTGCTACCCATCACGCACTCACAGAGTAACAAGACCAGAGAAGAAAATCGAAAATGTGTGAATATCATCAAATTCAATGGGCATATCATTTTAATCCAATACCTCGGAATCACTTACGACTATTACAAACAATATGAACATAATTGTGAAATACGAATGCGCCGTCACACAATGCGTTGGAAAAACAGAAACAAACAGATTAACAAAAGGAAAAGTGCAACGAATGCACAACACACTTTATTCCTCCCTGTATGGATATAATGCATTTCATTCACGTGCTCAGCATGCAGTTCCATTAATGGAAGACGATATACCGCGGTACTCCTCAAACACGAACGCTCTAAAATCGCAAATGATCTCTCATCAACTTCGCTTTTTATCACGATATCCGATACAGCTGTATTGCAAGAACGTGTTCCCCTGCAGAATTGTTTCATTCTGCAGCCACCTATGTTAAAATAAAAAGCAAAATAAAAACCACCGATACATCTACTTGTCAATGTCTACTTGACGTGAATTGAAGCTGGATACTCTTGGTATGGATTATGCCGGTGGACTTCTTCACACAACGGCAAAATGTCAATGGTATGGCGTACATCACTATAGATCTTCATAACAATCTTATTTTAAACAATAAAGAAAGATCACAATTTGTCCACCCTTTATCCGTTTACTGATAGAGAATCGCAAGCTTCAAGATTTCAGCGCTATTACTTTTATACAAATGTAGTAACAACTCTTAAAATTTCCACGTGTGCTTCTCCCTGCTTAAATTCATATGGTGTCTAACTCAAACGTGACGATTCTTTCTGGTGGGACTGGCTTGGGATGTCCTGCGTGGCAAAGAAAGATGGCTGTAGCACTGATAAGTTGGTGCATTGGCACTGTCAATAACATACGAAAGGAAAGGCCATTCTGGAACTGCAACTACATGATGGTATGATAAGCCACTCTGGGCGTTTACCTTCTTTGATGTGGTCCAGTCATTTCGTATTGGTGCAAACCGTCTGCGCTCTATTTCATATTACGGCATTTCACTCGACGTAAAACCACAGTACAAGGCGCCAGTCTATACATGGAGTTAAGTACTTATTCAAATTGGCACTGTTACGGTACAACCTTCTGTGACGGTGCTGCAGGGGATAACATACAACGAATCCAAAGGGAGGGGGCAAATATTCATTTGTAAGACATCATTGGTACAGTCCGATCAATGGAAAGGAGAATATTGCTCCCATTAAGTTCTTTCTTTAATAACGTTACGACTTTGCCGAGTCCTCAAAGAAGGATCACATGATTGTACAGAACATGCAGTGCATCTTAAAATGAGAGCCATCTTCTACCCCTTGCTCGTAATACTGATCGCGTGCTTCTACTTTGAAAATCTGCCGGCAGAAACTTTCTTCTTCTTTCTTTCATTTCTTTTTAAAAGTCTTTTCACAGCTTCTGCTCTCATCACTACGCTACTTCTTACATAAATTAGAAAATAAATTAAATAAATAGCTTCATTTCTCATAATATACACGTGACACCAAGCATCCTTCCCCAAAGTACTTTGAGATTGTATGGTTTTACTTCAGTAACAGTCTTAATACATTTCCTCCCTATGATGTATTCAAAGGGAAATGTCCATCGCATCTTAACAGAGTCTCATTTGTCAAAGACAATCACTAAAAATGCATTTTATTTCTTTAATTTTTCAGAGCATCATCGCTCCCCTTCGTACATTACAAATGTGATTGCGACAAAATGTTGGTGCTTCACTCGACACTACGTCCTGAATACGATTCTACTACTGTAACATCAATACATCATGCAAAATGGTTGACAATATCTTCAATGCTTCCGTCGAACTTGACAACCTCAAAATGCTGTCAAAAATAAAAATAAAAGACGTATCTATTTACAAGTCCTCAATACACGCAGCCCCTTGAGTTACAAAGTGCGTATTGAGAAATATCACAGCAAACGTGCAGCATTTTAGTAGTCAACCAGCCTGGCTGGTGAAGTACAGTGTACCATCTACCATAGTTTTAATCTGGCTTGCAGCCCTCGTGTTAACCTGCTTTCTCGTATATGAAGTTCAAGGGGGAAAGTATAGGCCTACAGCCTGAAATTACATTAGGTAGTTTAAGACAAATCTATGGTTTATATCTGGTCTACGAACTTCTAAGCATGCGTTCATTACTGGATCTCTTATTACAATACATGACATGTTGGGCCTTTCACTAACAGAAGTGGGTTATTGTTTATGGGTACATCACACAATTGATTACAGTCACCTTTTAGGAGACAACGAGAATGTCCAGGGATAGCAAAGAGTAAGACAATCATCTGTTAATGGTGATTAATCATGATTTGTGCTATGAAAATCATCCTTACATTCTCGCAAAGTGTATTCATGTTGTACAGTGCACCAGTTTTCTTTGCATTTTTTAATCTTATGCATACCATTTTTCTGACACAAGTTGGTCTTTATAACCAGAATGTGTGATTGAGACTTGCCTGGCATAGCACACAGTAATGCCCAAGCCGGATTTCAAGTACAAACTGTATTGAAATGTGCACAATAGGGACATATTTACTTAGTAAAGGCCATTACTACGTAATCTGAGAGAGAAAAGGAATATCCATATATTTGAATACATTATTTCGGAAAACAGGATTTTGCACATCTACTTTTGGACAACCAATGAATTCATCACTATAGGAGGAAATGTAGAACTCGGCAATACGTGTATATATGTGATTCCAGAGAATAAGTCTGGCTGAACTTTCAAGAGTATGCTGTGTAGGCCAAAGACCTGACCACAAGTATTGGACAAGTACAGCGTTGCAAAATTAGGATGCTATGATTGCGCAATCCACGTGCTTACAATGTGAATGCTTGTATTTCTCACAGAGGAGGACTATAAAAATATAATTTGAACAAATACAAATAAAATGCAATATGGCACCAGAAGATGAGTACTGTAAAATGGGGTGACCTAGTCCCATATTTTCTACTTATGCTGTGTCTCTTCACAGTATCTCCGATATTACTCCTTATTCTCTGTTCAGCCTTGCCAAACATCATACATATATACCACAAAATTTAACACCAAATCCTTGAACATACAGTGGATTCCCGTTACAACGAAGTCCTCAGGACCGGCAATTTTCTTTTGTTATATGGAAATTTCCTTTTAACTTAACAAATAAACAATAAAGAACAGAGTGCAGACAATTTTGATGCCTGAATTTTTACTTCGTTGTAACCGGAATTTTGTTTTAACCGTGTTCGTTATAACACAGTTCATCACCTCTTTCACTACCCGTCATTCCAATAAAAGGTGGGTTTTTTTTTTCTCTCTTTTTTTTTTCTATTTGAAAACAAACTATCGCAATCGAGCAAAAGTAACAGCCACAACTTCAAAACACTATGTTACACTTTCTACCTGGCACTGTGCATCACTTTCCTCTGGTCCTGAAAGTGTTGTCCTTCCACACATATTTGTATTACTTTCCCCAGGAGAGTAGAGCAAGACACAAGCCCATGTGAAGGCCAAAGTCATCATCAAATCACTGGACAACTTGATGTCACTACAAAAATGCAGCTCGTGTTCAACTGGGCATAATATGATGTATTAGTGGATGAAAGATGAGAAAGATTTGCAAAGAAGCTCTGGAGAATAAATGTGGAACAGTACTGATCACAAGAACTACCAAAAAAAAAAAAGAATGATTTTTTTTTTTTTTTCAGTACACATGGATGGGGAGTGCATCGAGTACAAGCAAAATTTCAGAACATCAAGAACCTGCTCAATGTGCAATGCTCTGCAGCTGTGTTCAGTGACTGACGGTGCCCCAGTATTGCCATGTTTCTGGATTTAAAACGGCCCCATGATTACCTTTGTGACATGGCCTCAATGAGACAAAGAAATTTACACAGCACAGGCATATATCCTACAAGTAACACTATTCTGAAATGAACAGCATCTGCAACATTATTGTAGTGTCAGTGAACAAGAATTGAAAACACATTATTAGACTTCTCTCTGTGCACTTTGCATGACACACTTTTCAACAATGTAGTTTCTTTTTCCCACCTAAAAGCCTCACAGTATATTAACTATCACTCTGCCTGTTCTGTTCTTCTTCAATACTATCTCTTTGTTCATTTCCTTCTAGTTTGCTATCTGCAGTATTTTCATCTTTGCTGCTGTTGCCATTTTCTTCGATCTGCAAGACCTCTGCCCCTTGTTTCTCCCCAACTTCCATCCTGGTCGGTATGTCACTGGTCGGTATGTCACTGGTCGGGATGTCACTGGTCGGGATGTCACTGGTCGGGATGTCACTCCCTTCCTTTTCTCCGTCTGCCAGGTGCTCCTCTTCCTCTTCTTCTTCCTCTTCCTCATCTCCCTCCTCCTCCTCCTCCTCCTCCCCCTCCTTCTCCTCGTCATCATTATTTGGTCTGGATCTTGTTCTTGGAGATGCTGACCTCGACCGCTTCTTTTTGCTGTAGGGGTCGACCCTCCTCCTCCGTCTCCGTGGTTTCTTTGGAGTGCTCGGAGCTGGAGATGTACCATTTGCAGCAACAGCAGCTTTATCAGGAACACCCTCCTCTTCAACCTTTCTCTCCACTTGAGAAGCCCCTAGAGTAGAAGTGCTAGAACCTGGACTCTTCCTTTCTGCACTGGCAACAGTGGTGGCACTGCCGTTTGGAGTTGTGACTGTGACACCACTCTCTGTAACATGAGACACTGCAGTTGTCGGAGTTGAAGATGAGTTTCCCAAAGAGGAGGCTACTTTTGTTGCGGTGGGTGATGTTGTTGATGAAGTTGTAACTGCTGCTACCACTGCTGGAGTTGGAACCGTTGTCGGTGCATCTGATGGTCTCTTGGGACAGCTAGAAATGTGCTTCTTGAGGCTTCTGAGGTAAACAAACTGGCGGGCGCAGTAGGCACATTGATGATTCATGTTCCTCGGGGCCAAGTTGGGATTGGCATTCTTATTGAAAAGTTTGTCTTTGTTGGGGCACAGTTTCATGTGCCTTTCCAACCCATTGATGAAATGAAATTGCTTGCCACACCCCTGACATGCATGCACATCATCAATATTTGCACTTGCTCTTCTCCTAGTATGATTCAGGGGGTTGTACATTTTAAGTCCAGGCCTAGCTCTCTTGCGTTTCTGTGCTGCATCACTTTCGTCGTTTTCATTGACCTTCTGCACCGCTTTCTTCTTGCTCCTCTTGGCAGCTTGCATCTTAAGTTTTCTAGCCCGTACATTTTTCTGCCTAGCTTCCTGCACAGCCTTCTTCTTCTCTGCAGATTTCGGTGGGGTCTTAACAGGAGTTTTTGGCTTTGGTTTGGTTGCTGTGACAACCGATGCACATTCCATAATGTGCACATGCAGGTCTGCAGTGCTCCCAAAGACTCTGGCACACTTGGTGCAGCGATTGTTCGTGGCCATCTCATAATGACTGACATTTTTGTTGTCAGAGAGCGTGCTGAGGTAGCCAATCTCTCGTGCATGGGCAAATGGGTGGTGCCTCTGGGGATTGCAGGGGACATCCTTCTTCCTGGTTGGCTGCTTCCGAGGGGAGGCACCCTTGGCATCCTGATGAGCAGGTGCGCTGAAACGGCCAAACCTGGAAGGGCTAACCTTGCTCATTTCGTGAGCTATGAGAGAGATTCGCTCTCTGGGCTCCGGCAGGATTGGTGGTGTTTGTATGGCTTTCGTGGGATCTGTGAAATTCTGCGGTCTAATCTCCTCTGGACCTCTCTCGGTGTAAGAACATGCTTGGTCTGCATGCATGTCTGCCTGGTGCTGCTTCAGATTTGAGAGGTAGGCAAACTCCTGCTGACACTCCGAGCAGCAGAACATTTTTCCAACCCTGTGCAAGCCATACCTGTGGGAGGCCAGCAGGTCCGTTGTTTCGAACAGCTTCACGCAGAACTCACACTTGTATGGGAAGTCTTCTGCATGAGCCACCACATGCTGGGTAAGCAGCTTCATCGAGTCAAATGGGACCTCACACACATTGCATGTAATTGCAGCATCAAGAACAGAGAACTTGGTGGTTCTCTCCAGGTCCAGGGATTCCAGAGGATTGGCAAGTGTAGACGACTTCCATCCAGTTGACTTCATGCGCGATGTGATGTTGATCTTTGTGATAGTCTTGACCTCCTGTGTCGGGATAGAGACTGCGATCTTAGGTCTCTTGGTTGACTGATAGGTGGGAATTTGGATCACAGGTCGGGAATGGCATGACAAATCTACAGGTTTTGATGGGTCAAAGACGATGGAGGAAGTATAGCCAACCTTATGGGTGCCATCACTGCTTGATTTCTTCACCCTAAGGTCAAGGACTTCAACACAGTTCGATGAAGTGCCAGCAGAAGTTGAAGGCACTTCGGTTTTGTTGGAAGGTGGTCTGGTCGGTATGTAAGGTCCAGGTTTGACATCACTCTGCCAAGGGCAAATTATGCTGGGCACATCCTTGGGCTGTCTGGATGCAACTTGTTCAATTCTCTTGAAGCCCTGCTGATGCCTCTTCACTGCCGAGCTCTTGCCTTGCTTCAGCGCTGCATGCAGCCTGGCTCTGATTCGCAGCTGGTCGACTTTGCTATCCTTTGCACCGATTTTCTTCTCAATCAGCATATTCTGGAGTACCGCCGTTGCATGCCTTCGCCTAATCATTCTGGTCATGCTGGCCAAATTCTTCATGTGCCCCTTTGTCTGTGCAGCACTGAACTTAGGCACTGTCAAAAGGCTTTCTTGTGAGACTACTGGCTTGACCTCAATCTTTTCAGTTTTCACAGTTTGATTTACCACCTCGCTTCCTTCCTTTTTCATCATTTCTTCACTCTGATTGGCACTAGCTGTCATGGGAGCACTGCTTTTCTTGCCAGCCTGAATGATGCCATGTCTCCTCCGCAGATGCCGGTGAAGATTTGAGGACGACACAAATTCAATGCCACACATGGAGCATGACGCCACCTTCTTTAACATACCCTTCCTGCTGGTCACATTTCGTCTCTTTTGAGGCAGTTGTTCCACCTGCAGTAAGGTACCTCCACTAACCACCCCTGCAGATGAGGAAGCTACAAATGCATTGGACTGAACTACTCTAACACTGCCTTTATCTAGCTTGGAGTCATTGACTACCTCAGCCGCTGCACCATTTGTGGGTTCAGTTCTCTGACCCTGAAAAGCAGAGTCTGAAAGATTAAGCTTTCCAGAAAGTATGTTCCCATTTGACTCAAGCTTTGCACCTCCCTCACTTTTGCCTGGAAGCTTCGTTCGGTGTGTGAGTCTGTGCTTGTTTAGGTCTCCCTCCGTCACAAACCTCCTGGGGCAATCAGAGCAGGTGAACAGCTCCTCGTTCATGTCTGCCTTGTGCCGCAGCAGGTGCTTGTTCCTCCATGTCGCATACATGAATGACCTGTTGCACAATTCGCACATGAACATGCCCTTCTTCTGCTCCTTATTTGGTGACTTACTATCAGGCTTCACTCCCTGTGTGCTCTGATGGGAAACCTGATCTCCTGCTTTGCCTGCAGGCGACTTGCCATTCTCGGCAACAGGGCTCTTTTTCCTCTTCTTGATGTCACCTGGGCCGAGGCCTTTCCCCCATTTACTAGTGTTGACGCCATCCACTGTGACTGTAGGGATGTGGTGCTTCAGCATCAGGTGTAACTTGAGGCCATTGGGGAAGCGGCACTTCTTCGGGCAGAACATGCAGCCAAAGAGTTCCGACCCATCGGGCAAGACGCTGACGCAGTCTGGACCTATCACAGCCTCAGTGATGCCATCTTTATTCACCCTCTTATCTGGCTGGTTGCTTTGGTACTTCTTATTCTCAAAGCCAAGAGGACGCTTCAAAGGAATCTTTTGTCCGACCCGCCCCTTTTTCTTGATGCCCGGCTGGGCTCTGATCTGCTTTTTGATGTCAGCACGGCTCTTTTTGGGTCCCTTGTCACCACTCTCAATGACAGCCAAGGAGGTGGTGTCTGGATCAACCTGGTCTCCACCCTCGGTCAGACTGGGTGGTAGTTGGGCAGTTGTGTCACTTGAAGATATGTCGGGAGCCTGAATCTGCACATTGGTCTCTCCAACGCCTGCCACATCCCCTTCAGCCGTTATGGAGGCAAAGTTTGCAGCGTGATGTCCATTGGAAGGGTAGATGGGTGAGATGAGTGGGGGCTCGGCTACCTTGTCATCAAGATCGTTCTCCATTGGCACGTCTAAGTGGGCAGGCACTTTGGCCCTGTTCTCGGACTCTGTCGACATAGTAGAGTCCAGCTGAGACAGAGACATCTCTGGCATCTCCATCTTCTCAAGAATGGGCATCTGCCTGTCATCTCCTTCTGCACGGGAAACATAGATATAGAATATGTGATTAATGCAGGCAGGCAGTACAGACAATTCCAGCTAGATATTAACAACTAGAAAAGCACTCTGAGAGCGCAGACCTCCACCAAGCATGCAGCTCATTTCCACCATTGATCTTGTTTTTCCATAGAGATATCAGTGATATCAGTGATTTCCACCCATACGTACTTATAGCATTGTGTGCTGAAAGTCGCCCAAGTACCCAATATAGTTCAGCTAAGCCTTTGTTACGTCATAAACCCTCAGCTGCATGGCGCGCCTCGCCCTAGCAGAAACCAGAGCACGCACTTTAGTGCGCGCATGCAAACCTCTAATATGCGCAGCCTGAACTCCGAAGTTCATTGACCCTACCTGCCAAAATATCAAAATCCTTCATAAATTCCCCCAAAAAAGGTAATAAAAGCACAAATGTTATTTACTGATTTCTGAGAGTTGGTGTATTATTACATTTCAAATCTTGAGATTTACTCTCAAAAATATGTCAAACCATTCTCAGGGAATTTTAAGCAGCACCTTTCATAAGGAATGATTAATGAGGGATATAGCCATAAGTGAAATCTTCAGAAATATTTTTTCAAATGATGAATGCAAAGACTTTGTATCTGACAATTTTGGAAAAATACAGAGTAAATGTGGAATGTGGGATGTATCCCAATAGAAAAAAGTTACAAGAAAAGCAGTGGTCTATTTCATGATCACATCAATAAAAAGCCAAAAAAAAAAACACTTTGGAAGGTGTCAAACAGCTTTTGTGCATCAGTCCAAATACATCTTGTCAAAAAAAAGGATTGAGCAAGCCCTCCTTAAAAAACAATTTTTGTATGTGTAAAAATTTTAAAAAAGAAATGTGAACACCATGTGTTATAATACCAACCATGTAGGGCTGTGTTGCCAATTTGGTGAGCAGAAATGACCTCAGTATTGATTCTTTTTTCTTTTTCTTTTTTGTCATTCAGTTGCCACCAGTGTCTTTAAGGGGGAAAAAAAGAGTGTCATGTGGAGTTTCATGTAGTTCTAAGAGATATAACCCCAATGTAGCATAAGAGGAAATTCTTTATTCACAAATATCAGTGCCACAGATTACCATGGAAAGCATTCTTACGAGTTTGCATCTCAGTGTGCAATCTGCCATAGGAGCTGTGGCATGACAGTTAAGCAAATAAAAGAAAAAAAAAACAGTTCTTGCTGCAATAAGCAGCATGTTAACACTAGAATATTGTTAGTACACATTTACGACAACACGGTGGGGGGGGGGGGGGGGGGGGGACAAACAAACATATGAGCAACCTGACTGAGACTGAGGCACACCTGATTTTGTCGAATCCATGTCTGCTGCCCCACTTGTCCCACTTTCTCCTGACGTATTGAGGGCGCCATCGCTCTCCTCTGTGTCAGTGCCCTCTGTCTTGGGCGGGATGTTCTTATACCAGCACATCAACTCTTCCCCCGGTAAAATCGCCTGCATTTGGTAGAATGAAGAACAAAGATGCGAGAAAAGCTTTTACATTAAAATAATGATAACGCATCAAAGCAAAAGGGGGCATCTTCACTGCAGTATAGTAGCCTGGACACACTCGGAAAAAAATGTGCATGGCTTACCTCTATGATATCATCATCTTTATTGGCTACCACTGGTGACCGAATTGCTTGCATACTGGTCATGTGAGGGTTAATCACTATGACATTCTTCAAGCTTGCAGTACTGTTCCTGACTGGTGGAAGGCTTTCATGCCACTTTTGAGGGAGGTTTGATCAAAGTGGGACACATTCACACATCACTGGAAAGCTTAGAAGGTTGGGAATTCACCAAATAACACAAGGCAAGTGCCAGAAATTGATGTTTTTCTAACTCCCAGAAGTTCACTGACCCTGCCTATTACCTTTGACCTTGTGATGACCTTCAACTCCCCAAGGGACACCTACCATCCAAGTTTGGTCACAAACGAATAAAGGGATCAAAAGTTGTAAGCCATAATCAAAACGCGCCGTAAAAACTTAACACTGGGCCCTACAAGTTCATTAAGCCCCGTCTGTGATCTTTGACCTTGTGGTGACCTTTAACTCCCCAAGGGACATCTACCATCCAAGTTTGGGCACAAATGGACATATACATCAAAAGTTATGAGCCATAATCTAAACATGCCATAAAAACTTAACATTGGGCCCTAAAAGTTTGTTGACCTCTGTCTGTGACCTTTGACCTCGTGGTGACCTTCATGTCTGGTAATATGTATAACTTTGTATAACCACTCTTCCCTCCAAGTTGAAATTGAAGGCCACAGTAGAGAGTTATTCAAGTTTTTGTAGCGTTACAGACAGACGGACAGACGCCGCAGGCGATCCCTTCGTCTCCCCTCACCTCCGGTGGGCTCGACAAAAATCATGAAATCCCTGATGATTAGCAATATCAGCAGGCTTTTAGAGTTCATGCATTACGTAATTTGGGTAACGTCAACCCAACTTGGTAGGTTGCTTGTATTGTTAAAAGAGGGACCTCTGTTCTTGATCATGTCTTCCATCCTTTCCCACATGAGTACGAATATAAAGGGTAAGGAAAGGTGGGGGGTAAAGGGGGGACAGGGAAAAGATTGGAAGGACTTCATGTAAAGGCCCTATTAAAGAGCATCAAGGCATAATTTGACATGATTGATTTGAATCTGCTTGCTACAAACTTGAAGAGTGCAGTCGTGGATGTTCATTTTTCAGTGAGTGAATATAAGGATCTTAATTCTGTTGATGTCTAGGTCTTCTGTACAGGTAAGCGATTGGAGGGAGGGAAGGTTTGATAATGATAGGCTGATGATTTTTTATGTCACAGTGACACCACCACCTATCCCATGGAGAACAAGGAGAATCTTCCAGCTATACGAACCCGAAGGGTGCGGTAGTAAATGTTCCGCTTGTACTGGGTTGCGATCATGTTCTGCTCATCATAGCTGCCTGCGCTCTTCACATAGCGCATCCAGTTGGCCTTTGTCGGGTCTGACGCATCGATGCTGTACAGCCGCACCCCTTTTGGTCCTCGAATCTTAGCAGTACAAAAGAACAACAAAACGGTGGATTAAGATATCCAAGAGCAGTTTCCTGGCATGATACATGAATCTTCCATCATGATGCTAGTTTCCATTAATTTATAATTACAGAAAATCATACCCAACCATCAAAGTCTGAAAAGCTGACAAAAGCTACAATTAATGCATACCACTGAAATATACTGTCCAAAATCACCATAAGGGGTTAATCCTTTATGTGACCCTCTGAACTTGCCAAGCTCTTTAATCTGCATTTAGTAATTGGATCTGGTTGTAAAGTGTGCAAGGCCAATTGGGGGAGGGCGGGGTGTTTCATAAAGCTGTTCTTGAATTTATTAATGACTTCAGAACAACTGGTGATCAGTTCTTGTGCTGAATTATTGAAATTCTGATAAGCATAGCACATCAGAGCTGATCACCAGTCGCTCGTAAGTTGTTCGTAACTTTACGAACAGCTTTATGAAACAGGGCCCTGGGGCCCGTTGCATAAAACTTACCATTGAATTTCAATGGTAACTACCGTCAAAATTAGGCGTCACAGCCAATCAGCGTCAAGGATATTAAAATTTACCGCTAATTTGAAGACTTACCGCTAGAAAGGAGCGGTAAGTCCAGCGGTAAGGGTTTTATGCAACAGGGCCCTGGTACGATCACCCCCCCCCCCCCCCAGTTATTCTTAAGTCGTTCGTAACTTTAAGAGCAGCTTTATGAAACATTCCCCAGGTGTAGTGCGTGCCTCAGCCCAACATGAAGGTCATGGTGACACAGTAGGGATAAAGGGGATAATATAATATCTATATATTCATTGTCAAAAGTTTCCAAACATTCGTGCCAAATTGGCAAAGAAAGCACAGTAATACGGTTAAAAGGCAGCATGACCAATCCCTGGAAACTGCACTGGCTAGACTTTTTCTCACTGACAGTAACAAAGATGAAAACAATACTTTACAGCTAAATCAAAGACCAAACAAACTAACACACAGCTAGTGAAAGAGAACATTACACAGTGCTTCAAAAACCTCAGTCCAATCTATCAGGTCCACTTAAGTGTGGTTGTCGTAGAATTCTGGTTCCTTACTCTTAGCCCTATTCAAAGGTGGCAATTTTCACACAGCTAATTTTGCACACAATGCAATTGGATAAAAATTGCTTGTTTCTAATTTTACAGAGTGCTGACACTCTGCCAGTCATTATACAAATGAAGCACAGGTCTGAGTGCGTCAGTCGGAATCATGTGCATAAGGTAACTATGGAATGCTTAAACCCACTCGGCTTCGCCTCGTGGGTTTAGGCTAAATTCCATAGTTACCGCATGCACACTATATTCCGACTGACGCACGAAAAGACATGTGTGTCATCTGTTTTATAGAATGGGTAATTTTCTTGCCAAAAACCTATTTTTCTATCGTGTTACCCAATGACAAATTTACTGGATGCATTTCCTTTTGGCTTGCCATAGACGAGAGCCCGAATACCATGCATCAGTTTTTACTGGACGCATGGTTTTTCTTCACAACCATGCACCCAGTAAAAACTGATGCATGATTGTTTTAGCCAATAGGCGTCTCGTACTGAGCGCGCAAACGCTTGCTTAGTGCGCATACTCTTGCTACAAGTGCGCGATAACATGTTTACCAGTGCTGTGACTCAGCGTGCGGCCAGTACAAAATTAACACATAGCTCTCGACCAATGAGATCGCAAGATTCTCGCTACCCATTCTATGAAATATCAATTACTTTGCTCATTTCCAATTATACTGAATGCAATCACTCTGCTAGCTGTGATAGCAATCAATGTGAATAGTGTACAAAAGATGAAGGGAATATGTGCACATTCTATTTGTTTGTGCTGGTATCAAACGAGACAATTTTCAATCAGAACTGCATAATGCTTGCTCTGCATGAGTAATCTTGTATGGCACATGAACTCATAAAATGAATCAACAGCTCATAGCTTGGAATGGCATCAAATTTTGCAGATATTTTTCAATGTTGTTACATGCATTTCTTCTTTCCATGTGATGGATCAGGACCTTGCTATGTTTTTACCGAAGATTCATTGCATTCTTATCATGTTGATGAGATAAATGCACTTCCCAATATGTCATTGTCACTCCACTGACACCTATATCTACAGCGCATTTTAATCTGCTCTCTAGGGGGAGCCCTACCCGACAGGGACAAGGTAATTCCATCAACAATGACATTTTTAAGCTTCCTACCAGTCACTCATCTTTGCATCTGGTTAGAGAGGAGCACTGAAGATAGATAAAATGTTTGGCTCAAGGCCACCAGTGCCACAGCGGGGTTTGAACCCTAGATCTTCTGATTCAGAGAGCAGCGTGCCCAGTCCAGCAGACTACAATGCCTCTCATGGAAATGTCTATTTAACCCTCTCTGTGCCAGGCACTTTGGACAGCATGTGCAGTGCTATGGGGTTTTCTGTTGTAATCGGCATTTAAAGCATGCAAAAGGTTAAGAGTGCACTGACCTCCCAAGAGTAGGTGTCATCAGACACTTCATTGCAGTCTTTCTTCTCTCCAGCGAATGGGCCGTAGGTGCGGCCTTTCCGGACAGTTTTCTTTGCCCACACACCTGGAACAAACAGTGGAAAGAATATATGGTGTAAGAGATTGATATACATGTATATACATACAATGATTTGATATAAATGATAATTACAAGTCTATGACAACGACTTCATGAAATGACCTCATCTTTCCAGTAGATCTCTAACCCCTCTAAAGATAGAACTACTTTTTTTTTCAACTACAGCAACAAAAATAATCTTTCACAACACATTCTAACATTTCAGTTTTTACATCTAAAAAAATAGACATGTTTGCATAGAACTATTCACATCTTTACTTATGATACACAGCTACCCACTGTTTCAGTGATCAAATGGCTTTCACCAAAACGAGCCAAAACAGCATTTTATACTGATATTGCTATGACTACCGTCCTTTGAACTTTGCTCGCAGAACCTACTCAAAGAAGAATCTTAGAGTCACCACAAACTAACCGATTAATGTTGGCTCCATATCCGACTGGCGCAGCTCCAGCTCAGAGGGCGTCTTGATGCCCTCTGCCACCGTCTCCAGCATGGTGCTGCCTTGGCTAGGGTGGATGCGGTTGTCACAGAAACTCACAGGCTAAACATCTGTTTCCTGGAATTTAAGATGTGGAGAAACAAAAATGAAGGATGGTTCCTTTTGAATAGAAAGATTGCAGGTAATCCGTTGCTGAGAGCAAAATGCTAGAAAGTGTCAGCATATGCATGTGGACTGGATACACTTGCACTATTGTTAATTCACTGTTAAAAGTAAGTGTGAGAGTGATTTCATGGTGGAATTCAGTCTAACCCTTTTTGTGCTTGAGTACCAAATGGTTCAGAAAACCCCGAAGCTTTGTACATACTGTCCAAAGTCACTGGCAAAGAAAGGGTTAAAGCTGTTGTACTGAAAGAGATGATCAAACAGTATGCCAATTCCCTGAACACACAGTCATGGTAACTTTCGACATAAAAATCAGGCCCTTTCCCTTTTTCATTCCATCCAACACCTTTAACAACGACAGCAAAATGTGAGCCTAAAAGTTTAATGCAGCACAAGTGTGTTCTCATCCTTTAATCTTGGGATGATGCATTAACCAACCTCCAACCACAGGCCCTGAATGCTTCATCATAAACACGGAGGCCTTTAAAGAAGACTAGCACTCAAGATAAAGGCACAGGAGATGTACATATGTCTACATAATACATACATGTAACTATCTTACTCTGAGATGAAAGGAGCAAATAAAAAGAGCTGTATGAACAGTCACAAATGTTTAGAGCTCTCTAGAAGTGGTGGTGGTGGGGGGGGGGGGGGGGGGAGTGTGTTACATTGTATGTACAAGTTCGAAGTTCCAATACAGGGCTGCCAACCTTGAGTGAGAGTTTGGCGTGAGACACTACGAGGGAGCGGAGCGACCTCGCTGGCTAGCACCTGGCGGCCTGCTGTGCGGCCGTACGTACGTACGTACTACGTACACAGTCAGTGTATGTAAAGCGATGTAAAGCACACGTCATAGCCATACAATATGTACTGTAATTTGCCAAAAGTACACGCTACGCTCACGTGGTATAGGTAGAAGCCAATCGTAATCCAATAGCTCGTCTTTGCGCGCGAACCGAAAACGATTATTATTGGTTAAGCTTTACACCCGCGCTGGAAAATCTCGACATTTTGGGCTTGGGCATATCGATATTTGGAATATCAGAGAATTTAGAGATATATTTATTTTTGTAGTCATGTACAGTCCATTTAGGGGGTTTAGCGTGAGATTTCGTTTATCAGAGTGAGACAGTCAAAATTGGTTGAATTGCGTGAGTCTCACGCTCAATGCGTGAGAGTTGGCAACCCTGCAATACAGTGCGCCGTGGTTATTAAACATTACAGTAATCCACTTCATGTACCGTCTTGGAGGGCTGTGGACTCTCTATTGTACAAATATATGATTAACAGGTCATCTCAGAGGGGCATAAGATGAAGTATGCTTCGAGAGTGCTCCTGTGCTAGTATTATGTCTATAAAAGGGGTGAGTGTACCACATGCCCAACAGTGAGTTTTAGTTGGTTGGTTATAGGGCAAGTTTGGTAGTGCGTTTGTAGCAACTTGCAATTACACTACACATTCAGCTTTATGCTGGCAATGTAATATTTGCCTATCACAGAAGATCTATGTTTTCTTTTGAAAGGCAAGTGCAAAGGTATTTTTTAAAACCATTCTTTGAAACTACCATTTCTTGGCATTTACTGTATGGACAGCATTTGACATTTCAAATGTTATTCGCTATGTGCAAACCATCGCCCAGTAAGACTTGGGGGGCATTTCATGAAGCATTTTGGTCTGATATTTTTCTGACAAAGTGTTAAAAGCTACTGAATCTTTGCATCTGATTGGCTGAGAGCAAATTTGTCCGACAACTTTGTCGATCAAAATGCTTCATGAAATGCCCCCCCCCCCCAGATGTAAATGACCTGCCCAAGATCTTTAAAGCACTTCCAACTTTACACGTAAGACTTTACCAAATACATGTACTAGGAGCAATTGTCAGCATTTACATCAACTTTCGCTGAATCCTCCATTCTAAAAGTACTGATACATTTAAAATATTCTTCAAATTTGTATCAATTTACAATTTAAGTGAATATCAAGGGGGAAAAATGTACCAGGTATTTCTAATGTCTAGAAAACTTTATCTAGGTCATGAAACCTTTTGTTGTCCAATTATTTCAAAGTTTATTTACTCCGAAGTAGCTGGCATGCTACATGTCCAATCTCCTTATAGGTCTCAGCTTTAGAAATGTGGTCAGAATGGCAAGAAAGGTAATGTCCTCATTCAGTTTCAGGAAAATCTACGATGGTCATGCACAAAGACTCATTGCTGATGACGACTGATAGTGGAGTCATGACTGCACAGGACACACTTGCTCATTCCAGCAGACACTCCCAGCACATGAAAAGGCATCAAAAAACAGGGCATCAGGGAAAACATACTCTTGACAACCAGTGTTCTGGTTTTCATTTCCGACTGACAGCGGTAGCCTGTTCCGTAGGTCGGGCCAGGGCCGGTATGGAAGCGGAGCAGTTGCATGATAAAGGCTCCACTTGCTATTTAAGTACTGGTATTTATACCTCCCCCCCCCCCCCTTCTTTTCCAGTACAATGTATTTGTCACATTACACTCATGTTGTCTCCTATGTTGTTTGTCTTCTTTCTGGATACATGACTGACGTGAATCCAAGAGGATTAGGCCCTATGAAGGAAGCCATACGCACACACTACATTATCTGAACTGTGGGTATATGTCTATTGTTCTCTGAAGCCACAATAAACAAACACTGGGGGTACCATGTATGTGTAACATACATGTACTTCAAACAAAGGGTGAGAAGTTGAAGACAACCTTTCAAACATGTATAGCGAGATCAACATTGAGAGAAGCATCTTACCAGCTTCATCCTCCGACCAGCATGTTGATCAGCCTCCACTTCACTTTTTTTGTTTGACTCTATGATCACCTCTCCTCCCCCACCCCTGAAATCAAACAGACATACAGACACACACACATACACAAACAACTCACATATCATCCTCCCTCATACACGCACTTCCCCCTCCATCTCTCTTCCTACCACCCCCCCCCCCCCCCCCCTCCTGATCTTCCTCTCTCTCTCTCTCTGCCTGACTCTTGTACAGTCAAGGAGGAAACAGCTACAGGTGAAGTTGCTTGCGATATCTGGGGGGGGGGGGGGGGGGGGGGGGAAGAAGACAGAAACCATACTTCACACACCAATCAGTTATGGCTGTCCCTCACCCCCCCCCCCCCCCCACCCCCATCCTGCCGCGACTCGAGCCAGTTGGGCGAGGCAGGCTGCGTGCGCCAGTGAGTCATGGGTGAGACGTTGGGTGATGTATGACTGCACGTCGTCAAGGCATGGATACTCTAAACCTCCTCTTTGCATCACCATACTCCACTGCCCATGCAGCATCTACATCTAGAGAAGAGCAGGACTTGCTAGAAAACTTGCCATGCTTAAACTGACTGGCCTTGCAGTGTTTTATAATTCCAATCTTCAGCCTCTCTGCTTCAATAACAAAAAATCCAATCATCCCAACTCTTTTTTTTTTTTCTTGCTTTGCTTTGTATTTGTCACAGCATTCATCTTCTGATTTTGTGAGCATTGCAAAAGAAAGACCTGTGCTACATAAGCACTTGTCCAATTGCCCGGGGCAAGTGGACTTTCTTTTGAGGCAAGTAACATTCACGTTCAGGCAAGTGTTCTGCAACAAGTTGAAAATCTGCTTGCCCGACCAAGCAAGTGGTTTTGAATTTTAATTTTTTTTTTTTTTTAAGTTACGTAGCACCCTGAAAAGTTCTTCAGAGAAGCCAAGCACTTTGGGCACTTTTGATCAACATTCAACGCAGTAGACAATTCATGCATCAGATAAAACCCCACATTGTACAATTACATGTTTTGTGTAAATGTCTGTGTCAAATACTCGAGTAGATCAGATCACTTTATAGTGACGAGAGGTCTATACCACTATTATCTTTGCACCTCTTTGAAAGGACGATGACCTCTGGAAATTGAGGGCACTCTACCATCCTGAAAAATATCAGTTAAAGCAACATCACTGAAAGAATTATTTCAAAAGTAAACAAAAAAAAGATAATACTAATAATTAAGAAAAAAATAAGGTTGAAAACAAAAACTACAAAAAGGGATCTCAAGCTTCTATACATAGTCGGACAAAAATGGTGAGCAATACCATGAAATGTCATGAGCCAGCGAATAGATCAAAAAGCTGTGAAAGCCACAAGCAACAGCACAGTCACATTCAGGTTTGTTTTTTTTTGGGGGGGGTTGTTTTGGGCTTCTTTTTTTTTTATCTGCTTCACTCATTTTGTCCATGGAAGGTCACTCAGCTGTACTGTCACTCTTTGGCAGCTTTCACTATTTTTGGTTGCCATTCTTACAACTTACGTCACTAATCCTGTTTATTTCTCCTTGATGCAGAAATACCCCTTGTGACTGCAACGAAAGTGAAGGAATCACCAAATGTTCGGTCTTCATGGGGTGTACGGATACAAAGATATTGTATTACAAGTCCTCTGTCAGGACTGCTAATATTTCATCCTCAAAATTCAACAAAAATTTATCCCAAACAGGCACTCCTGTATGAAACACCTTTTAGTGCTGTAAAGCAAGAAACGTTAATACTTGCAGTAACATGGAATTTCGCAAATTAGAGCCGATGGCCTTTTTCGCAGCCTGAACTTTGTGCAGATTACCACTGGTATCTACATGTAATGCATTACAGTGTAGACAAGAACAGATAAGCAGACATGCATTTTAAGTTTATCTGTCCAATAGTGAAATACACAAAATTAAAATGCACACTTAAACATTTCTGGTTTTACAGTATTCCTTTAATGGGTACTGAAAGGTTGCTAGCCTCCTCTATTCAATGAAGGAAACAGTGAATTCATTCACACTGAGACAGGGCCATTCTCATTGGGATAGAAAAATCATACTAGAAATACCACAAAGTTATTGTGACACTTACCAGAAACACATTTAATTTACAGTTGCAGGAGGGGGCTCTCAGGCCATAAGGCCTAAAACATGTACCATAAGGAAAGGGGAGGGGAGGGGAAACAGATGACATGGAAATTAAGAAACAAAACAGATGCACACACACACCCAAATGTGGGCTCAGTAAACCATACCTTGTTGACACTCGTATATAGCTCAAATTTGCACTCAGAGAGTAAATACAGGTTGGTGTAAAAATGTATGAGTGACTGAGTGAACTGTCAATGGCTGACACCTTCAAAGAGTGGGTAAGCGTATAATCTGCAACGACAAACACTGCTGTCATACCATTTTGTAAACATTCGCCTCTATTGTGTGGAAAGCTGTGGTTTTAAAACATTAAAATCTGCGACATTACACCGGTACATCCGTGTCAAGTTGCAGAGCACTGGTGAAGTTTCATTCCTACACACAGATCGAAACAAAACACCTTTTTGCACTTTGGTATCGTACGTGTATACAGGAAATGGAGTGTGTTTATTCAAGCCATAAAAACCATTTTGTGGATGCATCAGCATCCACACTTTTCAAAGCTCATTCTACCGCATGTGTCATGCCTCATTTATTCTGAAGCCACCATAACCTAATTTCACACAGAACATAACAGCTACACGTATAGGCCTACCATCTTAGAACGGATGCTACCAGCAAATTACAAAGTACATGTCCAGTAGATACAGTGTAGACCACAGGGCATTAAAATACACTTCTCCCAAATGTTCAATTTGAACAGCTGAATGGACAAGGGCAAAATACTGTTGATAGGCAAGCACCCCTTCTTTTCACTTGCCTAATTGTGCATTAATGCATGCCCTGGGATAGTGACCAAGAGACTTTTAAGACCTGGGAATTGTAATATTTCCTCAGACTATAATCACAGTATCATACATTCCGCCACGAAAATCACTTACATGATATACCACAACCTATTCAAAGTTTGTACTTTGCATGGTACAAAGCTGGGCAATTCCGTATGGGAAGGGCAAAAACAGCAAAATTCAAAGTTAAGTAAATGCTCAGAAATTTAAGTTTCCCGTACAGACAGATTGTTGTATTTACGGAAACAAAAAACCCTTTTCCAATAACTTTCCTCGTTTTTGTTGTACACACTTTTAAAGTTGGGAGACTATTTATTGTATTCATCTAAAATTTTGCAATATTACATGAAAATTCAAAATGAAACAACTTAAATATCTCTCTGCTTTAACCATACTTCCCCATCTTTCTTCCTATGCTTCAACAATCACATTCAATGAAGCATTCAGTCGCTCTCATTATGATATTTTTTTGAGAAATTTTCCAAATCTACTGACAAATTAATGTAATTCCGTTACCATAAAAATGAAAAAAGCTTTCTCCTGAACAAACTAATGACTGATTTTTTCTCCCCTTGTAAATTTTTTCTCTACATGTGACTCCATGAAAACTCACAAAACATTTTGTGAAATATCTCCTTCAGTTCTTCTGTAATTGTGGTAACGGAATTACATGGTAACGGAATTACACGCACATCTAATATGGAAGAGAATGACATAACCTACTTTCGTGTCAATATGTACGTGAACTGTTCATAAAATAGCTTCAGGGCATTATCATTGAGCTTAACAGTGTTAGTGATTGGCAGTAAAGGAGTGAAAGTTGAAATATACGTATGGGATGATACACTGACATGACTCAGCATAGCTGGATGCCTCTGACAGTGAGTCCTGACATCAGGGTACACGCTTGACAAGACTTCTTGTGCTGAAAGTCTCCTCCCTTCTTTCACCTTTTCTCATATGTGCAAGAACTACATGGAGACTGTGCTAACTGATAACTTTATAAGGTTTGCTACAGATACCCATTCTCAAATATTAAAAATCATACTGAATTCTGAGATATCAATGTATATTGTCTTGCTAAAAAGTCTCATGGTTTCATACAAAATCTAAGTATAGTGATGAGGGACTATTGAATGGGTGTGATGCAACATAAATTGAACAAAGGTTAGAGAGAAGAGGAAGGACATAATATTTCTTTAAAATGAAAAGAGAGCACTGCTAGTGCTACTGACAGGGAGAAATGAACAGGATAATTTTGTGAGGAAAGATCAAGAATTTAAGAGAAGGATCATACACATTGTGATAGAACCAATTAGAAGTCATTATTTGACACGGGATGCCCACTGAATGTGACACCTTTGATCTTTTTGTATGCCAAAGGCTTTATCATCACCAAGTCGATAGTCTGACCTTTTATTGAACATGTCCTGTTTTCATCCTCAAGTCCTTTATCGTTAATGGTAAGTGTATGACTATGACCTTCTTTCATCTGTTTCTTAGATCTTTCCTCCACAGAGACTATGTATTTTTATTTTCATGCCCATATGATACAGAGCATCTGCTACACACTTGTACCCTTTGAAATTTGTTCTTTAATCCTTTCTTTTTAAAAGGAATTAAAAACAAAAACACCATTTATGACAAACATTTACCCAGTCAGTAATTGTGATACAGCTCTAAAATACAACATTTAGGCCTATACTTTCCCATCCTAAGAAGATTTTAAATATTAAAGTCAATGGGCTTCTGCTTCTACCTTTACTCTTCATGTTACCATTTGCTGTACAATCCAGTTTCCTTTCATACTAGTGCCATTACAGTGTATTTTATCATTTGCTGTCAGGCAGTCAAAATACAACTTACTGCAAAAGAGAAGATGCACACTTCTTGTGATTAAATGGCAACACTCAGGATGAGAAAATAGACAAAGTCAAAGAAGAAAGACAGAGACAGGAAACTTGTAGGAAATTCATAGGCCAAGTCATGATTACAGTCGATGATCAAATCACTGTGGTGTTTCTGAAGACATCATTTGGAAATTTTTGTGTGGTCAGAAGTAAATACTGACATTATTCACAGGTTGATTAATCTAACTCTAACTCAGTGAGCTGCAGATGGATAAAAGAGGCCCTCTTACCTTTCTATGAATTAACAGAATTTGGTGGACTCACTATGATGGTTCGAAAAGTTGTAGTTTGTTAAAGTTATTTTGCTGTATTCTATTTCATTTTAGTTTAGTTCATCTTAAGTAGGACTTACACTGTAAAAGAATTATCAAATTATGCACTACCAGGGGGCAACTTCAGCTATTAGTAAAATGTCACAAGTTTTTAGTGATTAATATAAGCCACAACATATAAATAATAATGATTGAGCACTGGTACAGTACCATAATCCTATAAGAAAATTTTCTTTTCAATTTATGATTGAATTGTAATTTGTTATATTTGTTATTGAACCATAATTGCATCTCTTCACTTAGCAAATTAAAAGTTTCAAGCATCCTTTGTATTAAACATTGTGTTCAATGATGGGGCTGCACACTGTGATCTTGCACTGTAAATTGGCACTTTATGATTTAGATTTAAATTCAGTGTCAATCCGGACAGTTTTTTATTATTTTCTTTTGCACGTGCACATAATGTTTATGTCAATACTGGTAAGAAATTAACACATATTATCAATTATTGGCATACTTAGGAAGAAGAAAACAGAGAAATCTGTCTTGCATGATATCAACAAAAGAAATACAAGAAAATTTGAGTATTGTTGACTGGATTTATAGAATTGTACTTGTGTAGGGCTATTCTAGCGTAATTCCGTTACCATGTGTCTTAGATGTCATTTACCTGCAGAGTGTGAAATTCTTCACTCGAAAGTAGACAAATTTTGATGGATGTGGTCCTTACAAGTTACAAGATCTTTATTGACATAGTTACAACTTCAAATCACAGTCGTTAGCATGAACATTTTATATTTTTTGACAATAAAAACTAATTTGTCACCTATGCACTTGTAGCAGTTCAAGGTCAAAGGCTAGAGAGTACTTATTTAGTGGTTATATTATAGCTAAAGGCATAAACAATCTTTATCAAGACATTTCAGAATACATGAGTACCAAGAATGTGTATTTTTTCAAATGTATTTCAGAAGGCGTAATTCCGTTACCATTTGTGTAATTCCGTTACCACTGACTTTCCAGGGAAAAAGCCTGCTGCTGTGACAATGTGATGAAATATTTGAAAAACAATACAACTAAATTGAAGTTGACACAATCAAAGATGACATCAAACTACAACCTATAGTGTATGTGTTATAGATTTCAGAGAAACAACTCCCAAAGTCAGAGTTGAAGTTGTGACTCAATTCTCTGGTAATTCCGTTACCATCGGACATAGACCTCCTTTGTAACCAACCAAGTGAGAACATTTAACAAATTTGTATTTGGGGTGATAGTGGGAGTACCTCTGCATCTTTTAAATGTATCAAGAGAAGGCAAAGTAATCAATCCAGTATACAGGGTGAAAGAATATGAGCCAAAATTCTCTGATTTGTAATTCCGTTACCGCGGAATTGCCCAGCTCTCAATAGGCTGGTGCACACAGACAAAATTAGCAGGATTTCGATTTCGATCCAAATACTGGGATTTTTTGTATTTACTCAGATGGGCAGAAATATCTTGCTACTTGCCAAATGCGCTATTTCTTTGAAAAACTGCACATACCTGAACTCTACCAAAATGATGACCCTTGCTTTTGTGTTCACACCTTGCTGTGATGTTTGCATGAATAATGGTACAAAAAAAAATCTTGGGATTATTTGCTATACCTTGTAGCATTCAGACACTTGCTGCGGTGCGAATTATCACAATATCTTTCAAAATCAAAAATTTAAACTCCAAAATGATTGAAAAATGTCTTGCAATTTGGATCACGACGCTGATCATGCTACTCAGTGAGATTTTTATGTCCAAACTGACAAAAACCTGGAGATATGGATTGCAGTGCACATCTAGAGATTTGTATCCTACTGATTGACATCAGTGTGATTGCACTAAATTAATGTCATACCACAAGATAAGGCCCCAAGTAGCAAACTGTAACAAGGTTCGAAAGGTGAAAATGTATTTAAAAAAAAAAAACAGACCTGAGTAAATGCTAAACAGTCTATTAAGAAACACTGTCAGCAATGCTACTTGGAAATGAAGAATACTTGATGCATATTAAACAGTACATTTCACTTCTTAAACGTGCTTTGCAACTTTCAGCATAGTGGTAAAGTTTCATTAGACAAGATTATACAGATTGGGGGGGGGGGGAGGCAATGTTTGGATAAACTTGTAGCCAAGCACCGCAGACAAGTGGGTGGTTATAATATTATCACCCAGTCTGTGCCCACTGGTTGAACCTACGAACACTCGACGGCTTGCCCCACTTGACTCTTGCTCTGACAGACGGTCTAAAAATAAAACGAGAGAGCTCTTCTGGATGTATGCAGCATCCAACCCTCTGACAGTTCCATCTTCCTTAAAGCAACTCTCCCCCCCCCCCCCTTAATCCCGTTCCTTATGGGAAACCTGGCGACCTGCGTATTAAGTCTATGGGTATTTCAGAATTCAGTATGGAATGGGTTAACCTTTTTTGTAATTCTAGTCTTCTCAAATAGTAAAATGCTTCCAAAGTACAAGTACAGTTTTGGTGAAAATGCATTTTTGGTTTCAAAGTGTTTCTTTCTACGAGAAATTACCATCATATTTGCTCCACATGATTCATTATGGGATACAACACTTAATGTGAACCCCTCCCCCCCCAAAAAAAAAGCATGGTAGGTAGATCAAATGATCCAATGCTGAAACTCGAGACCTGGCATTGTTGGCAAAACTGAAAGGAATACTTTTTATTTCTTCTTCTTCTTCTTCTCCTTTATTTTCCTTGATCATTTCCTTTTCTCTCTTTCTAGTGGCACATACATGCAAAGTGTTGACATGTATGTATTGTATTACATAGTTGAGATTCAGACTACAACTTCATGTGGTACATGTCTGACTAACAGTTGAAAGTTCCCATGCTTCACACTTGAAGCACAGCCTTGAAAGTCTTAAGAATATCTTTCCTGTACTTTGTACAAATGGCAAAACATCCAACGAGTTGAAGTTGATTGGATACCAACCTCTCTTACCCAGCCTCTTTGTTGTTGTCTCTGTTTTTGCAAAACAAGTCTATAATGTAAGGTCCATCTCACTAGAAGAGATGTTGCTGCAACTCATGCGGCTCTAAAGACCAAGAAATGGCTTGCGCTCTCACCAAGAGGGCGAGGTTTCTCCAAACAAGTTGGCAACTTATTATTTGACCAGAAGTGGCAATGTCACTGCATCATTTCTGGGACATCTCCAAGATGTCTTCTCAGTCGCAAAAGATGTCTCCGCAACATCTCCACATCATCGCCTGCAGGGAGCCGTGGGTCTCTGCAAGGTCGTGGACAAAATTAGTCTCAGCAGGGAGGTGGAGGTGAGTTACCTCCCCGGTCTCAGCAACTTTGCTGCAACTATTAAGGAGACAGCACAGAGAAGGCTTCAAGACGAGTTGGAGACTGGAAAAAGTCTCCAAAAAATCAAGCATATTATATTCAATTCTCTCGGCACTCCCTAGAGACCAGGTTAGTCTCCAGGAGATGCCTCCACGACCAGCAAGACTCCAGTTGGCCACCTAGTTTCCAAGCCCATGAGATACCCACTGAAAACACCTCTATGATGGGCGCACACATTCACAGAAACTCAAAACTGTAAAAAGAAACTCCCCAGGATGCATAATATCTCCTCCACAACTTATTATGAGCATAATTAGATTAAGATAACTCAATAACTCCATAATCAAATTTTTGGCTGTTAACCCTGATAGTCAAATTGATGGTTTGAATCAAGTTTGATGATGCAATGTGTTCTGATATGTTGTACAATGTTCCTCACTTCAACTCTACACAAGATTAGGGCCAACTTGTTCTATTTGTATTGTATGGTCAAATGTGATACAAAACAAATTTGACAAACATAAAAACTGAGAGGACAGGCAGTCATACATACTCTTTTAGCGCAGGGGTCATGGTTCATGTACATGTAATTGTGGCTTCCAGAATGCATTCGATGTGGGTCAAAGAGCTGGGTGTTTTGATTTGAACTTTATCCAAAGATCTACGACCCTGTCAACAATTCAGTCTACGATTCCAATAGGCTGTGTAAACATGACACTGTTCAGTCTGTGGCCCAGACTTTACACTTTTTATATTAGTCTGCGATTATCATCACTGGTGTGATGTGAATTTAACACACAAGTGCAAAGCGAGCTCCTATCTGCGGCTGCAGCTACGGTTTGGGAACGCCCACACTCGCTGTTCATTCAATGGCTCCTATATATCGCTGTGGATACAGGGATAACATCACAAAACAACTACTACAGTCATAGAGTCCTTGGGCATGTGCCAGCTCATACTGCATTGTGTTAAATGTATCAATGAAAGCTGACAAAGTGTATTATTACAATACAGACTTGGATATCCTACTAATCACCACCACATCCTTAATAGTGGACAGGTGCTGCATGTATTTACTTCTAAAGGCTTTTCAACTCCACAAACATTTGATGAGGCATTCAGGCCTGATTATCATTCAGCCATACAGCTCTGAGTGACATCTTTTGCAGAAGACAAAAGTGATCCTATTAGTCAATGGGCCAGGACAGATATTGGTACCATCTGAGGTGGCAAAACCTTTTTGGTGTCATTTTGTTTGTCGTGCATAGATATGCTTATCAAGCTATGATAGCATTTCCAAATGAGTAGCTTAGTCATAGTAAATGAATTTTTAACCAATTTGGTCTCGTTGTTATATCCCTATACTTCTGAATCGAAACTAACCGCTATACAAAGAAGAGCACTGTCTTCTGTATGTTCCGTAGAGCTGTAAAATGCAGCTCTATGGAATGTTCACAGGTGTTCTATTGTAAACGCGGTGCGCTTAGTCTTTATTCAAGGCAGCGAAGGGAATATCCAAAGGTTATGATGTCCACAGCGCTTAGTCTCTATTCTAGACGGCGAAGGGAGTATCCAAAGCGTATGATACAGTGTATATCCTTTTATCTAAAAACAACAACAACAACAAAAGCAATTCCTCGTGAATTTTACCGTATCTTTCAATTATTTATCATTTTCCGGCGAAAACGCTACGGTGAAAACGCTGATACCACGCCAATGTCGCTTTATATCCCTCCAACAATATAAGATAATGCAAAAACAATGTACCGGTACACTACGATACATTATTGTAAATGAACAGAGTGATTTTTGTTTAAAACTGATGTATTTGTTGATAGGGTAGTATAAAAACAGTATAGATAATCCCTTTTATGAGGAACTTTAGATATGATAACGGTACATTGGTCTAGATAAAGACTAAGCGCACCGCGTGACAGCTGTGGACATCATAACTCTTTGGATATTCCCTTCGCTGCCTTGAATAAAGACTAAGCGCACCGCATTTACAACAGAACACCTGTGGACATACAGAAGGCAGTGCTCTTCTTTGTATAGCGGTTTAGTTTCGATTCAGAAGTATAGGGATATAAAAACGAGACCAAATTGGTTAAAAATTCATTTATCATGACTAAGCTACTCATTTGGAAATGCTATCATAGCTTGATAAGCATATCTATGCCCGACAAACAAACTGACACCAAAAAGGTTGTGCCACCACAGATGGTACCAACAACCCATTTTTCGGGTCTTGGCCCATGGACTATATAGGTACATTTAAAGGACAAGTTCACCTTCATAAACATAAGGATTGAGAAAATGCAACAATATTAGTAGAACACATCAGTGAAAGTTCTGAGGAAAATTGGACAATCGATGCAAAAGTTATGAATTTTTAAAATTTTTGTGTTGGAACCGCTGGATGAGGAGACTACTACAGCTTGTGAGTCATATGCGTACAACAGCATAAAGAAAATGTAAAAGAAAATTCAACATATTTTCACTTTTTTCGCATAATAAAAGAGCACTTGACTTGCCTCTTTCTAAAGGCAGGGGGAATAATATTACCCATAACATTTGTCGGTAACAAGTCAGGGGAATGTGTACTTTTTTCAAAAGATGGAATTTTGTGAAATTCTCTTTATATTTTCCTTATATTGTTGTACGCATGTGACATCTAAGTTATTCATACACTGCAGTAGTCTCCTCATCCAGCGGGTACTGCACAAAAACTTCAAAAATTCATAACTTTTGAACGGATTGTCTGATTTTCCTCAAACTTTCAATGATGTGTTCTACTACAATTGCTACATTCTCTCAATCCTTATCTTTATGAAGGTGAACTTGTCCTTTAATATATCAAATAAAAACTGCAATCTATTCACTCAAATCATCTTTGAGCTTTGCCCAGGAAAAATTATAGGCCAAAAAAATAAAAATAAAAATAATAATTTTTGAGTTAAAACAAAGTCTTGCATTGGGAGATGAATGCATTATGGTGTTTTGAACAGCAATCTGCCCTGCTGTTGAATAGTTACCCTCCAGACCCCAAATGTACTTCTGTATACCAGAGGTATCATATCACTACCATCATTCAAAACAAAGTTGTCATGCTTTTCTGCAAAAACAATATTTGTTTATCATAATGATCTGTTTATTGCCAAATCATATGTCCAAGCCGGATGTGTGTACACATGTCACGTCTCTGACACTGAGCTCTGCTGGAAAGTGATTTTGACTTCCACTGGCTGGACATACATATTTCACTAGGTGTTGCATGGTAGCCAGGGCTGTACAAAGATGAACAGACAGACTCGCTTTGTAGCCATCAAAGCGCCATACACATCATGTGCATACAAATCAATTGTGCAACTATAATGACATTCAGTGGGCATAATCTATCGCTTATCAGCCTGTCTTTTCGTGCCATATTCCCTCTCTCTGACTTCATTGTATACATTTAACCCGTTGAGGACAGATTGATTAAACACACATTTCCCATAGACACCTACCCAAGTACAAAGTGTATTAAAGTGGGATGCGTCTTCAACGGGTTAATCTGTTCAGCCTCTTAGCCTTGATATAATATACTATCCCATCAATACTGTAGACTTCGAAGTACATTCCGTACAGTTCATCCCTAGAGGGCGTTCAAGATATCCATTTTTTCTTTATACTTTCTTTTTTGTTTTGAGACAGCCATAAAAATTGTGGCCACAGCCACACACTAGCCCAGTGGCAATAGCCATAAGGGTCATTCCATGGGGTTGGGTCTTCTCTAGATTTTCATGTTCTGCAGGGAATAAAAGTCATATTCTGAGAAATTTATCAAATAATTGTCTGTGGTTTGCAGTTATTCTTGAACAGAAATGTGTGAAGAATGATTTGATGAAAAAAAAAACAAGCCTGTGTACAAATGTATTTTGTCTATGACTGTTTCACTAATGATGTCCCATGGTTTTTTGTGGTTTATGTTGTGACATAAATATATGCCATTTTCATGGCAATGTAAAACAGGAATATACAACCTTTCAGCATTATGCCTATCATAATTAAGAGAGACAAGGTGACTTCTACAAAGACTATAAGGCACATAAACATTTGTAACAAAATAAGAACACCAGAGCATCTTCAAGCAACCTCATACCTATGTTACAAACGATGTCCATGGCAATTTTTGTTGTAACATAGGTATAGCATGGTTTTACATACACTTCCAATCATAATATGATTAGAAACTTTATTTCTATAATGAGATTTATATTTCAGAAGTATTCTTATCCAAAAATTAGCATCAAAATCCTCCAAATAAACGAGAAAATACAGAACATATCACTGTACTTCAGTGCGATGTCCGGCCTCTTCGTGTAACGTAGGTAAGGAAAGACGCGTCTCGCGATAAAAAGAAGAGCTACTAACTTCAGCAATCGTATTCATGTCACTGGCAGTCCTCCCCCAATGGCAGAAAAACTACTCACAGCCAATATACACCTACCTGGACAGCGCAAGATCTGTTTTTCTGCCGTTGTCCATGTAACGTAGGTACAGGAGTTTTAATGTTTCTGATGTCAATTGGTAAGCTTTTACGCTATTTTACGAAAATAATAACATTTGTCATATTCTGTAACTCTATTAGAGAAAAAAAACGACATCTAAACCTCTGAACTGGCCAAAAATACAGTGGACGATGATACTGTAGTCCCACATACTGAGATATTTGTTACAGGTTCATGTTCATAATTTTGATTGCCAAATTTTCCGTCCATGCCGGTCTCTGCAAAAGGAGCATATAATTCCTCTCTTAGAAAACCATACAAAAGTATATCAGTGTATCTTCACTGCAATATAAATTTGTTTTACCTCCCGATTATTGTGAATTTTTGGACCCTTTTGTCATGGTATCTACCAAGGTAGACATGCTAGAGTTAGTATTAATCACTATATACTAGTTGGAAAACGTAGATGTCCAGACTGCATCTGAACTAGAGAAATAGAGTTTGCCTTATTTTGCTGGTGATATTGAGGGAACTAGGAGCTGTGAAATTCTTCCTCTTTAACAGATTTACTTCGAAAATGTAACTGTTTTCCTTCCAAGATTTCACTGACCTGTTAGATGCTCTGATGAAGTTGTTAACATTTCACAAGGATTCACCATTTCCATTCCATGTTCACCCACTGTGAAGTCTCAAAGCTAAAATGCCAGTGTCCTATTCAGTTTGGGTGGGTAGTGGGTAGGAAAGGCTTCAATAAAATTATGAACCCCAATCAAAATTGGACTATTATTGCTCTACACTATCATTCAAAAAGAGGGCGACAATTTCGATGGGGGATGAATATAAAAGAGGGCCTAGTATTATTTTGGGAGTCTATTAAGGACCATAACCGTAACCGTAACCCTGACCCTAGCCCTAACCTTAGCTAGGACACTGGGAGCAGCAACCTGCCCTTCCTAGCTTACATCAAAACAAGTTTTTAGCATAGAGTATGAAAATGATATTTTCCTATGTTTTACATGCTATATTATTATTATTATTATTATTAATATTTACATCATTTTAAGCATAACCCATTTTTTTTCCAATTTTGGTGGGAGGTACACATGGAACTCTAGCTAATGGGTGTGCCAAGAGGTAGAAATGTAAGCAAAATTGTTGAAATTATTTAATTCCATTCATAAACACACAGATACATCGACAGGAATATATAGTCAATCCCGACAAAAATTTTCTTTTAATTTCTTTAATTCTATTTCTCTTTACACCTTTTGTTCAGTTTGTTGATGAATCTGCCATGGCTCCTCCTCTGCCACTGCTACATTTTAAACTACATGAAAGAGTGAAAAGGACACATCCACAGCACTCCACAAACAGAGAGGAAGCCGACAAAGCAACACCCAAGAAGAGCGAATGTAACAAACTAGACAAGAAGAAAACTGCACAGAGGGAAAATTGACAGAAGAAAAACAAAAATTGAGGGCTAAATGGACATTGGATAAAAGAGCAGAAATTAATTTCAAACAAAGAACATGGAGAAGACAAGAAGACTTGTATGATTTCTCTTTATTAGTTTTCTTAGTTAACAACTAGTTGATGATGCTGTTAGTGTATATAAGGTCAAATTGTGTAAAGCTTCACTTTCTTCTTCTTCTTCTGATTAAGTCTGCCTTCTTTCATACCAGAGTTACAAAGAATTGAAGTCTGTGTAACATAGGTATTGTTCTACAGGTGTGCAGTAGATATAATTCCAAAGAACTGTTACAATAGTGTTATTTGTGGGAACATACATAAAGTCTATATGTGTAGGTTTTAACATCTCACACTACAATAAAGGAAATCAGTTGATATGTCGTAGTGTACCTATGTTACAAAGACATACTGTCCGTGTAACATCGTGTAGGTAGTACACTGTGGGCGAGGTTGTTGACTGAAAACCCCTGATTATAACAATAAAATCATGTTTTCACTTGAATACCCATACAAATCACTTGCTTCAATTGTGGTGCTTTTAAGAATATTGCCATTGTGTCACTCTTGATGAAAAAGTTAAACCTTTGATTGAAATTGTTAATGGTTTGTAGAAAAAAACATGTTAATAAAAGTGGCTTGCAGTTGACATCAGAACATACAATCTTACTAATAATGATCTCATGCGCCTCTTAAATAACATGTTGATGTGCTATGGACGAAAAAAATGTGGATGTGTTCATTGTTTTCATTTCAGAACACAAAATTATGAAGGATGTCAACAAATGAAGTCCATGTAACATAGGTATTTTGCCATACCTGTTTACCCATGCTGACTGAAAGTGTGCAAAGTAATAAACAGATTTCTAGGGGAAGAAGTTGAAGAATGGGAGTAACAAATCAGGGGGAAAAAGGAAATTTCAATTTACCCAACTTGAATTTTCAACTTGCATGTCACAATTTCAGTCCCAACCCCATGGAATTACCCATAAGATAGAGCCGTACTCTGATTGCACTTTTCTGAAGTATGAAAGTTTGTGTCTGTCATGGTGTCTTTTTGATACCCTCATATCCAGCCTATCAATGTGTATTACATTTATCCATTGGTCAGTGTGTCTGCAGTTGGAATTGGAACACTGTGAATAATAAAGTTTAGTGTTAAAGTCTGTCTGGAGGTCAGTGAGTGACTGTCTGTGAGAATTCTATATAACTACAGTGTAAGTCTGTCTCCAATTCTATCGGGGCGCTGGTATCTACAGGTCTGGATCCACTGGTCAATCCACTGATGGCAAATAAGTCCTGTACAATTATGGCCCGAATTCAGGAAGGTGGTACAGTTGAAACCATGGTTTAAACCATGGACAAAGACCGTAGTTTTGTATGGGGCGCCAAGTGTCGCATGGCCTATTTCGTTACGAAATCAGTTATTTCTCATTTCATTGACGAAATGTCCTTTTCGTTTCAAAATGTTAACATTTCGTCGACGAAATGACCGATTTCATAATGAAAAAGGCCACACGACACTTGGCGCCCCATACAAAACTACGGTCTTTGTCCATGGTTATTAATCATGGTTTCAATTGTACCACCTTCGTGAATTCGGGCCTATGTGTCTGCCTGAATGTTTATCGACCAACAAATTATAGCTGTACCACATCTGCTTGTCTACCCCCTGGTCAATCTGCTGACGGTAAATATGTCTCTCCGTATCAGTCTGTTTGTCGGTCTGTCACCCAATATGTTCATCTGTCTCCAAGTCTACACAAGCTGCAACATCAACCTACCTTTCCCCAACACATCACTCAAGATAAAAATATACTACTCAACATTTTCAGTTAATTGCATGATCACGTCATACATGTGCATAGTATGAACGACAACAGACAAATCTAACTCAGGCATCAAAAATTGACAGTCCTTCACTTTTAGATGTACACAAAAAATATGTCAAGTCATAAAATTCTCTTCTGGACTACAAATATTTTTAATTCACACAGACAATAATTAAAAATCACTGGGCAGCTCCGCCTTGCGCTTGCCCTGCGGTGGTGACAACACACCATGTGACACGCCCATTCTGGCATGGCACAAGGTGTACCAGGCATACACTGTATCTCGCAAAAGAGATGTATTATACATGAATGAATGCAGCCAGTATGTTGGTATCACTCATAATGCAAATGACAGGAGCTTCTTCGGGACTCCCCGCCACGTCATCAATGTAAAAACCCAACTTCAGCTCATTAGCTTTAATGCCACGACGTTCCACAGAGAGACTGCTCTAATCACAGTGTAAAATCTGCCTACAGGTAGATGCAGCGTGACGTCTACATGATACATTCACTGTTATACCATCATATTATCTGTATTGATACTGTACGTTGCTGGGGTTGTACTGAACATTGGTCAATGTTCTTTGAAGCAAACATAATGTCCTAGGAAGCAAACATCTATATTGTTCATAGCATATTAGACTTCACATGTTATACCCCCTGAGCTGTCCTTTTGTTCTGCCTACACTGATACCACACAATGCAAAGTCCCACTACAAAAAAAAATAATAATGATAATGATCAATATGGTACTACTACTAATAACAATAATAACAATGAATAAAGTCTGAGAGTTCAAAGGCAACTGTACCCTCAAAAAAAAAAAAAAAAAACACAGCAACATAATTTCATCATGTATGACAAAAATGATGATTATGATGATAGCGATAACAATAAAAATCAATACCGGTAATGACATTAGGAAGAACTAGAGAGAAACATCTTCAGTTTCAGACCTGCCTATAAAACTAGGGGCATTCACATGATATTTAACTTCACTAAGCGGATTCATCAGGTGACCCCGGCCTCAAAAAAAAAAAAAATGATAATAATAATAATGACAATAATATCAATAATAATAACATACCCGTAATTAAATGAAATTGCCGTAGCTTTAAAAAACAACAACAACAAACAAAATGTGCACACTATACAAAAGTGAACTTTACCAAACAAACATCTAACAGTACCGAAATGCCCATCAAAATATCTGCCCCTCGATCCTTCCTAAAAGCGTTCAAAAGAGATCGGGGTTGGGATATCACACTGCCCTCATTACCTCCTCCGGCCCACTGACCTCAAACTCCACAGCACCTTGACACACTTCCTGAGTGCACTCATCATGGTAATATTTAACCAGAGAGAGAAAGGGGGGGGGGGGGGGGTGGTGGGGGTAGGCAGAGAAGAACCCATGGCACTGGTTTGAGAGATGCCTGCATGTTGTGACTCACTGTTTGGTCATCTCAGTCCAATATCTGAAACAAAAAGCTACAAGTCCTGCACACTACATTGTATATGCATGTAATAGATGATGTGCATGAGTGTGTCGGGGATGGGGGGGGGGGGGGGAGGGGGGGAGGGGGGAAGAGTCTATGGTCTATTGACCATTCCTTCTGGGTTCTGCTAGTAAATAGGCCCACGATACAGGTCTCACAAATGTAAATACTCTCAATGCACTAGTGTGTTGATGTAAAAATTTCATAAAATTTCATGAAATACAGTACTGTAGGCCTATTGCAAAAAACCTGAATGTCTTTCATGTTTTATACAATGTACAACAAAAATGTAAAAGTTCCAAACCAACTTGTTCTCTTACATTCAGTTCTGAACTTTGCAAGGAATTTCTCTGCTTATAAACTCTGTTCAAATGTCCCCCACTGAAGACTGATAGATACATGTAGACTCGAGAGGTGTCTATGCATGCAGGGAAGTGGAAGGAAAATCAGCTCATACTCAACACATTGAGGGAAGATTATGGTTTCATCACAATTGGCATCTTTTGGGGATCAACGCTGACCAGTATGACTACACATGGTAGTCCCTCCAAATTTACCAGAAAGCATGCATGCCTCCAGCACTGAGGTGTGATTTGTGGAGGAATTTGCCTTTATAAACCAAACCTAATTTGCTTAGCTGATCCAATGACTGTTCTTGCTTGAATATTTTCAAGTAATATCTTTGGTATTACAAAGTGATCGGGTTCATCCGATCAGGATGGTTTAAATTTCATACTATAACAATCTTAAAATGGCAGACGAAATGACAAGCTTGGGAGGATTCAAGTGTCACCGATGGACATTTGTGATGCATAAAAGTATTGAACAGCTCTATTCAATCTTTGCAAAACTAAAATAACATTTCTAAATAGGTCCATCGCACAATGCAGCAGAGCTGAGCACCATGCAGTCCCAACAACAGACTGGTTCAATGAACACTGATTGTTGGATCACCGTAGTAATCACTTTAATACCAGGTTATGCACACTACCTTTATCTGGGAGAGCATTGTGTCAGATGAAGAACACCTCTTTTTTTAATTCCTTTTCATTCCTGAGGAACAGAAAAGACGGTGCAGGCAGCAGGGCCCACTGCTCGACACGCAAACACAAGAGGGAGACCCAGAACAATACCACCAGTGATGGATCAACCCTCACAGCATGGGCAGGCATGGTCGTGGGGGCAGGCATGGTCGTGGGGGCAGACAAAAGCCATCATCCTTGCCACGGCAGATAGAGCAGGCGGTACTAAAGTAGTGACCTAGTCAACATGGTGCTTTGACCGTATGCTATTTTGAGGACTAGAGGGTCACTTTCTTGACCTCTGGATTAACCCTCAGACAGCCAAGTTTAATAAACCCATGACATTGTGCATTGTTTGTCTTGCACTGTAATACAAGATAACCTTTTTAGGGCATCTCAAACAGATGAGGCTTAAATTGACCATTTTATGAGTCAAGTAGACCACAGTTAATTTCATAGGTGTTGTCACATAGGAATGTTTTTGGGTTGGTTTTTTTTTCCTCTGTTTCTCTTATAATCAACAAGGTTTACGATACATGACTCTTAACCTTAAGACATGAACTGCAATTTAATCAGTATTTTTTGTTCCTTCCATGCAGACAAACGGCGTTATCTACGATTAATTACATTCATATCAATGTCAAACCCACAGGGTTGATGTCTATCGGGATGGAGGTAATAACAAAAAAAAAAAATCACTCAATCACAGCAGAAAAGGAAACAAAGATGGTTATCACTATTGGCATAGTAAACTTGAAATATGTTGCAAAGCTACTCCCCGCACAGCAGAGCGCTCTTTCAAAAATCATAACACTTTAAACATGCAAATATTTGGTAATCATTAGCTTTGCCCAACCACTAGCATCAAATGATTCCTTATGCTACTAAAGAGTGCAGACCACATCATAGAGCAACATTGTAGTGCATGCCTGGAAAAAGACCTCAACCAATTTAACTCAAGTCAGAGGAGAAAGGGGTAAGCAATGTAGAGTCTCCTTGGAGATTTTGAGATGCAGAGCCCATGATGTGTTTGCCATCTAGGCAGATTGAAATCTATGCCGCCGTCTTCATGTACGTCCATTGTACGTAAAGGTGTCATACACTCTCATCAGGTACATTGTAGCTGCCAAGTTGGACATTCACACTCTTGAAACTGTGTCATCAGTCTTGTGGATGCAGATACCAGACACTATAAATTGCAAAAGCTTCTTATAAAGAGTTGATCATTTCAAATGTTCATTGTTAGAAGAAATTTTTAGCTGGCAAGTTCTACCTTTCAGGAGAAAAGAAGATCTTCAGCTGTGAAATATAATTAGATTGACTGATGTGTCATGGGGGGGGGGGGGGGAGAATTCATCAAAACATTACTTTAATGAGTTTAAAATTCTCCTGATTAAAGAGGAAAAGATCAAATGCAATACAGGAAGGAACTATGCTAAGCCAAAAGGGAACAAAATTTTAGACTTCAGTCAGAATTATTTGGCAGCAATGACTTGTAGACACTATTAAAGCATACTATGAAAATAAGTTTTATATTGACTATCACAAGGGAAAGAATAATTCTTTGGCTTTCTTCTTCATCGTCCTCTTTCACTTTTTATCTTTGCAGTGACATCACTGAAAGCGAGGACCCCGGGCTGACGAGAGAAAACCCCAGTCACACAGAAAAGATCAAGGAAGCACTAACATTCGGGCTGCTCCCAGTGGACAAACCACACTGGTCATCTATTTAGTTTGAACACCATCAATGATGTAAAAGAAACCCACGAAAAGCACAGAAGTTTGCTGGCCGCCCTTCTCAAATCAGAATCGCTAGATATGATTCAGTCAAAACTGGTTCAAATGCAATGCCATGCCCTTTTTCTCCTCTGCAACACAGGTAGCCATCGACCGACTGAAATGACTGCTTTGACAATGACGTCAGAAAAATTCCACTTGTACTGAAAACATCAACAATGTATGAAGTATCCACTATTTGCTTTCTTACAAAGCTCTACCTAATCTAGGTTTGGGTGTTACTTCCTCCATTTAAGTTTTTCTTCCTCCATGGGAAAATTCCTTTTGAGGACAAAGATGATCTAAAAATGATAAAGGACACATCAGATAAGGAGTAACAACAGTGAAAAGAGAAGGGTATTCTGTATTCAGAGATATGGTAACTGCAGATCTAATGACAGTGTGTTATTTGAAACAGAGCCCTATCTACAAACCACAGAATGCTGAAGCTATTGGGTAATGTGATCTTCAATGGAAAACTCTGGTTTATTTTAAAGTTCATCATTGCTTGCAGACAAAATAAACACACAAGTAGTCAAGGTGACTTTTCTTTAAATACACACATAAAAGGGTTTACATCAACTTTCTTTCTTACTAGAGAACTGAAATAACATATATTCTATCTATCTGGAGCATCTCAGGAAAGAATAGGTGTGTGTTCCCACAAATTGGAATAATTTTCTACACAAAAACCATGAAGCATAAAATACACTGTACAAGTAACACAAAAGTTTATGAGCTAGAAAAGTTTTCCAGTTACCATCCAGTTAATCTGAATTCTAGATGACTAGTGACATTCATCTTCAAACAACCTGCCAACACTGGTTCCATTTTTCTGAGATTCATATGACACTGTACTGTACACCATGTATTTCACAGGGTTTTTATTTTCAAAATTTTGCAAGATGGGTGCTTTTTGCAAGTTTCGTATCACCCAAAATTATGAATTCTCATTCTGATATGAATGTGACGAGCATGTGTATATTTCTCCTTCCAATTTCTGTACTCCACGATTGCAAATTTGACCACTTGCAAAATTGTCAGAAAGTCCCAATTCGCAAAAATAAAAAAAAAGGAATATATATTCACTAAATATACATCATACTACACAGTCATTAAGCAGCATTTGTGGAACGTCACAGCACCTCTCTCAGGCCCCCCTTCATGGCTGTCATTCATAAAAAGGATGGCATGGACTTGGGTGATCTACTGTCTGGCATTTCACCCATTACACATTTGTTGAAGTGACCAGTATTATGGTCACTGCATTCTTCTACGGGCCTCCTTCCTATACAATCTGTCTGGGGACCTGCATCAAGCTGCTACCTGTGCAACAAATGCAACACTACCAGTATTTTTCTGCTTCCTTATTGTCAGAGTCACAATATAGCTCAAGACCATCTAGGTATAGGGTCAATGACAAGAAGACAAACATAAGAACAACACAAAAAGGTTTAGTGAAAATAGCTAGTTTCACTCTGGGGCCAGCAAAAGCATGGTATTATTGTCGCCTCTTTCACCTCACCAGGGCTGTAGGAGACTCTATTGCAATGTCTGGGAAAGTTGGCAAACTTAACGGGGAAGCCATGTGGCCTCAGCTATTAAATAATGACAAATACTTTCAATGGTCAGAGTACATATCAGTTCAAGACAAGGATAATTTCTGACATCAGCACTCCACACAGCGGGATGTTGCAGGGATCTTGCCTGGCAACTTCCTGTACAGTACTGGTTGGGGTGGGGATTCATGTTTTGAACATTCCTATAATAAAAGTGAGATGATGTGAAACCTCTTATGAAATATGAAAGAGCATGTAATTTTAAGAAGGATTCAATGTTTATTTGATGAATATTGGTTTTTAAATGGCTGAGATATCAAAAAAAAGTGATAATAATAAAAGGCGACAGGCCATGCCTTTTATTATCTTTGTTACACCTTGTTTTTGGATTTCTCAGCCATTTCAAAACCGATTTTCATCAAATAAACGTGTAATACCCCTTAGAACTGCATGCTCTTTGACATCTCATAGAGTGGTTTCTGAATATCTCGCAAAACGTTATAAGCTAAATCCTCACCTCGACCAGAACTGTACACACCCTTTAACCCGTTGAAGACAAATCCCGAGTGTACTCGGGCAAGTGTCTATAGGAAATGGGTGTTGTTGCAAAATCAGCCCGTCTTCAACGGGTTAAAGACCAGGTAGCAGGGGGACACCCTGGAGTGGGAAGGTGGGCCCAGCTTGGATATTTTCGAGAATAACCTTAATGAATTGCACACAGCTTTATCACCTGATTTCTATCCCAGTACACACACAGCCGATGAATCTCAACTGGGGTTGACCATTGAGCCGTTGATCAAAGAGTGTACGCTTCAATACACATATTCACTGACCAGAGCTATTCACGGTTTTGTGGACATACCCTGGTGGCCGGTAAATGATTAGGGGGCCATCCATGAATCCCCACAGTACCAGGTCTTTAAAAAAGATGGAGAGCCGCATTCTTCACAACCTCATCGCTGCGTGGCCAACATGTCACAAGTGGATCCATGATATATTTGCTCCTGCCACAATTGCTCCCATGAAACATCTGCATGCCAAGCCAAACATAACTTCTACCTACAAGCATAACTCTTACTCTAATCCCTATCTCCACATCAAACTAAACCTAAAACCCTGACCACATTGAAACCCTAACCCCAACCCTAAAGTCCTTTCTAAGAAAATAAGACAGGAACAATTATCGCTGGAGCAAATGTCATGTCACTGTCACAAGTTGTACCCCCAAAAGACAAAAGAGACATAAAGGAGAAAGGGAATGGGAGAGGGAGACGAGCAGGACAAGATCAGCAACCAAGTTGCACCACTCCTCCCCAGGACAATTTCCACAAGGAAACATCAGCTACATCCACATAACAGCACATTGGGTTAGGCGCTTTTATGACGTGAATCCAATTGCAACTGTGTCGCATCACGGAGCTACCAGCTCCTTGGTATGATCTACACTAATGACAATGTGAACAAATTCATGAGAGTGCATGATTGTATGTAGCATGTGCAGGGCTCACAGATTTCACACAGTCCTGTTTTATTCACTTCCTGCTGTGAGGACCGGAATACTTCCTTGTTTCTTAGATCGCTGCACTTACACTTCCCTCTGGCTCCGTGCAGAGACAGACCGTAATTTTTCATTCCTCCCTCTCTCTCGCTCTCTCTGTACAATAACATTCTCATTCGTACAGCAGCAGGGCTTCATGCAGTCTCTATCCCTGTCTGTCTCTCTGTCTGTCTCTCTAGCTCTCTTCATCTCTTTCTGAAAGGACTTCTATAGGACAAAGAAGCAGCCATTCCTTCTTCTTCTCCATCTCCTAACCCCCAGCACCCTCTTTGCTCAGTCTAAGAGGCATCACTGCATCTTTACCCTCTGGTTCCTAATGTGATATCTGAACTTTGGTGTTGGCACCCCCCCCCCCAAAAAAAAAAAAGTGATGCTACAAATTAGATCCCTGTTACACATGAAAGGCAGCCCGAGGCCTGCATTTGTGGCCGGCCTGAGGCCACTTTGCAGACCATTTGCATGTGAGCTTCGGACCAGCTTGAGCAATGACGCTTTTCATGGACCCCGTTTACATATGGACCAGCCTCACGTCGCCTTTCCTTACTTTGCCTTAGGAGAACCCTTTTAGGAAAGAAACATAACGAACGATATGTTTCGATCGATACTCTAACGTGCACTCGGCTCAGCAGAAGGTCATGTGACCAGTCAATCGCAGCTCCGAAAGCAGGCCTTGGGCCAGGTACCGCTTACACATAGCCACAACCGGTCTGAGGCCGGCTTCAGACCACCTCCAGAGATGGCCTGAAGTGGAGTTAGCCCGAGGCTCGCCCGAGTTTGGTGTGACCATTTACACGAACATGAGAAAGCCGACCTCAGGATGGCCAGAGTCCGACCTCAGGTCGGCTTTCTCATGTGTAACAGGGGTCTAATTTGACACACAATGTAAACCCCTATAATTACAATAATGGCAGCACTGTGATATTTTAGTATGCAACATAGGAGCTACAACCAGGGAGGTGAGTCACCTACAACAGTATGCATAGAATAGAAAGAGCTGTATCCAGGAACTCTCAAAAGCAAACTGCATGTGATGAATTGGCAATTCATTCTGAAGTGTACCTTCTATCCCGGCACACATAATATTTGATGATGCAATCACAGTTCCTCAAACATGATCATACAGTGTACACTTGCAAACAGAGCAAGCACCCTATGTGCATGCAAGTAGTCGAGCTGTTCAGGGACAGCTGTTCTCTCTGTTGCTGGAAAGTGCAGAGAGCACTTCTAAGCTGATTGTCTCGATATTCTTTGAAGTCTTGAATTGGACTTTCACAAATAGAACTCAAAACATTTATAAAGCAAAATGCAAAGCAACAAGTTTAAATAAAGGTTCCCCCATAAAATACACATCAACTGTCTTACCCCCCCCCCCCCCCCCCCACCATCTCTACAGGTCTGTGAAGTGAAACAATATCAATGTCAAAGAGGCTTCAATGAAACAGCTGAATAATAGGAGCTTCCTTAGAATCAGAAATTTAATACAAAGACATTTCATGAAGAAGATTCTGTTACCTCCTCAGAATCAGTATTTTTTAAAAATGGTTAGGGATATGTGCTTTGCATATATCTTTTGGGTTTTAGTTACATTGGCCACGATCAAAGTTTATGCAAATAGGATGCAGTGTTTAAAGGGATAGTATAGTAGGCCCTATTGGTTGAAGTGTAGATTCAGCTTTTCACTTTTATGAAAGATACTTAGAAACCATTTAATAAAATGTATAAGAGCATACAATTCTAAAAGGAATTCTAAGTTTACTTCAGGAAAACTGGTTTTGAAATGTCCAAGATATCCAAAAACAAAGTACAAAGTAAAGCAATCCTATTGAAAGGTGGGTCCCACCTTCGGATCTCTTTGTTTTGGATATCTCAGATATTTCATAACTATTTTTCATCAAATAAACTTTGAATTCCTCTTGGAATTATATGCTCTTTCATATTTCAAAAGAGGCTTCTCATGATCTCAAAAAGTTATCATCAGAAGTTGGAAACTTGATGCTCCATCTCAACTGAAATGTACCACCTCTTCAAATGTCACTACTCCACTACCCCATTACTGAATTTTAAATTAAAGACAAAGGCATGGATTCTGTCCATAACAATTAACTACCATATCTCACCTCAAAACCACCACTGAAAGTTTGATGTGAAAGAGTATGATCCAGTCTAATTTCATTCATTAAGAAAAAAAAGGGTTAATTAGAGAAGATCTGTGAGCTGGGCGACTGAAGAATGGTGGGGTAACAACATCATTACAAATTGCACAGTCCGTATCATACTATAAAACAAACTACATTTTGCATTGGGACCTACTAACTCTTTCATGGATATATATACTGTGTCAAATTCCACATCTTTCTTTATAGTGTCTTATTCAGAGAAAACTGCCATACATGTCATTCTGTTTTGTTTTGGTTTCTCTTTAATCTTCCTCTATTTTAACCCGTTGAGGACAGGCTGATTTTACTACAACACGCATTTCCCATCTAGGCAATTGCCCGAGGGACTTGTCCTCAACTGGTTATGAAAGTCAGTGTCAACAAAAATGTCATTTCACATTAATTGTCCTTCAAAGCTCTCTATGAATATACATCTCTCTTTCTCCAATTATCTATCTTTATCTATCTACTGCATCTATCTAGTGTCTATCTATCTAGTGTCTATCTAGTGTCTATCTAGTACATCTATCTAGTATCTACATAGTATCTAGTATCTATCTAGTATCTATCTGGTAATATCTGTCTACTATCCATCTAGTATCTACATTATAGATCTATTTACATAGTCTATCTGTATCTACCTCATACAGTCTCTCCCCTCTCCATCTAATCCCTCCTACTTCTTACTTTTCCTCTTGAATAAATCCTAGTACATGTATATGACCACTTCCTTCTCACATTCATTTCCTTCACAAAGAAACCTCCTTCCTCAGAAGAATTCACTTCCTCATCTGTGTACTCACAGTAATCATCACCCAGTTTATGTCCCTTTTTCTTTGAAACAAATCAGAAAAACAAACACAATTACATGTAAAATTGGTGTTAAACTTTTGATCACAAGACACTTACCTCCGGAATTTTCAGCTGTTAATGCTACAGCCGTCATCAGCAGAATGACTCGTCTTTGCCTTGCTCATGTGATGGTCAATGAGCGAGTCATTAGACTTTCGGAAGGTTGTACACCTAGCACCCTCCATCTTTGTTGAGAGAAGGTTGGTAGGCCCTGATGTAGATTGCTTCCTGAACTCCCCTTTCAAAGTATCGAGGTTCCCTGTTTAGAACCTCCACCTTCTCCAGGTCCAGGCCATGGCCTGGCGATCTACATCAAGCAATCTGCATCAGGGCCCAACAACCTTCTCTCAACAAAGATGGGGGAGGGGGCCTCCAACCTTCAGAAAGTTTAACACCAATTTCAGTTGAATTTCCAATACAGACGAGCTTCTACTCTAAAACACAATTACGTATCAAGTCCCCTACCTGATTCCCCTTTTTACACCCAATTCTATAATTTCTAGATCTGATTTTTGCAGGTGGGAGCACAACATTTTCTCTCTAGATAGCTTGTGAGATAAGTCTCACTGCCCTAAAATACTTTTATTGGTGGGGGTGGGGTCGATTTTCAATGACACTAAAATTCTGAATTTTACTCATTCTAAACAAGTTTTGGACAATAATCTCTATACCTGTCAGGATTTTGCACTAAATGGACAAGAATCGGCTAAAAACCTTTCTGGTACCATAGCATTAACTGTCTGGTTTCAATCTGTTAATTTCTTGCCATGGTGACAGTTTTATCAGTCCACGTAACATACAGTATGTTCACCACTAAGTCTAGGAATGGTATAAAACAGTTTCAATAGAATTTAAGGGCTGATGTTATATTTTCTAATCAACATTTGGCCATTCAGATGAACAAGAACAAATTTTCAATGAGCATTTATTATTTGACCTTCATATGTTAGTACAAGATGTCAGTCCAGCATAATGTACGCTAGCCCCAAAATGTTTATTTTGGCATAAATTCCATTATATTCCTTGTTTGAAGGTATTTGGGGGCAAAGCCATCATTACAGTGTTCTCAGAGATCATATTGTACTGGGGGCTAATGCACATTGTAAAGAGAAAATTATCTGACACCCATGAAATGTACCCTTTTACCTTGGAAATGCCCACTTGCAAAAAGGCTGCTGCCAAGCTTACCTATAGATAGAACATACAGTGTTGTTTTCTTCTTTTTCTTTTTTCTATTCTTCTCCTCCTCCTTCTTCTTTGTTATCCTCCTCTTCTTCTTCATCTTCTTTTGTGGTGGTGATGGGGGGCTTCTTTATGCCATAGTAACTGATGCATGTCGTGCATGGCTTTTAACATGCTCCTGTTGTTGCCCCATAACCCATGCACCCGAACATTTGCAATTTTGTACACTACTGTAAAGACATGCATGTGTGTGCACAGCTCACAAAATGAACAGTTGCCAAGTTGTCTCAGACGATGAAAATTAATCAATGCCTGGATTTGGCAAAATACTGCTCTTTTCTGTCAGGCTAATCTAAATAGGACCAGGAACTGTGATTTTTTTTTTTCTTTTCTAAAAGTTAGTATTACTTACACTGTAGTGCAAAGTACTCAAATGACAAATTATAGAAGTGTACAAAACATTAAACTTCAGGCACTTTCTGATCGAAATCTACCAGTGAGCACTACTAACATGCAAGGATCAGTAGTTGTTGGAATGGGTATCAACCTATCATGTACTGGGCCAGAATCTGAATGCGGAAATTGTCATCTTGTCAACATGCACAGGCTCTGAATATCAACTATGCATCTTATCACCAGGGAAAGATAAGGAACTGGTGACAGTCATTGAATATGGTGTAATCAGAAATCTTGACATAAATCTTTAAAAATTTGACAATTTAAGGAAGAAAAAGATGCTTTCAATTTTCTATAAAATGTTAGCACCCATTCATCAATCAGAGGACTAAATTTAACAGTTAAGAAGACTTTGAATATTCTTCCACGCTGCTTCCACCAAAACAGTAATGATCAATAAAAGGCTCAAACAAAAATTGTCCACTCTTCATGAAACACTAACAATACTGATTAGACCAACCCTGCAGGATATAACAAAAATAAATTAACAAACAATAGAGTAAATTCAAATGAATAATAATACAGCACAAATCACAAAAAAAAAAGATTTCTTGGAGTTGATGAGTCAAAGGTATTTCCCACAATCACATCTGATAATAGTATACAATATTGTACATTTTCTGTATAATATTCAAATGTCAAATTGCATTCAGACAACAATGTTCACAGAATTCAAAGGCACCTCAATATTGAAGAAACAACATTAAAGAGGGCATCACAACATTTTGAATGGATCTTTGGTTACTTTTCTCTGATTGCCATGGTAATGGGGTAAACTTAAGCTAAACTGCACAACATCATCAAACAAACAAGTTTACAGCCATCAGCACTTTGTATGTTTGGCCTACTGTGACATCAAATACTTCCAAAATAAACAGTGGACTGAGCAGACAACAACATACAGCTGTAATTAGGAAAATGTGAAAAGACTAAGAGAAAATTAACAACGTCCTTGCCTCGAGAATTGACCCTGGGAATATATACATGTATCCTATAACATAATCTTATCATGCTGCTCATAGCAGATCTCTAGTCATACATGTACTTTAATACTCAATCTCAAGCTACCTCTTAAAAAGGCTATTGTGCATTTCATGGGCAAAGGTCATTGACCCCTACCATTCAGCTTCAATGACTAGGTGTACTATGTTTTCATAACATGCAATGTTTTTTCTGGTCTATGGCCAAATTATTGATTTACAACTTTTTGGCCAATACAATCAAACCTTTACTCTTTGTGAATACATGACTGCTTCAAACCGTTTCAAGCAGGAGATGTTTCACAAACTTGGAAACCTACTTGGATGGAAGCAGTTCTACGAGCAGTTCTGTAAACTTCACTAGCCATCATGGTGCAATTCCACATATCATACTCTAGAAGACTTTAGGAACAGAATCAAATCACACATACAATGTACACTGTATAGTCTCTAAAGTGACTTACACTTTAAAGAGACTTTCACCCTCATCAAAAAGGAGAACACTGTCTTGTCTCTTTCCATATAGTGTCAACACAGAAATTATACACTTACACACACAGACACACACACGCACAACATATATATAATTATATATATTAAAGTTTTAATATTCCACTAAAGCGCTAACCTATTCTTGAGGATCGCGCCGATATTTTCAGGGGAAAAAACGGGCATCCGAAGCCGTGTTTCAGTGCAAATGCGCCGTCAACGAATTGGGGAATCTGCGCATGCGTCAGCGGGTCTCTCTCTTGCCAATGTAATCCCTGACGGAATTACGAAGTATAATATATTTTTGTCAAAATCAGATACAATGTATCTATGCAAATCAGAAGAGGCGGTGGTGTCAACAACCTACATGTAGGTGTACAACCATCCCATTGGTTTATATACAAACAAACAAACAAAAATATCAACAACAACAAAAAACATACGTTCAGTGCTCTTGGTCAATAATGTAATATTCATTGTATCTCCCTTCTTATAATAAAAAAATAAAAAAATTGCCAGGATACTACAAGCCTACAGTGCTATGATGCAAAAGATACAACTTGTATTTTTTTATGATTTTTGTGTAAAAAACTAGAAATGTCGCTACGGCGACTGGTGTATGCCTCCGCCATAATGCATGGTTCTCCTAATAGGTTTATAGTACAATGTCTTGACAATGTGTGATGACAGTTTCACACAATTGGCAAAATATTAAAATGACAGGTTTGCCACAAATGTGATGAATGTTCACTTTCCTAGAACTACCTTGTAGGTTCAATTGGATGAATGATTAAAACGTCAGAGTGCAGGTATTTGGGGGAACAGATGATTTTTACTTGACTTTTGACCCTTTTATAAGTTTATGCATTGAGTAATTTTCAAGGTATTGAGAAAAAGTATAATTTCAGTATCAAATGGTAAAATAGTATTATCTAAACCTGGCCTTTGACCTTTGACCTCACAGTTCCAAAGAGAATCACTATCAGGTAGAACATGCATGAATATGTAAGTTTCATGATAATACCTTGAGTTACTTTTGAGATATGGAGGAAGAAGTGCAATTTAGCACTTTCACTTGACCTTTGACCTTTTGGCAAGAAACTTCCCACAGAATATTTATTGGGTTATACATGCATACATCAAGTTTTAAAAAAATCCTTCAGGCATTGCATAAATATAAGGAAAGTAGTGATATTTTGAGGAGTTGACCTTGACCTTTGACCCCTGACCTTTGACCCATGACCCCCAACTTCCCTAGATAATCACTGCCCATCGGTACATGCATATATACTAAGTTCCATGAAGGTACCTTGAACCATTTGCGAGATATGGAGAAAAAATGAAATTTCAACCTTTTTTTCACAAAATAACCTGTGACCTTTGACCTTTGACCCCATGACCCTAAAATCCAAATAAAGTATCATCCCCCCAGGATATACCCTCATACCAAGTTTGATGCAAAACCACCTCACTGTTCTTAAAATATCGACAAAAACAAAACGGGACGGACGTACGGATGGACGGACGGACGGACGGACGGACGGACGGACGGACGGACGACCCGAAAACCCGATAATGCCTCCGGCCACTTCGTTGGCGGAGACATAAAAAGAAGAAGAAGCTCAAGAACAGGGTTAATATAAGACTTGTAAGGTGACAATATCATCACCACATCAAATTTTCATATTTTTAGAAGGATATCTGGTTGATGCTATTATCAGTTTAGTGGAAAAAACAATTTTGGCAGATTTCCATATTTTTCTTATCTTAACCCATTGAGGGGGGGGGGCTGATTTTGCTAAAACACACATTTCCCACAGACCCCTGCCCAAGTATACTCGGGACTCATCCTCAATGGGTGAACAAAATCCCTACCAGTCTGTTTGTCTGAGAGGCCACATGAGCACCTTTAAGATTCAAAGATTTTACATGATGCCAGCATCTCTGTGTCTTGATGATAAGACTATTAAAACAAGTAGCTCCAGCAAAGTTCAATGACCTTGAACATTATGCCAGCTCCTTTCCCCAGAAAGTTAATTAACCCGTTGAGGACGGTTTGATTTCACTACAACATGCATTTCCCATTGACACTTGCCCACGTATACTCGGGGACTCATCCTCGATAGGTTACTCTTTCCTTCATCCTCCCCCCCCCCCCCCCAACCCCTTAGGCAAGGAGAGATGTTTACCACATTGTATTGACAGATTTTTTTTTCACAGAAAAGCTTGTTTACTTTTCTACCGAAAACAGATACTGTCCACAATCAAGAGGAGTCGACACCCACCTCACATGAGCTGTTAGGAATGTTCCCTCTAGAGACAACTTTTTATACACAATACCTCACTCCAACTGTTACAAGCTAGTGTATTTCTATCCAATTTCAAGAGCATCTTCACTTTATCGCCTTAACACTGGGATTCTTAATATCCCTTTGCATGCTTTGAATGTTGACTGGTAGAAGAAAAGCCCATACTAGTGCTGTATCAGGAAAGTGGAAATTTCACCTCCCTGCAGGTGGTGTACACACTGTCCAAAGTCCCTGGCACAAAAGGGGTTAAACTGCATATTGACAAAAAAGTTCTAAGAGGTACATTGTAGACCTACACTATTTGCACACAGATGGGAAAATACTGTCGAGAACAAATTTATAAACATTTGAAAGATCCGAGTCACAGAATCAGGTGAGTGAATAACAAAAAGAGAAAAAAATGATCTTAAGTTTGCTCACACCAAAGGTACAGTGTACATAATTCAAAATGTCCTGGCATATCAATATTGCTGGATATATTATGTTTTGTAGATTTGTTTTAGTTTTGCTTTTTGTTTGTTTGTTTGTTTGGGTTTTTTTTTTTTGCGTTTTTTTTTTTTTTTTGGGGGGGGAGGGGGTTTGCTTTGAATTTGACAGCAAGCAATCATGCCTGAAATTCATTTATGAGTCATTATCCAGGCTGCACCTGAATAACAAAAAGTTATCAGAAAAAAAAGAAATATATATATATATATATACATTGAGAGGAAATGAAATTGAGAGTTATAGGCCTAGGCCTATACCTGATATGCACAGATCATATAACTTTAATCTTTAAAAAAAAAAAATGAAAAAAAAAAATGTGGTCTTGTGCCAAGAGGAATTCAGCTATGAAACTTATTTTGACATGAAACTTATTTTGACCTGAAATCTTGGCCTTCAGTAGGTAACAGGAGAAACTTCTACAACCTCTATTTTACTATCCATCATGTGGCACCATAATAGGCCTACCTGTATTTTTTTTTTCTTGTTCAAAGAATTGATAACTACGCAACCTTCCAATCAAAAGCCGTACAACAAACTCTTTTCTTTGATCTCTTAGCCTTTGAAATTCCAAACTATACGAATAGCACAGACTCATCAAACTCAGACAGAAAGTAACATAACAACAAAGGCCAAGGCTTTCATCACTTAACATTATTAGTAAACATAAGAGAACAAAAGTTTCAAACCACCACACTTTCTCTTCTTATTCCAAACTCATGCCATCTCATCAAAGAGGTAGGCCTACCAGTATGTGATTCAGCTTGTTGCTCCTTAGAATCAACTGCCACAAATGTACACTACCATATATGACAGTTCTGGTTACTGGTAGCAATGCATCAATGAAATACAGTGCATATTGGACCTATAAACCTTGGTAAGAAAATATTAATTTTCCACTGATGTCAGTCCCTGAACAGTAGTTCTTTCACTGAAATTATCCCAGCATAGATCAATTAGTGTCTCTTCGTGAGTTTGACATAACCCATATTCTACAAGAATACTCACGTTTCGGTGGTGTGAGGTCAACCACGAAATGTACAGTGCAAAGTTCACCGTGCGTCGCGAGTTGAAGATTCACACCTCTTCTTGTATCCTTTTTAGTCTTACCACCAATGAAACTTTCAGTGATAAGGCACTCCGTGTTCCTTTTCAGCTAAAATCACCCAAAGTAATTGACAGTATGGGGGTAATGCCCATTAGCAGAATTAAAGCATCACATTCGGGTAAAAATTACAACTAGACTATAAAAGATCAGTCCTGACTCCGAGGTTGAACTCATCGCGCGGTATATAACACCGCGTTGAAGGACAAAAGCTTGTGGTAACCGAAGCATGTGCCCGCGCTGCCAAGTACCCACAAAGACCCATTAGAGAAACCTTGCTCGAATCTCGAAGTTTGGAGATGATTTCAGCAAATGACACATCAAAGGGTGGAGTAGACATACAAGCACGACAGTTTCTTAACATGAAGTCAAAATCTGTGGTCGAAACTAACGAAATCGAAGAGGAGAATCTTACCTCAGCCAACACTTTTTTTTCCGTATCCATGCCCGCCGCAGCACGCTCGAATCCTATAGTTATTAACCTAGCAAAGCCTTATGTATTTCCTAGGCGAGACGTGTATAAAGTCTATGGCGATCCCTCCGTACGTGGTGTGGTACCTTGTGTGTGATGAGTTAATGACGTGTTAACTTCAACCCGATTCCGTAACCGTCCAAAAGATTTTGGATGAGGAGAATTATCATCGTCCCAACGGAGTAAGACAAAATGATCGTCCTCTGAAATGAAGGATGAGACTACGTAACAGACAGGGTTGAGACACAGAATCTTGCACATCGAGATTGTTAGGGTAAACTTGCCTCTATTTCCTACCTTATTGTTCGGGGAGAATTCGCAGCTAGGACAAAAAGGATCGCTCGCGCGCTCAATAACGTTTGATGCTAGTGTGTGTGTATGTGTGTGTATCGCCGCAGCACTGTTCATCAAAGGCATTTAACGACACACAGGCATCGCGCATACGCCCAGTATGTTACCAACCAGTTTGACTATTTTCCCCGTTAAAGAGCGAGGGACATTCGAAAGGTTTCCAAGGCAAAATATTTTGTTCTGCGCAAAAGTATTAAACAAAATTGGTATGAGATGAAAGCTTAGAGTCTCACCTTTCCGATTGTCGAAAATTTCCCCTCAAGAACGGCAAAATCAAAAACGCTGGGTCCAAGTTCCTTCAGACTTTCTGCCTCCGATCGGAGTCGCCGTATGGAATCCAAAATGGCGCTCCGAGAGTTTGAGGTTATTGCAAAGCGGATCGTGTGCGACGTGCGCATGCCATTATTGAAACTCAAGCGACCTCAATGAACGGGTTACCTATTAGGCTCATATAAAAAAAAAGAGTAAGCAAAGTTTTTCCACATCGCTGGTAACCCACTGGAATACAGGATAACGACGTTCAACTAACTAACATAGATGTTATGAGCATCCTCTTTCACACGGTCCCTTCAAAATATTGGGAGTTTGAAAAAGGCTTGATCTAGAAATATAACCGTATGATGTTCGACGGGGTTTTAAAAGTCGACTGGCTCTCGCACGGGATTGATGATGTCATCTTGCACTCCAGTCGGCAGTGTTCACGCAAGATGTCGAAGGTCCGCGTTTTATAACGTGGGTTGCAAACGGTGGTCTATTGACCGACACATCAAAGGAGCTTAACGGATTCTGAAGTAATGGGGGTTATAGGTACCGGTATATTAATGTTCGAAGCTTTCCCAGATTCAGGTATAGAAATGGGCAGTTTGCATGTTGTTAGTGTTTGCTTCCAGTTATAGATTTTTTCATCTCTAGGCCTATCAGTTTCTAATAGGGCCCTATGTGCCAGTCAACAAGTCGGCCCTATCGTTTCTCTGCAGTTTTAATCCGACCATATCACACACGATACATTGCCAAAAATATAAAGAAGAGAACCGTAAAATCTTGTGTGATTGTATGGCAGGGCATTCAGATTAAAAAGCTGGTATGGGAAAGATAATCCCAGCAACGCACTGTAGTTAGCCTACGCAGGTAGGGCCTACTGTTGTACATGTATTTGTAATACACTCTATAAAAGAAGTGGTAAATCAACATGTTAAATGTTTTCACTCCTCAGACCTTTGAATAAGATGTTAAATTCAAATGTTAAACTGCATACCATTTCAAACATGGTAGATGTAAATCTAACATTTTGAGTGTTGAATTTAACATTTAGAATACGGTTGGAGAGTGAAAATGTTGATTTACCATTTTATTTTCAGAGTGTAATAGCTGCACTCGTATATAGACAGAATCGATAATATCATTAATCAATGTATATTAATTCTTATAGACTTGCCACCATTGCGTCAATACTAGGCCTATAGGCCTAAATGAGAATTTGCATCTGACCATTAAAAAAAATGTAGGCCTATGATAGTAAATTTGATCTCCAATAACATAACGTTTGGAAACTAAAGAGATGAAATTTATTCGGAAATGGCACAGATTGGGTCAAATTCCAAGGTAAATGCCAGCACGCAAAATTTTAGATGCGATACTGATGGAGAACAATTATCATAGAAGACTCCCAGTGTCACAATGGTATAGGGCCTGTAGGTTGATATGCATTAAAAATTGAATAGGTTATGCAAGGTTTACATCTTCACCAGTAAACAACGACGTTGGATAATCATTAGCATTCTAATAGTGATAAGGCGTTTTGTTTTCTAGCATTATTTTCACCACGGCGTTTGATTGTGAATGCATCAGAGGTTTCAACATAAAAAAAAACACCTCCTTGCATCCTATGTTGAGAGATGACTATGTGATATTTGGTCAATGGTCAATTGTGTATTTTGTATACATTTTCTCACAAATGCAATTAGATACATGTACCTCTCTACAGCCAGTCGTCTTGCCATTCAATAATGCCAAACTTGCACAATCTTCTGAATATCTATACTCTTCAGAACTCTCTTTTATATAGTGGAAATGAAAAGGTCATCTTACAGTAATTTACGATAAGGTTTAGTATACTGACAGATTTGTCGACTTATAGCCTTAAAAAAATCATATTCCCATCATCAGATCATATTAATATGTATATATATATATATATATATATATATATATACAGTATGTCCAAAAAAATTACAATCAAATTTTCGCATTGATAACACCCAAAATGATTAAACTGTCTATATGGTACTTCAGAGTTTTAAAATAATCAACATCTTAGCTCTATTTTGCAGAAAAACCCATTCAATTTGGTTAAGCGGTCACAAAGAAATGTGGAATGTTGGAAAGCATGTCAGGAGTCTGATTCTTCAAAGTTTGGCACTGTGTGAATATAGACAGAACTTGGAGAGAAGAGATTCTTGACATCCTCTACGAAATTCCTCATTTCTCTGTGCAAAAACTTATCATTGTCTTAGCATACACTACAACTGACGAAGGCCTGAGGCAGGCTGAAAATTTTGTAGTAAAAAAACCTTGTTGGATCCATGGCGTATATATGAGACTCGTTATAATTATATATAATTATGCAGTATTAATCGCAGCCATGAATAACTTGCTACTGCTCATTTATAACTGGCACTATAATCTCTGTCATCTCACATCAATGCGGATATAATAATGTATACTCCGTTTTTCTTCCTTCCCACTTCCCATGCAATTGGTTTTCTCATGATCCCAGTTCTGTACCTTCGGAAACCCATCACTATCATTTATCTTGCATTCTGCATACCATTCTACATTCTTAATATCGGCACCTTGTTCAACAAGCTGTGCTTTACTAAGACCCCTCACAACATTCTATGCATAAACCTGCTTCATTTTGTAACCGATATATTGCATTGTGATGTACATGAATGTAATTCCCATGACGTATAGGACTGATAAAAAACATGAATAAAAAAAGAAAGGCCAACTATGTGAATGTTTGTGAAAATAGATAAACTGAAACTGGAATTGTTTTGAGATAATACGTCGCAAGGTTCTGAACTGATTTTAATTCACGAAAGGTACAATAAAACATAATAACTCATGGCACAATATATAGTATAATGCTTAGGCCTGTATATAGGGCCTTTGTTTTGTTTCATGTTTGTTTTGTTTTTTTGTGTGTGTTTTTGCATTGTTTCATACATTCTATTGTGTCTGTGCATATACCCCTGTGTTGCGAAACATTACTTTTTGTGATGGTGCATTGGACTGATCTATAATATACTGTACATATTCCCGGGAGAACAATCATGGAAACTGCTATTCTATCACCTTTCGCCCCAGAAATATTGAAATAATACTCACAAACTGTAAAAAGTACAGTGTAACACGGCAATTCAAGGGGGAAATCGCTATTGGCATATATTTCCTTGTTCGTTTAACCTCACTTAAGAGATTGTTAAAGCCAAATGCCAAAAATAGTAAGCTACAAAGAATGTCAATTTAATTGTTCTTTTTCTTTGTGCAGGGACATACGTTTATAGATAGAGCAAAGGTTAACGTGTGTGGCAAGCATGCAGTCAGTTATACAGTTAGGAAGTACATGATATAAAAAAAAAATCCCCTCATCCATAAATGCGTCACTTATAGGAAATAATAACCCTATAAACTTTTGACTTTCGTCATTTGTGGCGACACAAAGCTATATGCTGGTTGGCTACAATGATTTTATATGAAATGTCTGTTAATACCAATGATATAAATGGACTGGCAAACCGGACCTGCGTAGAGTTGCGTATTGTTGCGTATATAGGCCTACCTATGTGATAGGCCTATACATCTAAATCACTAATTCGAAGTCATTTAAACGAAAGATAGATGCAGGGGCCGCGGAACCGGGGGGGGGGGGGGCTGGGGGGCTGCAGCCCCCCAGCCCCCCCCCCCCCCCCCCATACACACACACACACACACACACACACTTTTGGATCGTGAAAAAAAAGGAAAAAAAAGAAAAAGAAAGAAAGGGGAAAAATCGGGGGGGGGGGATCACACTACCCGAATTTCTCACGAAGTGTTTTTCAGATTGCTTTATCTTGATTTTAAAAACGCAAAAGCTCCGTCGAGAGGGAGGGGGCATCCCCCTCCCACACCCTCCGGCCCCCCTACCTCATTAGACTTTGTACATACACATAGATGATGCACACGCGGAATAAGAGCTAAATGCTGTGATTTTGCTATTAACACCTTCCTGAAAAATTATTTCCAGAAATATTTTTTTTGGGGGGGGGTGGGGAGCTAGAAAAAAAGTCCAAGTATTGCACCACAAGACTTAGTTTGCACCAGATCGCTGAATTTCAGGTCTGAAAATGTAAAATCACCTTCGTGTGGGAGGAGAAATATCCCCTTTGTATATACACCCTCGTGAGCATGCCTTTTCTGTTTGATTGCTTAACAGACAACGTTCATGAAATTAATTGTAACAATAGATTAATACAAGAAGTTTATTTAAATGCTACCACTTTATAGACAAATTGTTCAATAATAATCCACATCAAAATATCCTGCTACCTTAAACAAGTGGGGCCGTTTCAAGTCAATAAAAGACGGAAAAACATGCATCATATTGCACCATTTACAAATAAAAATACAAAAAATCTCACCGTGGGAGGGGGAACACCCTCCCCCCCCCCCCCCCCCCCCGTTCCCTCCGCTCGCTCGGGCTCGGTCGCTTCGCTCCCTCGCATAGTAACCACCGCCCTCCCAATATCACAAGATCATTATCCAGGCTACGCCGGTGCGTCTAAGCGGGGGGTTTCAAGTCGATAAAAGACGCAAAAGATGCATCAAATTGCACCATAATTTTACAACATCAAAATGCAAAAAGTTCTCCCGTGGGAGGGGGAACATCCCCCTCCCACACCCTCCTCCCCCCCCCCCCCCCTACCCTCCGCTTGCTCGGGTTCGGTCGCTTGGCTTCCTCGCATAGTAACCGCCGCCCTCCAAAGATCACAAGATCATTACTATATAGTATCCAGGCTGCGCCGGGGGGGGGGGGGGGGGGGGGGGGGGGAGGGTGTTGACCTAATAGTAACCTAATAGCCTTGCGTAGGCGTATATAATTTACGTATAAACTGGGTATGTTTGGGCCCTTTTATTTACGCCAAAGTACGTGAAAAGAAAAATAAACGTGTTAATTTTTTTCCGCGTACATACCCCGCATACCCCTTTGTCGTCGCTATATAGGCGTATTATACTTGTTGCTAATTCAAGGACGGCGTAGCCACAGCGTTAAGGTAGCGTATGCTCGGCGTAAGTTGGTATAATGCAACACCATGCAACCCCACGCAAGCCCGTTGTTAAAGCCCCTTTTATAGATTAACATTTCATTCGTCCAATAAGAAGCAGTTGTAGAAACTTCCGTTAATAAAGTCGTTTACAAGTCACTTTTCCTTGGAAATAATTATCTCTTTTAATGCACTCACCGCAAGTGATTTGAGATACATGTATCATGTATCTTTTCTTTCAAAATCAATTTGAAGAAAAAAAAATGTTTGATTGTTTCGAAAAATCTATCTGAGTATCTTCACCAAAGTTAAGTTTTATAATTATGGTGATTTCATCATAATGAAATCGTAAAGTTGGGCTGATCTCTTAATGGTTGAAAAAGAACCGGAATATCAACAGTTATTACTCAGCGGCTACCGTCTTATACCTTTTTATCTTCACACCACATTAGTTTAACACACGCACACACATTTTTTTTCACTCTCTCTCTCTCTCTCTCTCTCTCTCCCTTTCTCTCTTCTTTCTCTGCACTGCATGACAACGACTTAGTGTAGGATTTGTCAGGGTGTATGTTTCGGGTTAATTTCCATGTCTATAGTTTGTTTCGTCATTCCACTTTGTGATTTGTTGTATAACGTGTGGGGAGAATGTATACAAGCATTGTTTTTCAGCATTTCCGTAAACTTCTAGTATTTTGCAAACCGTATGCATGTCCTTTATCATACATTGTGATGTAATTGAAATTATGCATTCAACTTCTGTAGTCTACGATGTTTCTGCTGGAAATAGAAAAAATAAAGAATGAATTAAAAAATCACGGTGTTTTTTGGGGGGTGCTTTTTTGTGTGTGTTTGTGTTTGTTTGTTTGTTTGTTTGTTTGTTTGTTTGTTTGTTTGTTTGTTTGTTTATTTTTAAATGGGCCCTTCCGTTATAAACGCTAAATAGCAGATAATTGTCCGGTATATTCTATCTTTGAGGGAAAGTTCACCCAAATATACATGTGGTCTGAATGAATGCAACAATATTTTAGTAGAACATATCCGTGAAGTTGGAGGAAAGAGGGACAATCCGTTCAAAGTTATGAACATTAACAAGTGTCGGTGCCGCCATCGCCGAATGAGATTCACAACTTAAATAAAAAATATTATTGTTATATAGTATACAAGGCATTATGTTCAGAGGCCGTCGTCCAAGTCAATCGTTTTGCTTATTGATAACAGTCTCCTCCACCTGTACACTTAAAGATCTGAAATGATATTTATGCATTATTTCACATGATTACAATTTGAATTGCGACATTTGTTTGTGTTTTCACAACTTGTGAATAATATGTTCGATATTGCTATACTTATCTTCTGTTATGTACAAGTGGAGAAATAAAACTTACTGAAACTGAAACTGAAACAACTGTTCGTGACGCCACGGCAGAACAATGTAAAAAGAATGCTGCAAAATTCAATTTTTCTATACAGCATATATATGAAAGAGCAACTGACTACTTCTTCCAAAAGCAGGGGGAATTACATTACCCTTAGCATATTATTGTCAGAGGAATTAAGTCAGAGGAATGTGTACCTTTCATAAACAATGACAGTTTGTGGAAGTCTCTTTATTTTCTTTATGTTAGTCTTCTCATCCGTCGATTCCATCACCAAAACTTTAAAAATGCATAACTATAGATACAGATTGAACGGATTGTAATTTTTTTTTTCTCAAACGTAAATAATGAGTTCCGATGTTACTGCTGCATTCACTCAATCCACATTTAGAAGAAATTCCCTTTAAACACCATGGTCCTGATCGAAAAGGTCATTACAGGTACAACAGCAGTGCACATACATAGAGTGCAGAATTCGAACTAGGACTTCCTGTTAGTATAGAATCAGTATAGTTATACCAACTGCATATCGCATCACTGCATAATTTATAGAGGAGCAGCATTGTTCTGTATGGTGTTTATTGCAACAGTGGCTGAGGTTGCAGAAGAATATAACAGTGTAATTATGTATATATAGTACATGAGCGATGTGGACATTCAAATCTTGTATAGTGAGTAACAGAAGACATTGGATGTGGTGATATATACCAGTAGGCAAATCTATAGTTTTTGGTGGTTATGAAGGAGCAATGTGCAGGCCGGAAAGGACACATCAACTCAAGTTGTCTTGGGGCTTTCCCCATCATTTTAAATGCTTCTATTGTTACTTCCGGTGGCGATGATCCAATGGCGGTGCTGGAACTATAGACAGGTGGTGTATAATGGTGCTGGTGGTGGTCGGCTGGTATATACACACCATGGTGCTGGTGGTTGTGGCTGTGGTGGTTCAATGTGTTGTTGTGGTGGTGGAAGTGGTGGTCGTGGTCGCGTTGGTCGTGGTCGTGGTCGCGGTGGTCGTGCTGATGCATGGTAGTGGTGCTGGTACACTGCAAAAAGTCCGGTGTTAAATAGTGAACACCGAGCTGGTGTTAAATTTTCGGTGCTCATTTATGGTGTTAAATTAACACCTCCGGGTGTCATTTCCAAATTTTAAACTGTTTTTTTGAAGAGTTTCTTAGTAACTGCACTTCTTGTTGATTTTTAATTTAAACAAGACGATCAAGAATTTTACATTAAAATACTAGATTTTTGAAAAAATGTGAAAATAAATTTACACCAAAGTAACACCAGCTGGTGTGGTCTCTTATTGAAGCTGGACGGGTGTTAAACCATTGATATTAACACCAACAAATATCACATCAACACCATGTGGTGTCATTTTTTAATTAACACCAGTACAGTGTCAAAATAACACCAGGTACAGTGTCAAATTAACACCACGAAGTGTCAGGTGAACACTTTTCAACACCATCACAGTGCATTTTTAACACCTGTGGGCGTGGTCCTTTATTGAAGTTTGATCGGTGTTAGATTTAACACCCGTGGTGTTAAATCTAACACCGATGTTTTTACAGTGTACACACTATGCGGCGCTGGTGGTTAATAGTGTCTGTGGTTGTGTTGTGTTGGCGGTGGTGGTGGTGGTTGTGATGATGCATGATGGTGGTACTGGTGGTGCTGCGGTGCTTTTACTGATGGTGGTGCTGCGTGCTCGTGCTGATTATTGCGCTGCTGGTGGTGATGTTACTGTTTGTCTATCAGCGTCGCTGGTACTGTCATGATGTAACAGAGTGCAGAGACTTTAATTGGGTTTACTTTTGATAATCGAAACAAAAGTTTCCTTTTCCTCGTTTGATCCTCTGATGAAACAGTATTTACCATGCACAGCCACAAGATTTAATAGGCCTGTAGTACATTACTAAAGCCATATCTTTTTCACAGACATAAGTTTGGAAGTTGTTATTTTTTTAAAACCAGTGTCAATAATGACAAATATTAGGCGCCTAATTGATATGCACTTCAAGAGGCATAGACATAAGAAGGATGATATACATGTTTTGCTTTGCTGAGATATTTTTTTTTTGTCGCATTGATTGGTTCTGTCCAGTTCTATCCAATTGTGATAACGTATCGAACTTCATATGACATCTATAAAACAAACAGTTTTTCGTTTGAGTAGCAAGCAAAACAAAATATCTTGTCAACAACCTATTGCATCCTGACACCGTGTATATAGGGCCTATATATCAGAGTAAAATTCGTCATGATCTGAGAGCTATATAGCTAAAGACAACATTCTGTGGAGTTCGTCTGAATATGATAAGAATAAACTGGAATTATGGGCTCACATCATTACGATAGACTATTATGTTTGGTTTAATTTCTTAAATGACAAAAAAAAACAATAGGCAGCTGTTATAGCTCTTCCCTCCATTGACTGATTGAATTGCGTTTGCACGATCTTTGATCCGATTGTCCTATGATCAGGTCCTCTCGTCATGTCTGGTCATTAGCAATGACACTCATAAATCAGTTTCAATGTAGTACTAGTATGCCTTTGATATTGCTTTCATAGTTGGCTGAGTGAGCTTTCCCTGCAAAAAAAGCCATCGATCTGTCCTTCTAATTATTTTTTTTTCAATTATTCAAAAAGAATTATAGTGACGCGAAATCACAAATGAGAATCAAGTGACACTTTGTTCAGTTTGTCGCCACGACTGGTGTTACGAAGTAACTTGGTAAGGGCCTTACGTGAACTAAATAACATTTTCTATCGACGGGACAAAATGACCTTTCCGACCTGACCGACAGACAGCAACACACCCTGACCTCCTCTAGCAGCCAATATTTTGTTTATTTGTTTCCTTGTTTGTATGTTTACTGTTGCTGTCGTTTGTTTGTTTTTTGTTTGTTTGTTTGTGTTCATGTGTGAACGATATACAAGTATTCCCTGTGCACACGATCATCAAATACACACGTCAGTCTGTGATAAGTCCCCAAATTTGGGTATAATTCGGCTGAAGGTCACCCATTTCAAATACTTTCCTGAGTATAAAGCATGCAACCGTGTCTCCAAACAAGAGTGCAAACACATCAGTCACACACTACCAGGATAGAGACAAGAACTATACCATGGAGGTCAAACAAAGGTGATGTATTTAAATATACAAAGAGGGGCAACGATTCTGTGATATCAACATTCTGTGGTTCCTCAAAATTATGAAGACACGGTATAGTTTTTGAAATCTGATTATCAGACTAAAGGTATACATTGATCTTCATGATTTAAATTCTTATACTTTGTAATGGTCCCGTTATCTTTGCATGTGTTGTGTACTTGCATGATGCCCGAGTGCGCGCTCCCGTTACTTTTCGATCTGAATCCTTCGACCGAAGTTGCTGGTTTTGAACTTAAGTTTACAAGCAAAATGGAGACGACGAATGAAAAGGATGGTAATTACCCACAACCTGTGAAGGTCTAAAACGAAAGCTATATGTGAAGGGAAACTCTACTCAATGCTCAAACTGAAGTCAAGAAGAATAAAGTCAAACTCAACGATAGACTTTTCATGAAATCTGAAATCAGAAAGCTATTTGGCGTTTATTAAGTTTGACATCTTTGTACGAATTTGATAAAATTGATTACAATTTTATCACTCAGATCATCAGGAGTGATGTCATCACAGCCCTTTCAAGGGAGAGAAATCACCATAATGAAAATAAAAACCCTTAATATAACATATTCAGCATCTTTGATTCCTGCCCAAAAGGCACTCGTCATTGTTACAGATCGTTAAATTTCTGGATCAAAATTTTGATATGAAAGATGAATGTTTTTCCTCATTATAATTCATTGAATTACTGAAGCTGCACCGGTCTTACACTCGAGACACGATGAACAATTTCAGCGCGTTTACTTTCATATTTCACTTGACAGTAAAGGAATACAATAAGAAAAACCAGACAAACAAACAAACAAACAAAACTAAAAATATAAATGATTTTATGAAGTGTATCATAACCAGAAAGTGTGTCAGTGTATATCTATCTAAAAGACTAATTTCAATAAGATGTGAAATATGAATTAATCGCAAAGTATAAAACTAATTCCAACCGCGGGTTCCAGAAACAACAATGTGAATACGTTTTGCAATATAGAGATATGACACAAAGTAGTCCTAGTGTTGACATAGAAGGGTACACTGCAAAAAGTCCGGTGTTAAATAGTGAACACCGAGCTGGTGTTAAATTTTTGGTGCTCATTTATGGTGTTAGATTAACACCTCCGGGTGTCATTTCCAAATTTTAAACTGTTTTTTGAAGAGTTTCTTAGCAACTGCACTTCTTGTTGATTTTTAATTTAAACAAGACGATCAAGAATTTTACATTAAAATACTAGATTTTTGAAAAAATGTGAAAATAAATTTACACCAAAGTAACACCAGCTGGTGTGGTCTCTTATTGAAGCTGGACGGGTGTTAAACCATTGATATTAACACCAACAAGTATCAAATCAACACCATGTGGTGTCATTTTTTAATTAACACCAGTACAGTGTCAAAATAACACCAGATACAGTGTCAAATTAACACCCCGAAGTGTCAGGTGAACACTTTTCAACACCATCACAGTGCATTTTTAGCACCTGTGGGTGTGGTCCTTTATTGAAGTTTGATCGGTGTTAGATTTAACACCCGTGGTGTTAAATCTAACACCGATGTTTTTCCAGTGTACAAAGGGCAAAAAAAGAAGAAAAAAGAATAAGAACTACTAAGTGAAAACAAAACTGGCATGTAAGTAAACAACTATACGAGCATATCTACCATCGATACATGTCCAGAAGTTTGAATCAAATGAACATTTATCCCATGCAAGTTGATTAGAGACAGATAAGTCCATCATGTCACCTCATCCCTAATAAGACCGATGTGACCGATACCTTTCTGTCAAGAAACAAAAAAGGTATCTATATCTATAATAGTTTCCGCAAATTTTAATTAAGCTTTCATTGTTTATGTCTGTTGTTAATTTTACTAAATGCAGCCAAACAAAAGGAGAAGGATAATTTTGAACGTCTACAACAAATTTCGTTAAATTCCCGGATAATTTATGTGCACCCCGGAGAACACCTCATGCTCTCATCCCATCGATGTGCCAGCAAATCGTGATTCACGATGTTATCGTTCGTGCAAATAATGATAATCGTATATCTACTGATTCTGGGCAAAATGAAGACAATGTAATACGAAATCATTGTAGCTGAATGTGTTTTGTTAGATGCACTGCAGACAAGATAAAAGACAAAAGCGTGGTCTTTGCCGTGGTAAAACAAAAGAATAATCGTTGCATGCGCGTGCGTGCGTGCGTTGACCATGCAGATCCATGCGTCAGCTTGGAATCAGTGCTGATGGCGTCAAGCTGTGTCAGCTGAGGAATGACGCCATAATATTGTGATACAGGATCTGTGGAAGGATCTCACATAATTAAGCTTAAGGAAGTGGTGCAACGGTCTGATGCAATGGTATATCATGACGCAAGTATATAACTTGGGGGCTTGATGGAGCAGACTCAGCTTGTCAATATCATATATTACACTTGATGCATCAACATCAAGAAAATTAGCGCGCCCGCAACTTCTCACAGTCATGACTGACATTAACTTTTCCTGTAAAGATTCATATAACTGTTTAATAGTTGTAAGGCATATTTAATTGAGTGAAGCAACTGGAGGGGGCGGGGTCAAAAAGAATTCAGTTCAAGACGCGACATCAATCGTTGTTAGTAACTTTATCGATTATAGCTAAATATATAAAAGTTTTATATATAAGTTTTCGCGATGACATTTTAATTGTCAATGATCAGAAGTAAACGGACAAGGATACAAAGAAGAGGAATAGTTTCGATACAAACTTAACTGCACAGCAACATTTTATCGGAGAGATAGTATTTTCGTAAATATTACAAACATTGTTAGATTGAGTAGCTAGGAATATTGTGCTTACCTTTAAGACTTGAAATGTGAGTACAAACAATAACCCTCTGAACTCTCAGGACGATCAAAGATCACCTTCTCATGCGGGAGGTTTATTGCATTTAAAGAGAAATAGAGAGAGAGAGAGAGAAACAGAGATAGAGAGGATGTACCTCACTTTATGTTTCCTCTTATCATGTGTATGTATGTGTTTTGGGATGATTGGAGAACAGATACAAAAAAAAAGAAAATCGTGGAAATTCTGTTAAATGCACTTTCACAAGTGCTATGATATAGCAACATTCATTATCATTATACTGTATATTATAGTTGATGTTTTTATAATATAAATAATCGTCATTCTTGGCATTATTCTATATGTAATTGCAATTATTACTATAACATTCATCAGCATTGCTATCCAGAGTATAACTGTAAATGATGTTGCATTTCATTCTATCATCATTCATTTTCTATAATCATAATCATATATTTTCTACTCACTCATCGCTATATACATTTAGCATGAAGCATTTAGCTCTCCCTACAACATGAAAGTGATAAAACTTGAATGAAAAAGCCTCACTCAACGTTGTTTATAATGTTTATAGGAAAAATGATATATATGTTCAGTTTTAACGAGGAATGATGTGTTACAATGATTAGTTATAAGATAGATTGTAATCGTCATCAAGAATTAACAACTTCCGAATAACGAAGGGAATATAATATACACGTGTGTATTTTGCGGTGTTTCTATATAATTATTTTCAAGATTTAGATTGATATCCGCGAAATAAACAACTTTCGAAAATGCCTCCCATAGCACAGGTTGCAGCAGAGCATAGTCCGGGTCGGATCAGGGAGTAACTTTTTTTCACAGTCCCTGGTCGGACACTGCTTAATTTCTTTAAAAAGCCTTTAGTGAGGTTCTCGATTGCGAATTCAACTATACTCGCAAAATTTACCCACAAGTTCCAGTTCGCGGAATATTCTACCTATACTCTGTATATAAAACATTTGATGCGTTGATGTTTATATTAACAATGATTTACTATCCGGACGAACGGGATCCGTAAATCTTGGCAGAATTCCATAAATACACGAATATCTCATGACACTTTCAATTGCCCTTGGAGTACAATCTCAGCACACACTCACACACACACATAGGCCTATAATAGGCCTATACAATCATTGCATTCTGCTGTAACAATGATTAAAACAAAATATGATAAATGAGCCTAAACGTTGACCATGCGCCATGCACATATTAAAACAAACAAACAAACAAACAAACAAACAAACAATCAAATTACCTGTTGTGAATAGGGTTTTTGGAAAGATATAAAACTTTTGTTTGGATTACAAGGGGCACTGTGGTTTCTATAAAGACAGGGAGTGGGGATTAGTGTCTTTAACATCTATACTTTTGTTTGGATTACAAGGGGCACTGTGGTTTCTATAAAGACAGGGAGTGGGGATCAGTGGCGTATCTAGGGGGGGGGGCAAGGGGGGCACGTGCCCCGGGCGCCACTCCCCGGGGGCGCAAAAAAACGAAGAAGAAGGGAAAAAAGGAAAAAAAAACGAAGAAGAAGAAAAAAAAAGGAAAAAGAAAACGAAGAAGAAGAAAAAAAAAAGAAAAAGAAGAAGAAGAAGAAGAAGAAAAAAAAAAACTCGCCCGGAAAAGGGGGGGGGGGCAGAAAACCAAATCAAACAAGACCAAAAAAAAAAAATGATGCCGCCGACAAAATGACAATGTTTATTGTGTTCACACAAGAATTCCATGTTCTGTAAGTAAGCTGAAGTACAAAAATTTTCGGCTCGCTCGATGCGCTCGCTCGCCAAAATTTATATAAAAAAGAAGGTAAGAACAAAACGTGATGATGACATGGACAAAATGACAATGTCTATTGTGTTCACACATGTCACTTTATATTTAGCAGGCAAATGTTTCACGGAGCAGCGGCTGCCATTTCTTTCGTTCTGAAGCGATCGCCATTTGGATCAAAAGAAGGCGCCAACGGTTTCGAACATAGTACGGGGGGGGGGGGGTTGGGGGCGCAAAAAAAAACCAAACAACCCAAAACAAACAAGATAATTAAGAACAAAACGTAATGATGACGCGGATATATACAAATTTCGGCTCACTCGCTCGTACTAATTTAGAGTATTTTTTAAAGTCTTCAGTTTGGGTCGTCACTATATCTTGTAAGAATTGTAAGATTTAATAAGCAAAAAATGACAAGAATTTCATGTTTTGTAAGCTGAAATACAAAGTTTTTCGGCTCGCTCGCTGCGCTCGCTCGCCAAAATTTATCCCCCAAAAAAGAGATAAGAACAAAACGTGATGATGACGCAGAAATATACAAATTTCGACTCACTCGCGCGTACTAATTTAGAGCATTTTTTAAAGTCCTCAGTTTGTTGGTATAAATCGTTATCGTCGTCACTATATCTTGATTAGAATAGTAAGATTTAATAAGCAAAAAATGACAAGAATTCCATGTTTTGTTAGCTGAAATACAAAAAATTTCGGCTCGCTCGCTGCGCTCGCTCGCTAAAATTTATCAACATTCATTACATTTAAATCACCCTCAAAAAGACCCCTTTTAAGTGCTTGAAAAAGTACATCATGTGGACTGTGTTTAAAGTCCCTACTGGGATGGGGTTGGGGTGGAACACTTTTTCAGAAATTAGGGGCGCAATTTTCGCGCTTGCCCCGGGCGCCGTTTTCCCTAGATACGCCACTGGTGGGGATTAGTGTCTTTAACATCTATACTAAATAAACACAGCGAACTCATATTGAAAAACTCCAGTATGCCAGTCTTTTTGTATGAAAACTAATCTTTAAGTTAAATACAAACACCACTATATCAAGTGCGAGGTGTATCAAAATCAATAAAGGTCATCGTGCATGGGTTTGCATGGCCTTAATGTTAAAGGAACTATAAATAACCACGTGTAAACTTTGCCCTGCAAGTGACTGTATAAAAACCAGTCCGTCGGTCTCCAGTGTGCATGATTCTTTAGTCAAAACCCACGTACCATTTCCTCATTATTGAATTGAGAGCTAACGATGCCTTGTGCGTACGGGTTATTTAGGCCTACCTGTGTATATTATCCACAATAGAGCTGTAATACTTATACAGCTCTATGAGATTGTCTGCACGCGCTATTTTATGCACACGCATTCATCGTATGTATAGTACGCTGTACCTACAAAAAGTGTATCAATAAAAGTCTCTGTCATCAGGAATGCGAAACCTTTCGGAGCGCATCACTGATATTAGCATGCAACTATACACATGCACGATAGTATAGGCCTACATTATATGATTATGTATCTTAATTTACAGGGGCCGCGGAGTCCACCCCCCCCCCCCACACACACACGTATCTATACAATACCATTTTAAGTCTTAATAACAGGAAAAATCAAAAGTACATAGTATAAAAATAAACACAAGTCATGAAAACCCTTGAAGTTCGAAGGTTCCACCTCGATTTAGTATTCCCATGAAGTGGAGGGGGAGGGCAGGGACTTGACCACCACCAAGCTAACCACGAGCACCCCCCCCCCCCTCCCAACACACACACACACACACACACACACACACACACACACACACACACACAATTTTTTTTAATTCTTTATTCGAATTTCGTTCAACATAGAAACAAAAACAAAACATTATACAAAGACAAACTGCATTACACACAAACATTGTACAAAATGATGTATAATATTACACTATACAAAGACAAAATGCAGTACACACACACACATACACACACACACACACGCACGCACGCACGCCCCAAAACAAACACATTCCGCGCCCTCTGATGTTTAGGCAACTGGTAATTCATTTCATTTAATTTTTCATAAGAATTATAACCATTTACATGCATGTTACAGAAGGTGCCACGCATTCATTTCCAACGGTATAGGTATAAGCTGTTTCCAGAATCTTGAGTTTGTGTAATGATATAGACTGAATTCCCAAACCAGGAAAGTTCTTCAAAATTTTGCTCTTGAAAGGGGGTATTATCGCCTGCTATTTGAATGCCCATGCATTCGTGTGATGCAAGCATTTTGGGGGGTGATTTGAGGGTTATTTTGGGATTATCAGCGGACATTTTGAGACCTGTTTGGATATTTCACACTCAAGATTTTCCACCTGCAAGAAAGTGAATCATCAGCAGTAAACTGAACTTTCATTGGAGTACTTTTCTCGTGGACTTTTACTGAACCGTATTATTTCAGGATTATTTTTTTGAACTGGACTACGTCACCTCATATGGGTGTTTTACATGACATTAAGCCTATTGTGTTGTTTGATAGTAGTTTTATTACCACTTCTGGTGACGGATAGCAGCAAGAGCCTGAGTTGTATAGTAGAAGTAGATAGTATAGAAGTATATTGCCTTGCGCGTTTATGGATTATGAGTAGGGGTGACTCCAAAATAGTACTATTCACGAAGGGACGCAGACCCGAAGCGATCGAGGCACCGATCCCCGAGGCCCATAGTTTAACCATGCAGAAACTCGAAATTAGGCAGAATAAATTTATTTTATATTTTGGGATTAAAGATTTAAATCAAAGAAAGAGAAATGTGGCGAGAAGTCGTGTTGTGGATGCGATTTGTGAAGGGATCCTATATAGCGCGACCGTACGAAGCGACGTACTGTGTCAGACACCGTCAGACTTGCTTTGTGATGTCACAATCACTTGTTACATTCACAAAAAGTGACCGTACGAAGCAGCGCGCTATACCACATTTTCTTTGTGATGTCACAATTGCTTTGTGACATCATTTCACAAGTAGTGTACTACAAAATTAACTACGAAAATTGTCATAAAACGTGACGTAATTTTCCAAATAGTAGGCCTATATCGTTGAGTGTCAAACATGTCAACGTTATGAAATTGTCGAAAATACGTTAAGCTCTTTAAACAAATCACTCGAGAGTTATTTTCTTTATCCAAAATTATGATACAGCTCAGTATTTTTAGTGTAGTACGCGAAGTGTAGTGTATACAGTCGGACGTAGAAAGTACTTGTCATTATAGTTATTGCTTTACCTGACCTGATTTATTTTTGTTTCGCGTGCCCACTATAACGAAACAATACATGCCTATAAGAAACCACGACACCGACAGAGGCTGCATAAGGCCTATAAAATAGGCGATGACCCCTGCCCTTCGGCCTTGCCTATTCCAGTCTCTGTGCAATGCTCGTATTTCTTTCAGGTTGTCAGTGAGGTTGATCTACACTGCTAATTGGTCACTTGTTTTGTGGGTTGGGGTCAGTGGCGATCATTATAATATAGGGCGCCGTTTCCAACCCCCCAACTTCGCTCTAGAATAATGTCTGACTTGTAGCTTGATGTTCTGATTTTGTCTTTATTTTTTTTTCTCCGCTTACTTCCCTTTTTATGTTCTGTGATTTGTTATTTCAGTCACGCAAATCATTTGTAAATAATGTGATTGTTTATGATTGTTCCAATAAAGCATAAACTAGAAAAAAAATGACAGGCGATGACTAAAACAGGGATTCCAACTCTTGTTAGCAAAATATCTTGCTTGAGTCAGTCGAATTCTCCAGCTGTGTTTCTCCCCATCATGCCCATCAAGATGTATTTCCTCTAGCTTCTCCTGACCAACTTTAGCTTTGTAAGAATATCAAATAATAATAATAATAATAATGATAATAATAATAATAATAATAATAATAATAATAATAATAATAATAAGGTTGAGTGAGCTATTGAAGGGACTGTACAGTACTGGTTGAGGTGGGGATTCAGGTTTATATCATTCCTAAGTGAGATAAAGAGAAACCTCTTATGAAATATGAAAGAGCATGTAATTTTAAGAAGGGTTCAACGTTTATTTGATGAAAATTGGTTTTCAAATGGCTGAGATATCCAAAAAAGTGATTATAATAAAAGGCGATAGGCCATGCCTTTTATTAGGATCTCTTTGTTTCACCTTGTTTTTGGATATCTCAGCCATTTCAAAACCGATTTTCATCAAATAAATTTTTGATACCCCTTAGAATTGCATGCTCTTTGACATCTCATAGAAGAGTGGTTTCTGAATATCTCGCAAAACGTTAAAGGACAAGTTCACCTTTATATACATGTGGAATGAGTGAATGCAACAATATCAGTAGAACACATCAGTGAAAGTTTGGGGAAAATCGGACAATCCGTTCAAAAGTTATGAATTTTTAAAGTATCTGCGCAGTTACTGCTGGATGAGAAGACTACTACAGTGTATGATGTCACATGCGTACAACGACATAAAGAAAATAAAAAGAGAATTTCACAAAATTTTACTTTTTGAAAAAAGTGTACATTTCCTCAACTTGTCACGGACGTATGTTAAGGGTAATATTATTCCCCTTGCCTTCTGAAAGAGGGAAGTCAAAAGACATTTTATTAAGCGAGGAAAGTGAAAATATGTTGCATTTTCTTTATATTTTTTTTTAATATCATTGTACTCATGGGACATCACAAGCTATGCCTTCTCATCCAGCCTTCAGTGAGCAGAAACTTCAAAAGTGCATAACTCTAGAACGGATTGTCTGATTTTCCTCAAACTTTCACTGATGTGTTTTACTAATATTGCTGCATTCACTCAACCCACATGTCTGTGAAAGTGAACTTGTCCTTTAAAAGCTAAATCCTCACCTCAACCAGAACTGTACACACCCTTTAACACAGAGCATCTCACCCGAGAGTCAGTTCCATCAGGGCCCGCTATAAGCGGTCTCCGGCCGCAAGGGCGTAATTGACGTCGCGCTTCTTGTTCGCGTGACCAGAGTCTCCCGTTTTCATCACCAAAATTTATCACCACGATCATAAAGATAATCAAGACAATCAGTGAATTTTTGGATTTGTCGCTTTAATGGAAAAAAAATCCCATTGACTTTGTCAAAAGCATTATGGATATTATTTTTCACTGCAGTTTTCATCATCATCATCATCATCATCACCATCATCATCATCATCATCACCATCATCATCATCATCATCATCATCATCATCATCATTACGCAGTTCACCATGAAAGGTATAAGAAAGAAGGTACTACAGTTAGTTTCATAAATTGGTGACATTATCATGCCCGGCCTTTCCAGCTTCGTCGTCGCGGTGTGAATGACTGAGCTATAAGTAGGTCTAGCGAGTATTTTTGGAAATACATGCATTGTATGTGGAGATTCAAAACCTTCTTTCGAAGTCTTTGAACTCGCATAATTTCACAAACTACCAAATGGACTATTCTTTGCGTCACTCGAAAAGAAGAAATCCAACGCACACATGATAAATGTACTTAGGGGTTTCCGCGGCGCTGTACTGATTAGAGATTGCGCAATCAGTGACCACACATGTACGATTGAGTACTTAGTAGAGTGCATTGATACCAGTGTTGCCAGATGGTGACTTCGGTAACCAAAAAGGGTGAAATTTGGTGATTTTTGAAGTTGTTTGGTGACAAAATTTTAGCCTGGTAACCAAATCAAAATTTGGTGATTTTTGGTAATTTTTTGGTGATTTTGAGACCAAAGAAAAATAATCACACTAATTGAAAACAAAAATGCATCTTGCCCAAAGTTTTACCCTTATTTCCTGTAGAAACATAACATGTGCCCCTTTTTGTCACTCACCACCACTGACCACACATAAACACTCATATATCCATACACATATCGTACAAATTTTGCATTAAGTGTGTGTGACTACGGCACGCCGTAAATTGCACCGAGACGCGCGCAGAGTGTTTGATAAAGGTTTATTGACAATGGACATCATTTTGTCTTGAAATTGAAGCTTTACCTACGCTTTACCAAATTTGGTGATTTTTTTATGGCTTTGGTGATTTTTCACGTGCTTTTTGGTGATTTTGCTCTGTGGGGACCTGGCAACGCTGATTGATACTCCCAATTGCTAGCGGCGGTACCCGGCATGCGTGTATCTGAAAGCATTTTGTTGGGGCGCATGCATGCTGTTCAAATAAGATTTTATACCACTTTCAAGCGGCCGTGGGGAAGCGTACAAAAATAGACTGGGTTGGGTCTACTGGCGTCTGCCTGTGCCTCCCCCCATCGGCTGACCGGATAGTCTGCCTCCCTGTATCACCAAGGAGGTACTAGGCAAGGAGGTACTAGGCTTGCCTAGTACCTCCTTGGTATCACCGACCTCCGCCCATTGTGTTCGTGCTGTCGAATGCATGGGTGCGTGACTCGACACCCTGCCCGCCGCGCGCCGGAGATCACAGGACTGGCCCGCGGCCGCCGCCCGTGCGTGCGGTGTATGCTAGAGACGGGTCGAGAGCTAGTTTGACAAGGGGAAGAACTTCCAGACAATTAGACGGTACACTGCAGAACAGCTGACAGATCATGACGAATAATCCAGCGCCCACGCCAGAAAGAGCAATCTATGGATTTGTGTTGTATCTAGGATCAATTGTTGGATTTGGTAAGGTTTGTAACATCACATTCGGTTCGGAAACCCGTCACAGTGTCCCGTTATTGAGCTGCCGAGATGTCGTCAGTCCCACATACCAGTTTATGTGTAGGCTTGTACTGTATTTGATTTTTTTTTTAAACATCGCACATCACCATGAAAACAAAAAACAGTAGACACATGTGAATGTGAGTCAGATCCAAAAATAGATGCAATTTTGTCGCTATTCTAACCTCGAGGGTGATAACATCTTATCAATGTTATCATCATGAATTTTAACGTGATCACCCTTGCTGCCCTTAACCCCGGGGCGCTCCTTGTACACAGTTATACTGTGGGTACGCTTCGCGTTCGGCGTTCGGGCAGTGTTTCGCAATTACCTAGCCCTAACTGTTAGACCTTTTCATTGTAGAGACAGAATTGATCAGATAAATTGTTTCAACTAATCTAGATTAGATAAAGTGACTAAGTCTACTTAAGTTAAACACTACTACCCCAAGCAAGGTAGTAAAAGTTACTTTTACATTTGAGAAAATGAGACAGAGTCCTTTTCCCGAAATGTCACCTATGAAGATCAGTGTTGATGGTGTACATAAACTGCTGCTTAATATTAATACATCAAAGCCATCGGTCCTGATGAAATTCAGAACCAAGCCCTTGAGATAGCTGCTGATGAATTGGCTCCTGTTTTACAGTTCATATTTCAACAGTCCCTTGACTCAGGGGAACTCCCGCTTGACTGGAAAAGTGCTATTAAATGTTGCCCTTCTTTTTAAAAAGGGCTCTACCACTGACCCTGCAAATTATCGTCCGATTTCTCTCACCTGCACATGCTGCAAACTCTTAGAACATATAATTGACAGTCAATTAATGAATCATTTAAGTGAACAAAACATTCTCTCCGACAATCAACATGCGTTTTGGAAGCACAGATCTTGCGAGTCACAGCTTGTACTCACTGTAAATGACCTCGCAAAGAACTTGGATAGTAACATCCCAACAGATGTTCTTGCACTGGATCTCTTAAAAGCTTTTGATGTCATCCCACACAAAAAACTAATCCAGAAGTTGAATTTTTATGGAGTTCGCTCTAACATTTTGGGATGGATTACAAATTTCCTTACCAAGCGTGTTCAACATGTATGTGTAAATGGGAAGAGCTCTGAATGGTATCCAGTCTTGAGTGGTACGCCACAAGGTACAGTGCTTGGCCCTCATCTGTTTTTACTGTATAGTAATGACATCCAGAAAGAAGTCTCCAGTACCACTAGGCTCTTCGCTGATGATTGTTTATTATATCGCCCAATTAAATCACCGAATGACATGAGTGATCTCCAAAAGGACCTCGACGTAATGGTCAAATGGTCTCACAGATGGGGCATACAGTTTAATCCTACCAAATGTGAATCTATGCGAGTTACTAGAAAGAGGTCTCCAGGTAAAACATCCTACAACATCAGTGGTGTTACTCTCCAAGGAACTAAGGAGGTCAAGTACCTAGGCATCAAAATCCAAAACGACCTACGCTGGAATTGCCATACTCACTACTCAACCTCTAAAGCTGCGAGTGTATTGAACTTCCTCCGGCGTAATTTCCATCATTGTTCATCCACTGTCAAGCAAAAATTATATTTTACCCTAGTAAGACCACACTTGGAATACGCTGTTGCCGCATGGGATCCTTACACTGACGAAAATATTTCGTCCATCGAGAGAATCCAGAGACAAGCTGCACGTTTTGTCACCAACACCTACAGCAAGGAATCTAGCGTCACTCAACTCCTGATCTCCCTTGGATGGAAGTCACTCCAAGCAAGACGAGAAGCACATCGCCTGACTTGCTTTCACAAAATGTTGAATAATAGATTGGATATTGATTATTTATCACACACTAAATCCAAGCTTATTAGAAGTAGACGCGGACATTCTCATCAGTTTGAAGTACCATCCTCCAGACTGGAAGTCCATAGAAACTCATTTTTTCCCCGCACAATTAAAGTATGGAATGAACTTCCTCTTCCGTAATCACACAAACCGACTCGGTTAAATTTAAGGAGATGTTATTAAATGGAATAATTGTTTAAACGTCCACCCTCCGGCACCTCCAGTCAAAACTCCAGTAGGAGTATTCAGGAGGACCTCAACCAAGTACCAAGTACCAAGTAATCATCCCTGTTTGTAGGGTTCCTATTTGGGGCAGGGGTAGTTTCATTCAGTGATAAAAGCAGCTAAAGAGCATCATGAATGTGTGCTTAGTTCCACTTTAGAACCAAAGTGGGAGTTACTCGCAAGTTATGGGAAGTGAGAGTACTCTGACCCACACACCTGATGATTGGGCCTATTTATCAAAGAATGTAAAGACCCTAACTGCGACCAGCAGCCCCATACGCATAGCGTAATGGGGCTGCGGACTGTAGCATTCAGGATCATGACAGGGTAGTATCGCGGACAAACATCAACTTAAAATCGAAAAATTTCTTCAATTTGAAGACTTATCAGTGAAGTTGAAGTATTGACAACAGGGTTCGTGCAACGTTTGGTTCTGCCAATAGTCCTTTTCTGTTCGAATTGATGATAACCGGGGGGCCAAAAGCTAAAAACAGAGGTCGAGTTGCACTCTCTCTACAAACTAAGTAGACCATGCTTATTTTCAAGTTTTTATTGTAACAAATAACATTCCACTGGTCTACCTCAAAAAATTTGTTGCGAAAGCCTCCAAATCCAAGATGGCGTCCAAAATGGCCGCCATATTTACTGAATTTGTTATTTAAATGATAGAATTCGATAGAAACATCAGATTTCAACAAATGTGATGTCATATGAAAGAGAATAAAATTTTCTACAAGTTGATACCATTTTTGTGGGTTATTATGATAATTGGATTGAGATTTTAAGGAAAAAACACTCATTTTTTGATATTTTTCTGAAAAAAGGAAAATCATGAAAATGCTTGATTCAGCATAAATCAGAGAAAGATTGAAGGATTATCTTGAAACGTTTTAAGAATTTTGTTTGATATATAATTAATATTTGGAGAAAATTAGGGGTCAGTACCGTTTTTGGTTCAGGAGTTATGTCTCAAACTTGAAAACTCACTATGTAAAAATGGCCACTTTAGTTGTGACCAACACCTTGTTGTTCGTAAAAAAGTCTGCGCGCGCCAAGACTACTACACGCACCACTGCCACTGGCGCTTGTAGCAGTGCTGGTGGTGCGTGTAGTAGTCTTGACAAATGCAGACTTTTTCTTTGACAAACAAGGGTTTGTGCCTGCAAACTAACTTTTCATATCAAGTGGTAGCTCAGGTGATACTGATCGCTATTATTTCAAAGTAGATTGTTCTGAAGCAGATGAGATGAAGCAACAAAAAATTTCAAATAGAGGTAGTAGCTTGAAACTTGGCACCAATCTTGTTATAGATAGTTTAAGACAGAATTTAGATCAACCGCTCAAAAAGACAAAATCAAGATGACAGCCATCAAAGGTGACATAGTGTGTTGCGCCAAATTAAATGTATTATTTCGTTTTTTATACAAATTTGTCTGTTGTGCTATCTTAAACCGTCTTAAGTTTTTATGGACACTTTTATTAAACCAGTGATATTCTACTCTCCGAAAAAGAAAAAACAAATCGAGTGGAAGTTTTTACTTTTGATGTGAGGAGTGAATAACAGAAAACGGTGAATTTAGAGTAAAATTGGAGTGACTTTTGAGTGAAAATGTTCATTTTCACTCATTCTAGAGTGACCTTAGGCAGAGCTCCACACTAACTTTTATATTTGGTGGCCCAAAGGCAAATATCCGACCTTTTTTGGTTGCCCGATCAGGCCACCAAATTCTTCATTTCTGACATTTTGGTGGCCCGACGTGCGTTTTTTGTGGCCCCGGGCCACCGGACCACCGTTAGTGTCGAGCCCTGCCTTAGGGATCACTCGTCACTCTTTGAGTGATCCCCGAGGTCACTCTAAAATGAATGAAAATGAACATTTTCACTCTCGAGTGATCCTGATATCTAATATAGGAAAGCATCTACCAATGGCTTAAGTTCAAATCAATTGTGACACTATAACCCACATGAAATCAGCCTAAAAACAATGTAAGAAAAATCTGATAACGGAAAATACAGTTTCAGCATGCTTATTTGTAAATGTGAATATACAGCAAGAATAATCAATTTGGACAATTTTATTCGAACAATATACTGAAAAGTAATTTCGCACAACACATTTAAGAGCAAAGTTGAGAAATTGCCGCCATGTTGTTGTTGTTGTTGTTTTTTTTTGGGGGGGGGGTTCGGATCAGAAGGGCTTTCAAGGACATCTACGGATCAGACATTATTACACATAAACCATCATCATTCACGTTTCTACAACAGCAGAGTAACATACAAGTAAAAAAGCATATCTTTGATACAGAAGCATTTCTTTTTTATCAAAGATTGGGCCTTACCCAAACACTGGAATGAGCTCCACCCCCCCCCCCAAAAAAAAAAGACCCTCAATATGGTTTACACTAGTATAATATCGTCAGGATGTATAGAAACATGTAATAGACAGCAATATAAGAAGATTTAAAAAACATATCAAATTATAAGTTATAAGTTGAGATTTAACTTTGACGCAACACACTAAAGGTATTGTTTACCATTGGGAGAGATATCACGTTCGATTTATGTGCAGGTTAGTTGTATTACAAAACATTCTACCATGTAAAAAAATTATAATAAAGCCTAAAACATATGGAGATATCACCATTTCTTTTCAAGAAACCATAACTATGGTAACTGTTGACATAAAAAAAAACCATTCTTATCAGATCTATTTAGTATATCTAACAATATTTAGCATTAATTATACTGATTTGAGTTTGTACATTAATCCCTATAACTCACAGTTTAGAACTAGTTTGAGGAATTAAGTAAAGCTGGGTTTTTGTTTTACGTGCACAATGGTAAATAATGCCTTGAACGACAACCTCGATTAATTACCGCCATCTTGAATTTTGTGTGGATACTATTTTTATCGCTAAATATTACACATTGGCAAAATTTGTGCCAAATTTTAAGCTCCTATCTCTTTTTGGAAAATACTTTCTGTTCAATCTTATCTGCCTCAGAACAATCTACTACACGCTTGTATGATGAAATGCTACAGTAATAGCGACCAGCGTCACCTACCACTTGGCATGAAAAGTTAGTTTGCAGGTACTTGCAAGTCACTAGACCATTACAGTATTACATGTGACCATGTAAACACATTGTAAGCAAAATTTATCACGCATAAATATAATTTTTTCAAGTTTTAGATGTTAACTTGTCAACAGTGTATGATAATGCCTGTAATTCCAGAAATATGAATTATGTCTCAATCTCAGTAAATCTCAATCTCAATCGCAGGTTTCAAAATAATTCTTCAGTTCTTCTTTGATAAATACTAAATCATGCATTTTTACATTTCTTCCTTTTTTTCAAAACAATATAAAAATATGGACCCCCCCCCAAAAAAAAAAGAGAAGCAAACACCTCCCCCCAATTTATAACAATACACAGCTAAAGTGGTATCAACTTTTAGAAAGTTTTACTCTCCTTCATTATGACATCAAATTTGTTGCAATCCAATGTCTCCATCAAATTTTATGTTTGAAATGTTAATTTCAATAAAATGGCGGCCCTTTTGGACCGCATCTGTACTTTGCAACAAATCTACTGAGGTGTACTTACGGAACATTGCTTAGTATGCTTAATATTATGTATGGTCTTGTTTATAGAGAGAGTGGAACTCGAAAAGTAAGCACGATCTTGGATTTGACCCTCTGTGACGTCTTTGGGAACAGATGCGTGTAAATAACATATTATGTAAAATGGGATTTCAAGTTTGAGACATTATAACTCCTGAACCAAATACAATACTGACCTCTGATTTTCTCCAATATTGATTATATGGGAAAGATGTTAATTTCTGTATGGTTTTCATAAACATTTTTAATTTTATTTTTTAAAACTTTTTAGAGAAATATTCATGGTGCATTCTCAAAAATGTCTCCATAAAAACCTAAGATGGTTTGAAATGGCATTAAAATGTTCAGAATATATAAAAACCATATAAATAGACAACAAAACAGACAAAATTGTATCAAAATCGAAATGATACATTTACTTTGGCGCAATACACTATGTCAGCTTTGATGGCCTGCAATCTTGAATTTTTTGAGTGATTGATCCAAATTTTGTTTTAAACTTTCTATAGCAAAGTTGTTTCAAGCTTCTACCTCTATTTGAAAGATATTTTTTGCTTCATCTCATCTGCTTCAGAACAATCTACTTTGAAATAATAGCAATCAGCGTCACCTGAGCTACCACTTGGTATGAAAAGTTAGTTTGAAGGCACAAACCCTTGTTTTTTAAAGAAAAAGTCTGCGTTTACCAAGACTACCACACGCACCACCGGCACTGCTACAAGCGCCAGTGGCAGTGGTGCGTGTAGTAGTCTTGGTGCGCGCAGGCTTTTTTTACGACCAACAAGGTCTTGTCACAACTAAAGTGGCCATTTTTACATAGTGAGTTTTCAAGTTTGAGACATTATAACTCCTGAACCGAAAACGGTACTGACCCCTAATTTTCTTCAAATATTAATTATATGTCAAATAAAATTCTTGAAACGTTTCAAGATAATCCTTCAGTCTTTCTTTGATTTATGCTGAATCAAGCATTTTCATGATTTTCCTTTTTTCAGAAAAATATAAAAAAATGAGTGTTTTTTCCTTAAAATCTCAATCTACTTATCACAATAACCCACAAAAATGGTATCAACTTGTAGAAAATTTTATTCTCTTTCACATGACATCAAATTTGTTGAAATCTGATGTTTCAATCAAATCCTATCTTTCAAATAACAAATTCAGTAAATATGGCGGCCATCTTGGACGCCATCTTGGATTTGGAGGCTTTCGCAACAAATTTTTTGAGGTAGACCAGTGGAATATTGTTTGTTACAATAAAAACTTGAAAATAAGCATGGTCTACTTAGTTTGTAGAGAGAGTGCAACTCACTCGTTAAGTAAGCGACTTTTTGGGGTTTGGCCCTCCGGTTATGACTTAATGTGACTCGGTCGAGAGGAACCTGGGAGAGCTACACTGAATTGACGGCCAGCGCATGCGCACACAGACATCTTATCCAGTCAGTGGATGAAATTTGTGCGCATGTGATGTGTGCGCATGCGCTGGCCGTCAATTCAGTGTAGCTCTCCCAGGTTCCTCTCGACCAAGTCACATTAAGTCATCAATTCGAACAGAAAGGGACTATTGGCAAAACCAAACGTTGCACGAACCCTGTTGTCAATACTTCAACTTCACTGGTAAGTCTTCAAATTGAAGAAATTTTTCGATTTTAAGTTGATATTTGTCCGCGATACTACCCTGTCATGATCCTGAATGCTACAGTCCGCAGCCCCATTACGCTATGCGTATGGGGCTGCTGGTCGCAGTTAGTAAAAACCCCTGCTGCAAATACGCACCCTGTCGCAAACAGGGATGATTACTCTGTACGAAGATCTACTTGGTGTATGTTGCTGCTTGGCTGTAGATGATGGACAACTTGAGCCTCAAACCTGAAAGTAGTAGTACTCCAGATGTCTTGACAACTTGTCCCTGCATTAGTCACCGGTTGTGGCTTATAAAAACCAATGAATTCTGAAAAGACTTCCTAATGTCCCCCCACCCCACCCCCTATTTTGCTATGCCACTACATTAAAGACAGCCAATCCCTTTTGCATGCAAATTTTTGAAAAATTGGTGAGAACACTTAGGTATTGAAGAAAACACTACACTGTATTTTGAAACCTCCTGTAAATTTTGAACTCAAGAGGGTCTTTATTTAGTTAAATTGACCGTTAAGATTTGAATAATTTTTGCAAACTTCGCAAAAATTACAAATCTAAATACTAGTCTAGTTTTACAGACCTGTGTGATGCACTTATTGTACATGTAGTTCATGTAAGTGGTGTGGTGTTATTTGCCATTGGTAACAAAGTAAGAGAAGCTAGTGAATTCTTCATTTCTGAGAGCTTTTACATGCATATTATCTGTTGTTCGAAGTATAAGTATCATTACAACCACAGGAGGATTAATGTATGCAGCTGTGCCTAGTACACAGAATACGTTACGGTGAGCGTTTGGTGCATTATTTGAATTTTAATGGCTAACAACCTTCAAATATCACAGAAATGTTATAGATTTACAATAGTCTTGTCATTCTGGTGGAATATATCATGTTCTGTGCTATTTGGGAACCGGAAGGAATGCAAAAGGGAAGGGCCATCTTTAATGTACTTACCCTTGTTAGCTTATGCATGGATGCATGCACACACATTTGGCAAGTGGTTGGGTATTCTTGGGCTCATTTATAGGAAGTCTTGCCTGAATTCTAATATTCAATTAAATAAAAAGAATGGTGGTAAAGCAATCATTTGCAATGGTGTTTGTATCTAGGGGGGATATAGCATTATTTCTGGACCTCATGAAATATGTCACCAGCACATGGTCAAATCTGATGACAAAGAATTACACTTCATGGCTTTCTGTGTCGAGAGTGACGCAAGGCCTACCATCCCAGGATAATTCTGTTTATGAGCTGCTTATTGAGATCGAGTCATGCGGTTGGGTTTTATCTAGAGATTTATGACATCAGTATCTGTCACTTTAATAAACTGTTGAGTTTATACATTTTACTACATTTTTAGATATAAAATCTGTTTAAACATGATTTTCGTTTAGTTGTAAATGTTGAAAAGTGATTGTGTGTGAGTGGGTGGGTATGTCTGTGTAAAACTTTTAAAATGTTTGTATAATATGAAGTTTGATTTGTGTCAGAATAAGATTTTGTTACTGGGCCCCATTAATGCAAGTCCTGCTACACAGGGGTCCATTACCTTTCAATGTCTTTTATACATTGTATGTACATTTTCTTATAATTTCATGTATATTTTTTGGCTTGCATGTATACGTATGTTTTTACTGAATGGTTGAGTAAAAAATTGAATTGAATTGAATTGAGTGTCAAGGAGGTTAGGTCCAGCTTATCATCCATTCATATGTAATGATATTGCAGGGCTCAACACTTTCCTTGTTCTCTGGTGGCCCATTCGAGCAACTTAAAGGTGCATGGTCCCGGTGTTTTAGTCAAATGCGTTCACGGGCGCACGGCGCAAGTTTCCTATAGAGACCTATGCTATTGACTCCTCTTTAGCGCTTACGCTTTGGCCCACTTCCCCGAGTCCGAAGAAGTCCGATTCACTGTAGTCAGTGGTCGGATCACAGTTCGGCTCATGATTCCGCTGAGGAGGATGACAGCTTCAGCAAACTTTAAATAAGAACTCTGTCTCTTTGTTTCAAAGCTGCGTACCTTCAGGTGCTATAGCCAACAATGAACACGGTATCTGCAGGTTGAAAGAGGAGGACAGATGCACTGATTAATAATATAATCCTCTATCTCCCCCCAAGTCTTTGGCGCGAAGAAAATGTCAAGAATCCAAAACGTGACAAAGACTGATCCAGTAAAATACAGCAGTGTGGTATTAATAACGCTGGGAATAGGTCCATAAAGTTCCATACACAAAAGAGTAAAATCCATAATAACAACACTGAACGTAGGAACGCGAAAACAAACCAAAGTTAAAACAATGTTCAAAATCCAAAACTGCAGGTAAGCACAACTATAATGCAGGAACACAACAATAGTTTCAAGGGAACTGCATGGCCGAAATCACATGGAATAATCCGAGTGCCAAGCAGGCTGTCTGGTGCGACGGGCAGAGCGTCGGGGTGCAGCAGGGGTGCCAGGCGAGGGGGAAGTGACGAGTGCAGGAGCTGGAACCGGGTCAGGAGGCGCGGGAGGACGGTGTCTCGCGTGGCGTCCCTGGGTAGTCCGCAGTAGGGGGGATGGCCGTATGGAGAGGACGCCGTCTAGGAGAAGCATCACTGGCCGTCATCTGAGGTGGAAGATCACTGGGAACTGGTTCGGGGTTGCAGTGGGGAACATCAGCAGCGCCGGTGGGGTGTGGTGAGGGTGGTACGCATCTCGCAGGGCTGGAGAGGGGTATGGGTGCTGGCCGGCGAGGAGCAGAGATGTCGACCTCCATAGTCAGTGGGGGTGGGCGCTGTTGAACAGGGACGTACTTCCGAAGAGATTTCCTGTTACGGAGGGTGACCCTCCCAGAACCGTCAACCCGAATGACGTATTGGTCATACTGCCGGACCTCAACTACAGTCCCGGTCCTGTCCCACTTAAGTGGATGTGGTCCTGTCTGATTCTGAATGCGGACATGGTCTCCAACAGCAAGGGGGAGGATTCGTTTGGTATGCTCAGCCCAACGTTCCGCATCTCTCATGTGGCGGGTGCGAAGTGCCTCTTCCCGAGCTACCAGGGTTTCACGCCATGCCTTGTGCAGTAAGTATTTGCCAGGAGCAACAGGGATGAAGTCTTGGATGGCATGGCCAAAGACACACATTGCCAGAGACAGCTTGGTGTCCCTATCGGGGGTGTTGCGGTACTGTAGCATGGCACGTTGGAAGGCGTCAGTGTCCAGGGCACCTGTAGGGCTGGTGTTGGACATGATAAGGCGCTTCACAGATTTGACGGCTACCTCAGCCCGACAGTTACTATGTGGATATGCGACAGAAGAAAGTCTGTGATTAACACCCCAGTCCTTGAGGAAGCAGCGTGTGGTAACTGCCGTGAATTCAGGTCCACCATCTGATGCTAGTTCCTCTGGAATCTCAAAGGTGGTGAATGTCCGTCGCAGGCAAGAAATGAGTCCAGGTGCTCCCTGAGTGGATCGCTCAACGATCGGCCAATTGGAGTAGCGGTCTACAATGACCAAGTGGTTGCAGCCTTTGTAGTGGAAGTAATCTGCACAGACACATTGGAAGGGGTAGGCCAGAGACAACAGAGGAGTTGGTGGTGCACTCGGGTTGGAGGGTGCAATCCTGTTGCATTGGTGACACTGTGCACGGAGGGCCGCGATGGCTGGAGTGATCCCAGGCCAAAAGATGGAGGACTCCGCTCTGGCAGTCATAGAGATGACTCCTTGGTGTGCAGCATGCAGATGAGCCAGGACTTCCTCCCGGAGAGATGGTGGAATGACAATGCGATCCTTGTAGAGGATGATACCATCCACTGCAGAAAGTGCATCCCGGAATGGGAAGTATTCCCGGATAGTTGTGGGGAGCTCATGACGAAATTCTGGCATGCCAGCTTCGATAGCATTGAGGAGCGCCTGCATGTTGTCATCACTGGCTGTGGCAGTACGGACCCTGTCCCACGTGACTGACTTCAAGTGGAGGGATTGCAGGGCACATGTGACAGAGGAGAGCATGCAAACCTCGACAGAGTTGTCGTGGGGGGTCATGGTGCGGAGATCCGTCATGAGGGTTGCGGAATGCAGGAACGTGGCGGGGGGTCAATGCGATCGCGGCAGTGTCATCAGGCAGGTGCAGTTTTTCAGGTTCACCAGTTGGGTGGCGAGAAAGACAGTCTGTGGCACGGTGCCTGACGCCGGGAATATGAACCATGCGGAACCTGTAGTGCAGGGTTTTCTCCTTCAAATTCCTCAGGCGGGGATTTGGGATGTCCTGAAGGGCACGGTCTGCGAAGATTTTGAGGAGGGGTTTATGATCAACCGCTATGATGAGGTCCTCACAGCCCAAGACAAATTATCTCGCCTTGTCCAGGGCATCAGCAAAAGCAAGGGCTTCGCCTTCCACTGGAGCATAGCTTGTCTCAGCGGCATGAGTGAACCTGCTGCCGACGAGGGTGATCTTCCAGCCCGAATTGCAGCAGGAGGGTTTAATGTCGTTGCAGCTGCAGTGTTTTTGCAGGAGCCAGAAGCCGATGCCATCCTTGGACCAGTCCGTGTCAAGACAAGTGGGTTTGCTTGGGTCAAAAATGTGCACACCTTCTTCAATCTCACTGGCAATAGCAGCCTTGGACTCGTCAAATGCTCTCTGGAGGGCTGCAGTTCACACGAAGGGTGTTTTAGGCTTCAACAGTTCACGGAATGGTAGCATCTTCTCAGCCATACTGAAGGCATAGGACACTTGATTGATGAGACCAAACCAGGAGCACATCCGTGATGTCAGTAGGCGTAGGGAAGTCAAGGATTGCCTGTAAGTACTTCTCAAATCCAGCGAATTCCACGACATCTGCACCAAACATGAACTTCTTGGGATTGAGGGTAATCCCATTGCGGCCGCAGATATCCAGCCATTCGACAGCCTGGAAAAAACTGTCCCGCAGCGTGTCAGCCCACAGGAGGACGTCGTCAACACATTTCGTCTTGTTTTGGATGCTGGAGACAATCTCATCATACCGCCTGGTGTATCCATCTCTAGAGGCAATATACCTTGAGGGGCTGTCTTGTAGCGGTACCTGCCCCACAGAGTAATGAAGGTGGTGAGGTGTCGGTCCTCGGGACATAAGGGGACGCTGTGATAACCGTTCCATGCATCAAGTACGGTCTTTTTCTTGCCATGAGGAACGGATCGTGCCTGGATGAAGGGCGATGGAGTGTGATGTGTTTCAAGGACAAGTCCACCTTCATATACATAAGGATTGAGAGAATGCAGCAATATTAGTAGAACACATCAGTGAAAGTTTGAGGAAAATTGGACAATCCGTTCAAAAGTGACGAATATTTTAAGTATCTGCGCAGTCACTGCTGGAAGAGAAGACTACTACAGTGCATGATGTCACATGCGTACAACTATATAAGGAAAATAAAAAGATAATTTCACAAAACTTTACTTTTTGAATAAAGTGCAGAGTTCTTCGACTTGCTACTGACGTATGTTAAGGGTAATATTATTCCCTCTGCCTTCTGAAAGAGAGAAGTCGAGTGTTCTTTTTGTTATGGGAGAAAATGGAAATATGTTGAATTTTCTTTATTCTTTCTTTATATCGTTGTACTCATGTGACATCACAAGCTATAGTAGTCTTTTCATCCAGCCGTGACTGAGCAGAAACTTCAAAAATTCATAACTTTTTAACGGATTGTCCGATTTTGCTCAAACTCTCACTTACGTGCTCTACTAATATTGCTGCATTCACTCAACCCACATGTCTATGAAGGTGAACTTGTCCTTTCACGGGTAGCGTGTGCGTTGAGAGCCTGGAGGTCAACTGTTCGGCGTGGTTTACCATCCTTCTTAGCACACACCACCATCCTGCGGCACCAGGTAACGGGCTCTCCAATGGGGACGGGTTCCAGTACACCCAACTGTACTTCTTGATCTAAGCCAGCCTTGACGGCATCGCGCCAATGGAGCGGGACTGGCACAGGCGTGTGATGGGCGACTGGCTCCGCATCTGGGTCCACCATCAATTTCATAGGGGGGCTGTCCATGAGCGGCAGGGGTTGATGCTCGCATGTGTTGAATGTGCTGGACTGGTAATAGTCAAGGAGATATTGGTGGAGCTTCACCCGGTTTGCTTCAGTTGCAGGGAATGGCAGTTCGGTAGGAGGCGGTGGGGGCATTTGGCGTCGAGGGCAGGTACAGGCGATCTGTTCAGGGGCCTCCTTGATGGTGGTGGCCGTGTCCAATTGGGGTGCACCTGGTGCCATGCTAAAAATGGGGAAGCTGTCAGGGATGATCCCCAAATCAATGCAGGCCTCTTTGCTGAGGAAGAGCTTATCAGAACTGTCTGTGATGTAAGTCAGTTGCCGAGACTCGACGACATGGCCAAGGGGATTCCTGCCCGATAGGCGTAGAGGAACAGCACCAAGGATCATAATGCCACCATTAGTTGCAATGTGCATCTCCATGGTAACTGGGATGAGATCTTGCTGGCGTAGCCCGAGGCGGTGGAGGACCTTCAGACCGGCGAGGCAGCTCTGGCACCCAGTGTCCGCCATGGCTGGGATGGCACTGGTTTGCGAGGGGGATGAGAGGTTAAATCCGAGAGCTTGGTAGTCCCCTGGGACAGCCTGTACGGTCACGTTGAGGTAAGGTTGAGGTTTCGATCTCTTCCTGTGCCATGCTTTGGAAATGTCATCATATACATGGTGGTCAATGGGGGCGACTGTGGGACCTTTGGCTTGCCTTTGCTGCGACAGACATCCTCAACATGATTAAACTTGTCGCAGTGTCCGCATTTATGTCCGTACGCTGGGCACTGCGACTTGAGGACTCGAGTGGGAGCGCTCCGTCCGTGCCCCTTCTTTCCACAGTAGACGCATAGTTCTTGCCGTTCCTTGGGATGTGCCTGCTTTGCTTTCCTATAGGAACTGCTGGCTGCTTCCACCGTGTGCGAATCAAAAAGTGAGGAGGCAGAGCGTTTACCGGCCTCTTTTGCCTCAATGAACTGGAAGACTTCTTCTAGGCCCATATCTTGTTTTTTGTCCCCTAGGAGATCGAGTTGGATTTCAGAGTCGGCGATTCCCCTGGTTAGCACATCCCGCATAATTGCGTCAGTATAATTAACATCTGCACCACAGGAGGGGCATGCTATGATGAATTTGCAAATGTCTGCTTGACCTCGTAGGCGAGCTCTGAAGCAGCGAACTGTCTCGTCTCTATCTTGACGCATGTTGTGGAACGTTACACGGGCGACCATGGTGTTCTCCTCACAAACCGCAAGCTTCTTGATGGCTGCCAGCACCTCGTCCTCAGTTTTGTTGGTGAGGCTGCCACCAGCAGCTCTTGTGAGGTCCTTCCGGAGGGGTTCATCGCAACATTCAAGGAGCTGTACGACCCTGTCTTTCCCTGTGATCTTTGTGGCATCCACATAGTCGGACCACCGTGACGTGAAGTAGTTCCATTCCTCGCTGTTACCAGCAGCAGCAACCGTTGGCCTCTTAACCTTCTCTACCTTGGCAGCTTGTCCAGAGGTGTGAATGGCAGTGTGGGCGGTGAGGAGGGCAGCTACGATGGCGGCGTCAAGGTCTGGTGTGGTGTAGTCACAGTTGGGTATGGGGCAGCTAACCGCAGGCATGTTGGCGAGTTGATCGAATTAAGTTCACAATACCGTGTTCATAAATAAGAACTCTGTCTCTTTGTTTCAAAGCTGCGTACCTTCAGGTGCTATAGCCAACAATGAACACGGTATCTGCCAGTTGAAAGAGAAGGGCAGATGCCCTGATTAATAATATAATCCTCTAAACTTCTTTTGTGATGTCATAATAACAAGCACATATGCACGCACCCTGGCATTACTACAGACTGCGTGATGCGCAGAGAAGACAACGAAGGCAACGTTACTCAGCAACACCTACGCGCTTTACTCTTGATGACAGCTCACCTTCGGCTATCTTCGTATCAATGCTGACGGTGATCGGCAGTATCATCAACAGCGCCCTCTACACTACCGGGACTATGCACCTTTAAACCATTGAATTTGAAATGTTAGTGGCCGGGAAAAAACAAATTTAGTTACACTAACAAAAATGAAACATATCAATCTACAATGTATGTAGAATCTCAGTGGTCCAATCAGGCTACCAAAAGATATTTATATTCTTTTTAATTTGATGGTCTGACATCAATACATTGTATTTAATGACCCTGAGTCACTAGGCCATGATGAGCCCTGTCTGATATTGTGTAGATGAGCATGCTGGTCTGTCAGTAAATAGCCTGTGCAAATTATATCGTAGATTATATCATCAAATTATATCATATTAGTGTCATAGATTTCACATGATATTTTGTTTTTTAAGCATAAACATGGATTGATTTTAGTTTTATGTGTGCTCAAAGGAAGTAATCTGTGTGCAATTGCAACTAAACAATGAAACCTGAAGTTTTTATGCCATTGAGAACGGCTAATTTTGCTGCAACACACATTTTCCATAGACACCTGCTCGAGCATACTCGGAACTTGTCTTCAATGGGTTAAAAGTCTCCTCGCAAGGAATACAGTAAGGTGATGAAATCAAATATGCCTTACCTGTGATGTGGACACTAGTTACTGCTGCTGCCAACATGCTTGCATTGGGAACCTAATTAATGTTTAGGACCTGAGGGGTACCCCAACCAGCCTTACTGGCACTTTATGTTGCCAGCATAGGAACTCACAGGGAGCCTACACGTTTAAAGGGTCACACCTCGATATTTAATCAAAATGTGGATGAAGAGGCTCTTTACGATACTGGCAAAGTATGGGATGAAATACACATAATGTATTGGGTTAAACCAAAATCACTGCAAGCAGGCAAAATAATTCTTTCAAGCCACAGGTACTTGAGGACTTTGAGAATTATTTGTGCAGAATTGTGTTTGAAGGCTATGACAGTGTAATTAATTTTGCACTAAAAGTTGAGAACAAGATTGATTGTATGCACAGGGAAAGAAAAAAAAATAAAGGTAGATTCTTGGCATTAAGAGAAAGAACAGTCCATTCACAGGTTGATTGTATTGAATGTATTAAAAAAAGTAAAATGGGACTGAAAAAAAAAAATTGTGGAATTTCAAGACATTCAGACTAAATTATTGTGCTTTAGCCTGTACTGTGCTTTGTTTGCTATTAACGCTGGAGTGCATGCTTTAATGATTGGCACAGCAGTCTGAAAACTAATTGTCATTGTCACAAGATTAACTAATCCCTCTAATCCCTATTATGTCACCATGTCCTCCCTGTTGGACTGAGGTGCATCACTACACCTGAATGGGCTTGGTAACTCAACAATGAGGTCAAGTTTGGCAGGATTACTGAATGCTGCTGATTTAAAAAAAGAAAGAAAGAAAGAAAAAAGCTTGACAATTTAACCCGTTGAGGACAGGCTGATTTTTGCTACAACATGCATTTCCCATAGACACTTGCCCGAGTATACTCTGGACTCGTCCTCAATGGGTTAAGCTAAGTGCCTTGACACATTTGTATTGCTATAAATTTTCATATTACCACATATTTCTTCTTTAATGCCATTGAATACCATAATGTGTATCATGTATCTACTTGTTGCATTTTTCTGCATAATTTTCCCTTCAGCCTTCCAATTCTCTCATTTTGTTCCCCTGATTACTCTGTATAGTTCTGTACCTGATCTGGGCATACATCCCTGATCAGTGGCTCTACTCCGTGGGTCTCACTTACTGGCCTCAGAAGTAAGTGTTTGATCAATTTTTTGTGTCATACTCTCCATTAAGATGTTGAAGAATTGGCTCCTGAGTCAACTGCATGGATTTTACTTGATAATTTCATGATTATCCCAGTGATACTAATCATTCTTTGTTTGACATACTTTATCTCTTTTTGGTGTTTGCCACCAAAATTTAGCAAAGGAGTGCTGGATTGTTTGAGTAAAGTGCTACATTGTACACCGGTATGTACATAAGCGATTTCCCGGGGCAAGTCAAAATTGTTTTGGAGCAATGAGAAAAAAATGCTTGCCCAAATCAGGTGAGAAAAAGTTTTGAAGCCAACCTCTTTTCACTCCCCACCCGCAACCTTCAAGCCTGCAAAGTCAACCAGACAGAAGCCCAAAGATTATGACCATTAACTGATGCAATGCACTTTAATTTCATTTCAACAGTTTTCCAACACTTACATTAAGAAGCCCCAATGTAATGCATCACCAGCATTCAATCGAACCAAGTTTATCACTTCAGTGTTTGTGAATCAACATGTGCTGTTTATTCTGATGATTGTGTTTTATCAAGCCCTTGATTTACAATTGATTTTTCTATATCCTTTCTTTTCATATTTTTTGGACTTTCCTTGAGGGCAAGTAAAATTCAAGTTTAGGCAAGTGCTCTCCAACAATTTGAAAATCTGCTTGCTCAACCGGACAAGTGGCTAAAAAAAAAAAAACAAACAAAAAAAGCTGAATATGTAGCTCCCTAGTGTGAGTCTTTTCAGCTCTGGATCACATAGAAGTCATTAACTCATCAATGGGGAAAAAATGTTCTTCGTCTGATATGTTGTCGTGTCAAGACAATCACACGCAAAGCCTAAAAAAGAGCGATTACGTGAGAGCTAAAAACAATAACGTGTTTGGCCTTCGGTGGTTGTGGTTTGTCTTTTAGGCTCCTCCTGTTTTCATGTGCTCTTATATTCTGTTTTGAAAACCTTATGAACAATCATACGAAGTCTGGACATCAATATCACCATTACACGTCTGTTTTCTTAAGTTTGAGTGTTGGCTTCCTCGGAGTCAGTTGCAAAAAAAAAAAAAAAATGAATATTTTTGAGGGCTGGGATGTAAGGTAGATGTGCATTCAATGTATACGATATGTGTACTGTGTATTCACCTTGTCTGTTCTAGCTACTTTCTCATGGTATGTGACTATTATGTGAGAGATAAAAGCAGAATATTTGGTAGATAATGCTATTTGTCAATTTTGATAGAAAATGTTTACATGCCTTCCCTTTTTCTAAATGTATGTTTGGTCATCTTTTTTTTTTCATCAACATTTAGATAATGTAATTTATTTGATGTTGATATATACATGTATTAGAAAGAAAAATGAAATAGCAAATTGATATCCTGTGTGTGTGAAGAATGATAAGAATGTTTAAGAATTATATTTATAGATGAAATTTGGTAAGCATGTTTAAAATACATACTGGTTTTGTTTATCATTAAAAATGATTAAGGTATTATTTAGTGCACAGGACAAGATACTCCAAAATCTATTAGGTAACATTTGAATGAACATACATTCATTTGTGATGACATGGTCAGATTGTCCTTAAACTTTCACCAGTTCATAGCTTTAATCCATGTTTGATAGTAATGACACCTTTCTGTGGTTTATTCTCCTTTTAGATACCAGAAATAAAAGTTGGTGTCAGATGATACAGCATTGCTTTCTGATGTGACACATCTTCATTGTCATTCATATCTTTTAGTAAAAGTACGTGATGATATTTTCATCCTTACGACTCCTGAAATGTTCTTGGATATGACATGGAGTAGCATTGTGCAGTGTATATATCTGCATCTATAGAAAGGGGTAGCATTGGAGATTACTATTCAGCTTTCTGTGATCAACCTCTAAAACTTTCCAAACAAAGCTATCTTACTATAAACTCCAATAGAGATTGTGTATGATTGCTATGTACCTAGATCCATGATGGGTCATGACTACATGCAATTGTAGTTATACAGCTGTATCTCTATTCTTTATGAACACCACATTTATCTGAATCGTTCCTTCTATAAGAGCATAATTCCCCTGCACATGGTATAAGGAACTCTATTGTAGGGTAGTAACATCTGAGAACAGCATAATGTTTATACATGTATTCATAGTATAATATATTTGAATTGTAGATAAGATGTCGCCTGTATCACTATGAGCTTATCAACAGCAGATGCTTGAGTGTGCTTATGCTTGAGTATGCTTATGCTCAACATCAGCAGTAACATAAAATTTTAGAGGGGAAAGCATTTATATTTCCTTTTCTTGAGCCATACTGCAATACTGTTGAAGAACATTTCATGTTTTTATGAATATGCATCATATTTGGTAGCATACATGTTTCTTTCTTTGTCTACTCTGTCCGTGAATGCAGGTACTGGGCTCTTGCTTTACCTGTCTACATTTGTGTCTGCCTCTCCTTCTTATATGTCTTCTATGCTGGCTACAACTTCCTCATCACCCCTCCCCCACACTCTATGAAAACCCTGACAGGTAAGTTGCCCTTTACAACTCAATGTAGGCCTACACGTGACTCCCGTTGTAATGAAGTCCTTGGGACTGGTACTTTTCTTTCATTTTATCAAAATTTCATTATAGCCTAACAATAAAGTATGTTTAGATGTATAGATGATAATTTTTAGTCCTCAATTTTCATTTCATTGTAACAAGATTTTTGTGATAATTGTATTCATTATAAGGGAGTGCACTGTAAGTGTCTTTGCTTGCTTGGTACATTTCTGTCATGGCTGATAGTTCATGACTTTCATAATTGATCTCCACTTTTTGCAGTCAGTTATCAAAATTCATAAATTTTTATATAGATACATATATACTTCATCCGTATCTGATTCACAAAGCTTATATGAACAGGGGGTTACCACCATAAAATCTGTCAGAAAAGATTCCAGATTCCTTTTATGTATGGCTTCAGCAGATAAATTTCAAACTGGCATCCCTCTTTCGTGCGTTCCAGATAAGTTTGCCAAGGACCGGCCCGAGGTGGCGCCAGCCCCGGATGCCATCCCGCCAATAATGGATATCAGCATCAGCGAGGTGAATCGGCGTCTCTACCTCACGGAGGACTTCCACAGGTGACGGTTGCCAGGCAACGGAGGATGCAAATCTTTACCCTCTGGAGAAAAACAAAAAACTTGATGAATAGACCACAAACTTTTTGGAGTTGGCAACAGATCAGGTCCACATATATTTCTGCACGATAGAGGATTTCACATCTCGGAGAACTGTGGAGAAAGTGAAGATAATTCTCAGAATGAGGGCCAAATGAGCTGACCCAAAGCAAAGATGCTGGCATCTGTGCAATGTTTTAAAAATCTGAAACTTGTCTCAAACATTTGAAGCCTACCTTCACTGATTGATATATACTGTTGCTGAGGTAGCTTGTATTGACGGGGTTGATAGTTAATGCCATCTGCAGTAGCTGTGGCCATACTTGGGACGCTGTCATCTAAAGTAGCATTAGGGAACTTTTGCGAACATGACGCGGCCACTAGTTGAGCAGGGAGTTCTTCCAAAGTAGGCAGTAAAGTGGTGACCGCTCCTTATTTCTGGTTTAACATACACCACTTTCATTCCAACGAAAGATTCAGTGTAACCCCATTATAACAATGTCCTTTGGACCGCTGATATTACCTCATTATAACCGGTTCCTCGCTATACCCATACGCATCAAAAACAAAGAAAAAACATACCTGTAAGCATTAATTCCTATCCTAGTATTCCAACTAATCAAACCTCTATGAACATTATTTCAACAAAATAAATTTGAATGTACCTTTCCCTAGTCTGAGCATAACTTGCATGTTCTCATGTTATTAATATGATTAAACAAAAGACACTAGCCACATTCACAAATCTCACATTTTTTTGCAAGTGTTCACAGGGACAGAAATACCCACTAGTTGCTGATCGTTAAATCTATTGTTCTTCACACAGTGGTGTGGTGCGCACGCTGTTGTGATGTGCGCTTTAGATAATGGGATGTAAAATCTCAGGCTTATTTGGTCAAGTGTTTACACTGCTTGACCAAATTATAAAATATATGACACATATTTAGATTTTTTTTTTTTTTGCCCACATAAGTGATGACAAGGGTACTATGAATGAATCAATACAAGTCAATGTACTGTGTATTTGCATTGCATGTGTACAGCAAACACCTGCTTAACACTAGCAACCACAGACAATGCTTAAAAACCATGTACCAAGATACTTAGATGTGCTCAATGACTGCTCAATCCTTCAAGAAGCATCAGTCAGCTCAAAAGTCTACACTTTTACAACTTATTAAAAGAAAGTACATGTATATATATACAATTTGTATATATATAAAAGCAACAGCTTGCCTGTTGTGACGGAGTGATGCAGAGACTCCAACCCCAAAGCACCTTCTGATCTGAAGATTCTCCCGCCTGAAACCCCTAGCAAACAGGAGACTCCAACTTGATGTGCGTGAAGTGCAAAGTTCCTTGCGGCCGGGGTCCAGGGCCCTGGAAGCTCTAAGGTTCTAGATGCTTTCTTGTGCTATCTCATGCTTATTGTTCAACATACGATGACACTAAGTAAGAAATCATTTCAAGCGGGAGACATAGAGCCAGGGCAGGAGAAATTAAATCTCAAGCAGGAGAATGGGAGATTTTGCAAAAATGGGCTTTTGGCAGGAGATCTCCCGTTGAAAGCGGGAGAGTTGGAGTCTCTGATGATGAATGTGTGGCTACCAGTGCAATAATGGTATGTAAATGACTTACTGTGTACGCCATATATCTAGCAAGTTAACATTTTCGAGAATCGGGACTTCCCAACAATTTTGCAAGCAGATAAATTCCCGATCATTGAGTACTTTACTGAATACAGAGAAATGTATGCATATGTCACATTCATATCAGGATCAGAGTCAGTATTTTCGCATGTCTTTAATCTCGTGAATAGTACCAGACTCACGAAATTCTAGAAAATAAAAACCTCGTGAAATATTTGCTGTATACAGTAGTACATAGGGAGTGGTCATTGATGCGTGCTTAGCACAATCATGTTCATTTCATGTGCTGTTTTGTTTCAAAGAGACCATGGCCCATTTGGTAGTTCATTAGGAATTTAAAGTGCGTACAGTGCACTCCTGTTAAAACGGACGTGGATATAGCAAAATTCTCGTTACAATGAAGTAAAAATTCAGGTCCCAAAGTTATTGTGTACCTACAAACAGTATGTAATTTAGTCATATTCATGAAATTCTTCCATCAAGATCTTTTCATTGCAACTGATTGACAAACTGTCCTACATCGACGTAAATAAGCACTGAATTGATCAGTGTTTTAGTAGTAGCCATGATAAAAAATCATGGGCGTACATACTGGAGCAGGACTTGAACCTATGACCTGATCTCTGGACAGGCGTCATCTCCACTAGACCACTGAGCTTCCGCCTGACAGCAAGTGTTGGTTCTAATCCTTATAGCGTGCAGCGGGTACTGCGTAATTATTCATATTCATCGACTTAAATAGGCACTGAAATTCTTCCGTCAAGATGTTTTCATTGCAACTGATTGACAAACTGCCCTACATCGTCATTAATAAGCACTGAATTGATCGGTCTTTTAGTAGTAGCCATAATAAAAAGTCAGTAGCAATGAAAACACCTCGACGAAAAAATTTCATGAATATGAATAATTACGCAGTACCCACTGCACGCTATAAGGATTAGAACCAACATTGCTGTCAGGCGGAAGCTCGGTGGTCTAGCGGAGATGACGCCTGTCCGGAGATCAGGAGATTGTAGGTTCAAATCCTGCTCGAGTATGTACGCTCATGATTTTTTATCTTGGCTACTACTAAAATACTGATCAATTCAGTGCTTATTTACATCAATGTAGGGCAATACATGTATGTCAATCAGTTGCAAAGTATACAAATTATCTATCATATTGTTGTGTTCAGCTTTAATGAAAGAAACCTGCCAGTCCTGAGAACTTCGTTTTTAACAGGAGTCACCTGTTGTATCATCTAGATTGGTGCTAGACAGAGCAGGCATGCTCTGTTTGTAATAGTAAATTGCATATATTTATGAACATGATTCCCATGCAAACTTCTCAACCATGCACTCGAGTGAAAGCAGAAATACATTGTGTGGCAGATGTTCTCAATTCAACATGTAACAAATATTGCAGCTTCACACACAGAAGCTAATACACATGTGAAACATGAAAATACATGTATGTATGTTTAACAGGCACAGGACAAGAATTTAAAGGACAAGTTCACCTTCATAAACATAAGGATTGAGAGAATGTAGCAATATTAGTAGAACACATCATTGAAAGTTTGAGGAAAATCAGACAATCCGTTCAAAAGTTATGAATTTTTGAAGTTTTTGTGCAGTACCCGCTGGATGAGAAGACTACTGCAGTGTATGAATAACTTAGATGTCACATGCGTACAACAATATAAGGAAAATATAAAGAGAATTTCACAAAATTCCATCTTTTGAAAAAAGTACACATTCCCCTGACTCGTTACCGACAAATGTTATGGGTAATATTATTCCCCCTGCCTTTAGAAAGAGGCAAGTCAAGTGCACTTTTATTATGCCAAAAAAGTGAAAATATGTTGAATTTTCTTTTACATTTTCTTTACACTGTTGTACGCATATGACTCACAAGCTGTAGTAGTCTCCTCATCCAGCGGTTCCAACACAAAAATTTAAAAAATTCATAACTTTTGCATCAATTGTGCAATTTTCCTCAAACTTTCACTGATGTGTTCTACTAATATTGTTGCATTTTCTCAATCCTTATGTTTATGAAGGTGAACTTATCCTTTAATGTTTGTATTATTCATTGTGCTTTAGAAAGAAAATGAGGTACTTGTACATGTACCATTGGAAGGATGTGAAATGCAGTGTATTTAAAAAAATGCATCAGATTTTTGATAGAATGTTAAAGAGAATTAAAGTTATCAAACAATTAAAATACTTGTAATAATGCAGCATGTTTTGTGTCAGTGTCCTTTGTCGGGAGTTCAATGCATAAAATGTTTAATGTCAATGGCTCTAATAATGCAAATTTACATTGAGAAGATGGACATGAGATAGTGCATTGCTGTACGAGTAGTGTAGCATACTGCAGAACCAGAAATTTTCGCTGGTATGTAACTTTTACGAATTTCGCAAGGAGCCAAGATTCGTGAAAGTTTTTGTCTATGCTATGCATTAAATGTTAGTTGCCGATTCATGAAAGTTTCATGCCATAAATGTACTGTATCATTCTGGTTTTACAGTAGCCAGAGGCTACATATCATACAGTCTCTTTGAAAGAGAACAGGTTACTGGTAGATTTAAGTGTGGAGATTTTTTGTGGATGCACCTGGAAAAGAAAACACACACACACACACACACACACACACACACAAAACATAATTAAGGATATTTGCAACATACAAATATGTTGATTTGTGAACTGGAATTATGTGTACTGTGTCTTTCAATTTAAGTTAATATCTTCAGCTGAGAAAGATAAGGGCGTTAAGGCTACACTAACCCTATGGCGTTAAAGGGTATGTACAGTTCTGGTTGAGGCAAGGATTTAGCTTTTAACGTTTTGCAACATATTCAGAAACCACTCTATGAGATGTCAAAGAACATGCAATTCTAGGGGGTATCAAAAGTTTACTTGATAAAAATCGGTTTTGAAATGGCTGAGAAATCCAAAAACAAGGTGAAACAAAGAGATCCTAATAAAAGGCATGGCTTGTCGCCTTTTATTATTATCACTTTTTGGGATATCTCAGCCATTTGAAAACCAATTTTCATCAAATAAACATTGAATCCTTCTTAAAATTACATGCTCTTTCACATTTCATAAAAAGGTTTCTCATTATCGCACTTAGAAATGCTCAAAACATGAATCCCCACCTCAACCAGTACTGTACAGTCCCTTTAATGCTCTTATCTTTCTTAACTAACAATATGTTACAAGTACACATGAGTAAATCTCACTCCATATCTCTCCAAATGCACTGTAGATTATTTTGCACAGTATGCCAGGTAGCACCACAACTTTGTGAAAGTCTAATAAGGGTTTGCTCTGTCCTTTGTTTCGATTCAAGGCGGATTTCTGGTTGAGGCAAAGCTTTTGCATTAATCCCAACACACTTTAGAAATTTAAAAAGACACACACACACACACATACACACATAAAAAAAGCAAATTAGGAAACATGAAGAGTTTGTTCGCAAAAACCGATAAGTCCATTTTTGAAGAACTTGAAGTACGGTCTCCATCATAAAGTACAAAATAATACCTTTTAAATTATATATTGGTCACTACATACAGGTACAGTTTTGAAATTATGGTCAAAAGAAGCAAAAATTTTCTTATTCTGATTATTTTTCTTGACCTTTAATCGCAAATATCTCCATTTTGCAAATATGGACTTATCGGGTTTTGCAAACAAACTCTTCATATACTTAACCTCTTCCATACTGAATTCTGAAATCCTCATAGAATTAACACACAGCTCACCAAGTTCCTGTAGGGAACAGGTTGAAAGTCTCTATAAAGAACAAACGTAATTCTGTGTGATATACATGGTGGTGTTTCATGTGCTGTATATCAAACACACACTTCCAATTTCAAACACTCCTTGGACACAATGGACAAAGAACAGCGTGTGATGTCTGGGATTGATATCCAGGACGAAGATTTATTTGCATGAAAAACATTGATATAGATTCTCTAACTACAAACTAAGGTGACAGCAGATAACGTAGAGGTGATACACAACGCAAGATAATGACGAGAAACTGAAATCACTAATTGTTTCTATGACACAGGATCTCAAAGCTGACTCAAAAGACATTCGCAACATGATGGATAGAAAAAAAGCTAGACAGTTAAGAGCATATTAAGCAGTCTTAGAATGTTCAAGAAAGTGCCTCATTTTTTTTTAATTATCACAGCACAGATGTAAGACTTTATCATTGAAGGACTAAGCACTTTTTGATGCAGGTTTGAAATGACGTATTACAACAGCAGCCCTTGATTCTCTACAATCAAAGCCATGAAAATCTTAACAAAATTTCATCTCGTGTATTTGCTCCATCTGGGAAGAAGAGAACCACCCATGAGCTGTAACAGCCACTGCTGGAAAAGGAAGGTGACTACCCAAGCGCGGCTTGAATAGCCTCACTAAAATTCACTACAAAACTTTGCCCAAGCGGACGAGAGATGGTCAAGGACCATAGCACTCGTCGGCAGTGATTATCATTTCAAAGACGATTTGACTTGTATTTTACAAACATAATGTCTGATAATTATGATACCCTAACAGTCGGGGGCAGGGGTCTTGCTGCTGCTGTGGGTTTCTTTTTAAATCGCCAATCATACTTGGAAGATGTAGGCATGGTTTGTGTTCCTGGCTCATTTCTGTCACGCGATACTCCAACCACTTTAAAGCTTCAAAACGTTCCCAGGTGTTGCCAATCAGCATGGCATTTTTTTTGCCCCTTCTCCAGGTTGAATAATCGAGTCACTGAAATTCAGCTCAAATCAGATCTACACAGTCTCTGAAATTCGGACTGGATGTCCTCAAATACCTAATAGTTTGGGCCCCTATGTTCAGATTTTGTTGGAGCTACATTTTTGTCCTGTTGCCCAAAGGCACACTATGCCTTATGTCGCATTTTATTTTGAGTATAGCTTATGTCTCATTTTTTCTCACACTCATGTTTTTAGACACCAACTCACCAAAATTGTTTGACTGTTAACTCATTTTAAATATTTGACATACAACACTTCAGGGGAACTACATTCAGATATATGTATATATTTATATATTTATTTTGGTTGGTGAGACATCCATAAAAAGGATACTATTCTTTACAATGTTCACTATGGGATGACCAAGTACATTATGTGTACATGTAATGCTTGTTGTATGAGGGGGGTTAATATAAGCACGTATCGCACCATTTCAATGAGTATACTGTGATTTCCATCGGACTATCATAAACAACCATATATCAAACGAGGTGGCACTATAACAAAGGAACAGTGCAAAATAAGACAAAAACAAAAAGACAAGTAACAAAAATCCTCACAAACGTACACTGCAGGACCTAATGTTGTGGTTGAACACAGCCATTACATAGTGCCCTGGCTCATCCATTCACCTCTTTGATGACATCATGTGTGCAACCATAGCAACTCCACAGGTAAACAAAAAAAATGATCAATAATAGTTATAATAACAATTTCACAAAAAGAGCAACTATATTCACAATATCATCGGGATTTTTTTTCAACATTTTTACTTTTTTTTTTCCTAATCCCCATCAAGATTTGTCTCAGACCAAAATGAAACTGACAAGAGATGTTGGTTTTACTCATAATTCAAAGGCTTACAAGATAAACTTGCCCACTTGTCCTTCCAGCGTAATTCATGTTTACAAGTGCATGCAGAACGGTGACAGTGAAAGTGCACGAAATGATCCTTTATCTTAATTTTCCTTCAAGATTTCATGTCCTGGATGCATCAGTGGGCAAGAGCTTGTACAAAGTCAGAGAAAATGAGTGTTTTCGCTCAAATGAGTCTGAAACGTCGATACATCAACATGTTGTTGTTTTCTGTCTGTCAACATATCTTTATTTTCACATTCTACAACAGCTTGACAAGTGCCATACACAATTTCAGAGAGTTCAATGTTTACCTGGGTTGCTACGGCCACGACACTACGTGGGGATGAGTTACACTCCAACGCGAGGACTTGTGGTACAGATATGTGCGTGAAAACACGTTCATTACACCACTTGACATTAGAAACGAAGGCCTATAATGCAATATGAATTGAAAACACATCCAATATATCTTTGTTCTCAATTTCTCATCAATTTCATGCATTCTGAAGAGGAGCAAACTAACAGATTAAATATTCTTTTGGACAGTTCATTAGTTGTACAAAAACAGGACATACAAACTGCAGGATTATTACTGTTCCATGCATTGTAAATGCTCGTTAGTCTAGACACTTCACTTCCTTTCCAAAAGACTTCATACTTTTTGGTAAAATTAATTGATGCCGGGTCTGACAAACAATCATGTGCGTTTGTTTGTTTTTCTCTCTCTCTCCATCTCTTTCATTTTTGTTCTCTTTGTTTCTTATTCTAATCACTCTCATTTCCTTGGAAGTAATAAAAATGATGCAGCCTTCAATCATTTCCATATAAAATGCTTGCTTTTTTACACTATATCATGAGAGCATAAGCAAGCTTTTGTCTGACAATTAATTTTAAGCTCCATGACATGATTCAGATCATTTTGCTGTCCTTTGGTAAATCCCAAACTACCCCGGTCTCCTACACATGTACTGTATACACCATATATTTAGCAAGTCTAATTTTTCGCAAATTTCGGGAGCGACTGAATTCGCGATCTTGGAGTGCAGCAATGAAAGGACACATGTACGCATGCACATCATATTCATGTAAAGGTCATATTTACTTATTTCTTGGGGGTTTTTTTTAATTTGCAAACAGTACCCAGCTTGCGAAATTCGCGAAAATAAAAACCTCGCAAAATATACAATGCATACAGTACAAAGATATCATGCCTATACAGCAATGTGGGAATTGAAGTTATTTCACACCAGCAACGGCAAATCTTGTTTCAAATCTTGCTCTAAAACTTTGCATTTACCCTACGCGAGCATGGGCGTTTCAACACATGAAATATTCAAGCATTCTGGAATGATAGATCTATCGTATTCACATAGTACACAACACCTTTATCAAAGACAACAGCAGTGCCGACATGCTTCATTCATTATATTCTTCACATCAATCCATATACCCTCTATTAGAATCAGATCCTCATCATTTGGGGCACCTCAACATATTGAGTGCCATACTGTGTCGCATGCACCCGCGAAGAATCGCTTCACCTCGTGAAATGCACAATCAACAAATACGCATTCAATATTCACCAGCAAATTGTGTCTACATAATCACTGCAAAGCTAATAGCCCAGTAGAATGTCTGTGTGACCTTTTTTTGTTTTTGTTTCTCTTTGAAAGCTAATATTACAGCCAAACATCAAAATTGACTTAGTTGTTGTTGCTGTTTGCTTTTTTCCAGTGTACATGTCACAAGCAAGTCTCAGTGAAAAATATACGAGATGTGACACAAGAACACTGGGATTTATACATATAATACTAAGAATCATTTCTTCATAGATCTAAATGGTAACATCACTTAAAGAGGGGATTCTTTTTTTTTTTTTTTAGTTCAAGAGAATCTACAATGCACCTCTACTCCAGATAAGAATGATAGCTGTAAAAGCAGGAAGAGAGTCTGTAGCATGCTGTAAGAGGAAACATCACCTAAAGCGAGATTTTACGAGAAGAAAGGGAACGGGGGAAATCGGTAGCGCCAAGAGACCCACGTAAAATGACGTTGAATAAAATGTGATTCAACCTATCTTTGTGCACACAAAACTCTCGATAAAACGTAACGTATGTGCGCAAGAGTTTAACGCGATAATACTTTGGAGTCGCGTGCATGATCCAAGCTCTTTGTAGGTGATAGCACGGTAACCTGCTAAACTGCAGACATACCCATATGCTTGCTCCGGTCACTGGCAAACGATATTTTGTAGCGGTGTGAGGTTTTTACTACCAGGGATGACGTCACACATTCTACATCTTCCTGATTTTACAGTTATCACTTCCAAAATATTCTCTTCTCTCTCTTTTTTTTTTCTTTTTTTTTTGTCTCCCATGATAATTGTATTTTCCAACACTCATCCACAGGGGAGAGTCCCTCCCTCCCCCTCCCTACCCCTGCAAATAAATGACCTCTGTCGACCGGAGCGGGATCGTTGCATCACGCAGGTCACGACCTCGTCTCGTAGAGGCCACTCCTGCTGATGTAGCGGACCCACTTGATGACATCGTGGTCACTGTAGTTCAGTTTGGGTTCAAAGACTTTCAGGTAGCGCACCTTGAGGCCAGAGGCGGCAAACGGGACCTAGAGAGAAAAGGGGGTAAGAGAAAAGGAGGTGAGCCAACGAGCTTGCCTCGAAGAAACCTACACAAGAAGGTGTCATCACAATCTAAATTACAGTGCGACCCAAGTTATCAGGTCAGGTCGGTTTCTCCCTGGGGTGTACAAATACAAAACCATATTATATTTCTTTCAGAAACAGTCGGGTCTTACTGGACCGATTTCACAAAGGTAGTTTCAAGTTAGTATATGGATTATGCAAATTTCGTCTGCATTTGTGCGCCAGAGATTGCATACGCCGACAGGCACTAAATAATGAACACGCACTGATACGTGCATGTGAAAGGTACACCTATTATGTGCTCATTTTAGTTCATGGACTAAATTTAAACCATGGTTTTTAATTTCAATTAACTCTGTTATTTCGGCGCTTGTGTCTGAGTAAACTAGCACCCACAAAAAACAAATGAACATAATACCACTGACAGCTGGCTGTCACATGATCACAATTTCATTTGTCTTAAAGCCTGACATCCACTAGGGCTTGGACAAGATGCAGAATACAAACATATTAAATTTGCATTCATCCAGCAATCTCTCTGCATTTCTGGTCGCCGTCTTCATCATGCCCAAACCCTTCCCAGCTTTTCAACACCTTTCGGAGACAAACAGGAAGAAGAGTCCCTGGATATTCTCACTGAATAAAATACACTTGGAATCAGAACATTTAGTGGACATTTGGCGAGCCGTTATGAGGAGTACATGGAGGCATACTGACCTCGAAATTCATGGAGATGGGTGGGCGGGCCCACTTCTTCTTGTCGTTGGTCGGCAGCAGCTCGATCTCAGCACTGATCTGAGACTCCTTCATGCCACTCATCCTCTTGATCCTGCAGAAAGGACGGAAAGAACGTCAAGTTAACGATCGTTCTATCTCTCGCAGCACACGCTTGGTGCTTTCTACCAGATATTACAATCTTTTATACTGGCTGCTTGTTTGTTGGTTCCTCGTTCAGAGGTTGTTAAGGGTTTTTCATTTTACAATCACTGTTCAAGCGAGATCATATGATAATGATTGTTCGCCCAATCCAGGGCAACCCAATGAATGAGCCATTTTACCATAAAGACAATTCAAATATAACTACAGCAAAACTTCAGTTACACAGCCATGTCAGCATGGGCTCCAATCCGGATAAGTTACATGGCCTGATAAGTGGAATAAGCTCACTTTTGAAAAAGTTGTGTTGCATAGATACATATGGCTTTGTTGATATTCTATCCACTATGATGAATTATATACCAGCAAGTTTCATAATTCAAATTCTGAAGTGAAATGGAATACCGGAAAGTATAAATGTACCTTCCCCTTCATCTTTGTTTCTTGGTAGAAACAGTATTTTTGTTGGTATAAATATCATAGCAATAGCATTAATGTCCAGACATCCTTTATTTGCAAGAGAATCATTGTTTTGCACTTCCAGAAAGGTTTCACACTGAAAATGCAAAGATAATCATGTTCAGTCCATGCAAGGATAATACAGAGATCCAGGAAAGTGACAGAGAGGATAACCGGGGTCGGACTGTACTAGTACTTCGTATGAGGCCTTTTATAAACAGGCCTAATGTGCTTCAATTGGTCCCACACACTCTTATATTGTTCAAACATCACTTTTTGCTGTACACATTTTTACGTGGAAACTAGAAAAACACTCGGAGAGCGCAGACCTCCATCAAGCAGCTCATTTCCACACATACATGCACGCTGAAAATCGCTTTTTGTTTACGTTATCAGCTTCCAGCTGCATGGTGCCTCGCCCAAGCTGAGCAAGCGCTTCAGTGTGCATGTGCAAACCTTCAATACCTGCCAGCTTAAACTCCCAAGTTTACTGACCCTATCTACCAAAGGATACAAAATCCTTCATAACTTCAAAGAAATTCCTGGATCACTACCAAAATTTAATCATCTGTTCCTTGTGGCATTATCAACTTTTTCTGCCAATTTCATCCAAATCCATTTGTAACTTTTGAGTCATTTTGCACACAGACAGACAAACCAATGCCGACTAAAATGTAACCTCCTTGGTAGAGGTAATAAATGAAATGAAATTTGCAGGCGAGAGGATGGGGAATGAGGAAGAGGGAAAAGAAAGAAGAGGGTGGAAGAAGGGCAAGGGGAGAGGGAGAAACCATTGAAGAAGAGGTGACCAATACTCACTTCCAGACTATGGCATTCTCGCTGGACTTGTACTTGGCCTTGCCCTTCATGCAGATGACCTGGACGCCGCTGGTGTTAAGGGGTGTCGGGATGCGCACCTGCCGATTTCGAAACAATAGGCAGTTTTAATGATACAGGGGAAACTCGGTATAACGAACACTGCTATAACGAGATATCGGTTATAACGAGGAAATTTTCCCGGTCCCAAATTTCCTTCCGCACACGTCTATGTAAAATGCTACTCTTATAGCGCGATCGGCTATAATGAAATAACTGCTATAACGAGATAAATTTTGTGACTTCCAAACAAAGAAAATTATAGTCAATCAAACCTGCTATAGCGAGGTAAAATGCCTTCGGTAAAGCTTTACTTCGCCTGTGCTATCATCTTCCGAGATTGTAAAGCTTGATGCGCCAAAAACTGTCTTGTACACACATAATCATTTTCTTGAGTGCACTCCAGCTAGCACTGCATGCTGTACAGTACGTGTAAGTGTGTGTGTGTGCGCGCACACTGATACATACAGAAAATGTGGTGGGACCACAGGGTGGGACGGCCATTTGTATACATGACATGATCATGACGTTAAGCAGGTGTGAGGCAATCTGATGCTGTGATTGGCCTTCTACGTAGGGAATTCCCCATCTTCACACACACGCAGTCATAATGTACATACAGGATGTGTCACATACACACACAGCATTGTCAAGCTTTCCACACAACACACACCCATACGATAACCACATACAAATGTACCAATCCACAGACGATCTTGATACAATCGCAAGCTATAAATTTACAAATTCAAACATCTTCAATTAATAAGAAACACGTACATTCTTGATATTGGATTTCCTTGGCGAAAAACATCTTCTTACCCATAAAGGTGAGTAATTCCCTCACACACAATATAAAGTTATCAGTACCGGTATTGATTGAAATATGATGGGTAGTCCCACATGTGCAAATTAATGTCTTTATATTATGCCTTCTTTTATGCCTACTGATATGACGAGATATCGGCTATAACGAGGAAAATGACTCGGTCCCGACCATCTCGTTATATCGAGTTTCCACTGTATAAGCAAATATTATCCTCACCTTTTAAGCAGAGGTTGTTCTCTAACCACCTGAAAGCTTTACCAAGGCTTGTCTGACATACCAACAAGTAACACATGCAAACAAGATACCAGGAATTGCATTTCTTTTAAGAACAGGTTAATGGAATTGCTCGTCTCTACGTTCTAGGGAATGAAACATCCATGAACTTAAATACATTATGAAAACGGCTTATCATGGTTGAATGACCACATGAACATAACACATGTTTGCACACTATTTGATAGTATTCTTTGTTTTACTTTCTTTCTTTCTTTTTTTTCTCCATGGACTCTTACTCATACAGGAGACAAATCCTTCTCAGCTGCTGCCCCACGCCCATGGAATCAGCTTCTCCAGAGCATCCAAGAATCACTGTCTCTGGCAGTTTTTCAAGAGTCCTTGAAGACTTTTCTCTTTAATAATTAATTCACAAATTATGTTTATTTTGTGCTTTTCATTAGAAATTTTTCCCCACCCACTTAAGGTACAATGTGTGATATCATTTTGTGAAGCACTGTGTTACATGATCACTCCTGAGAGCACTAAATAAGTACCAATATTGTATTGCAAGAAGAAAGTTCAAGAAGAATTGATAAAAGAATTATAAAGGAAAATAGAAAACACAAATAAATAGGGGAAAATGTAGGCAAAATTTGGCAAATGTTTCAAGAGTTATAACTTCTTGAATTTGAAGAAATCCTGAATACATTAGTATAGTAACCTATGAACATCCTAGATTGCCTCATTACATACAATGTCACTGACATTACAGGATCTCCTATCAAGGGTCCAGTCTTATTCACTAAACCACAGAAATACATACCTCAATCTTTTGCCCGAGTATTGTGGGCTTGAAGTTGGACTTCAACACAACCTTGACCTCCATCTTTGTCCGACCCACCTCCCTGACCAATGGAATGACCCTAAATGGCAAGCTGATGTCCTTGGTTGTACGGTACCTGAAGGGAGACACCATTTTGATATGGGGACATTTTAATATGGTGGAATAATCCATCATACACACATTTGGGCTTTGCTTACACACTCATTCAGAGAAAAAGCAAAAACAAAAATTTCATACTTTCACAAAGTCATATCAAGCAAAACTGGACCAACAAATAGCTGAGAAACGTTGATTTCTTGAAGTCTTATCCAACCATCAAGTCAGGCTAATTTCACTGCTGTTTAGAGTCAATAAAAAAAGCCTCCTTTTCACATGACCACAACAGACACCTAAAAAATGTAATGTATCCAGCACCAATCAGAGGCAGATGTGTAGAGTAGCCTTCACAATACATTAATTTGGCTTCACAATAACTGTAACTTATGATGGCCATAATGGGGGGGGGGGGGGGGGGGGGGTCCAACATGAGAAGAGAAGATGGGCATTATGTATCATTATGCAATGAGTGTGGTGCATTGCTATGTAAGTGCATAAATCAAGTACTATTAAATGTACCAACCCCCCCCCCCCCCCCCAAATTACGGCTTAAAAATAGACAGCAATTGCATTTAGATGGTGATCTTTAATCTAGACAATAAGCTAACTTCGAGGATAAGCTCACAATTAAGTACACTGAATCAGTGTACAAGACTTACTTCATGAGCTCAAACTCGCCGTCAGGGGGGATGAAACTGATGCTGCGCTCCGACTCAAACTTGCTCAGCTTCACGCACTGGTGGAATGTGCAGTCATCAATGGCTATCGACGATTTGCTGTGGGGAGAAACAGAGAGGAGGATGACACTTCAAGACTTGATGGCAAAAGCCAGGTTAACTGGTATATAAGGCAAATCAAGGAGCGCCATCACATTTAACAGAATGAAACCTTTTCAGGAGAGCTGTATCACTAACAAGAAAAGATTGTCCAAAGACAGAATGGAATATTCATCTGTGACAAAAGGTATATGTATTTCAAAACATCACAATCAGCCTGAAAATTTGCACATAAAAAGAGGTAACTGCATAGCATCAGTTGTCCAACTTTGTATCTCAGAAAGACAATTTAAGATCTACAAAAGAAGAGTAAGAATCTCAATTCAAATCATCTCTACAACAAGAGACCCGGGGGTCACGCGCTCACCTGAGTATCGCAAGTTCACCTTCGATGCATTCTTGCAGACTCTTACCTGAGAACATTGGAAACTTATGGTGGGGGTAGCTTTGAGAATGGGGCCATGGTGTCCATTTACATATTCTATCACACTAGTAAAAATACCTGCCAAGTACACTGTACTTTATAGAATGTTGGATTATGCAGCTTGGGAAAAAAGACTTAAAGCCCTATCACTTTTGATTAGAACTAGAGAAAAATATTATTTAATATTCAATAATTTAGGAGGTTTGGACCCCCTGGGGCCCCCAAGGAAAGCATGGTGCCAATACAAACACTTTGAGATCTTGTCCCTATGGGAATGCTACTTGACAAGTTTGGTGAAAATCCACTGTGTTGTTTTCAGCAAGAAGATGAAAATTTAGGCCCGCATTTGGACCCCCCCCCCCCCATCCCATCCTGCTTCCTTGGGTCCCAAGGGGGTGGGGGTTGGGGAGGGCACCCCTGATTCTCCCATGAACAAACTTGACACAACAGTCATCAATATACTGACTCATTGTATTAACTTAACTCAATCACTCTTCCAGTTCTAGAGAAAATCTCTAAAAGATTCCTTACAGGAGGGGGTGGGACCCCTGGGGCCTCCCAGGTGGGGCATGGTGCACATTTGATGGAATTGAGATTCTATCCCCCTAGGGATGCTACCTGCCAAGTTTGGTGAAAATTAGTGATAGGGTTTTCAAGAAAAAAATGAAAATTTACAATTTCGGTCCAAATTTTGGCCCCCTGGGGCCCCCCAGGTGGGGCATGGTGCCCATTTGATGGGAATGAGATTCTTTCCCCCTAGGGATGCTACCTGCCAAGTTTGGTGAAAATTCATAGTGGCATTTTCAAGAAAAAGATGAAAATGTACAATTTGGGCCCCATTAGGACCCCTCCCCATCCCCCTCCCCTGGATCCCAAGGGGGGCACCCCTGATTCCGCCATGAACAAACTTGAAACTACAGTCATCAATGTACTAATTCATAGTATTAACTTTGCTCTATCACTTCTGGTTCTAGAGAAGAAGATTTTTTAAGATTCCTTAATTTTGGGGGGTTTGGGCCCCTCTGGGGGCCCCCTAGGTGGGGTATGGTGCCCACTTGAACAAATTGAGATCCTATCCCCCTAGGGATGCTACCTGCCAAGTTTGGTGAAAATCGGTCAAGGGGTTCTCAAGAAGAAGATGAAAATGTAAAAGTTTACGCACAACGCACGACGCACAACGGAGGACGCACGACGGACGAAGAGCGATCGCAATAGCTCACTTGAGCCTTGGGCTCAGGTGAGCTAAAAACTGCAAGAAATGCAGATATACATGTGATTTTCACATTACCACCATCCTTCTATTAATGCATTTCTGTACAAAGTCCAATGTAAAGACATGGGAGTGACTTGTCAAAGTATTCCCTCACTGTACCAGACATTCACACCAAAGTAAATAAGTGGGACTAACCTCTTGGCTGGGTCATCTCCCTTTCCTTGCTTGTCTAGCGTGATCTTGTCGTTCATGCCAAACTTGCATTCGGGCATCCCGCTCAGGTAGCTCTTCATCACTACCCTGCCAGCCACGTGGGCACTCAACACTTGACCTATAAATACCAACAAAGGAAACAACGGAAATTCAGATATTAACAACAATACATGATGCTGATGTGATGATAATGATGATGACACTATTACTACTACAACTACTTTTCCTATTACAGTACTCACTGCTTAAACGAGAGGGGTAGGGAGACAAGTATTTCTCCCGTTTATCATTTATAGACACTTTATAGACATTATTTTTAGACATTAATGATTTGAACTATGAAAGTGTTTCAGCCAGATTTGTCCCGATAAAGCAGTTCATGGTTACGATTAAGCGGTGGAAATAACACATCAAAAATTTGTTACATCAAGTTTTGTTGCACTTATGCCATGTTCCCGCTAAAGCGGTTCCCAATCAACGAGTGAGCACTATACTACAACCACAGCTACAAATACTTCACTACTACTTCACTACAACTTCTACTACGATAATAATAGTACACAAGAGTGAGATGAGAAGGAGAAAAAAAAAAGAAAAAGAAGAAAATGAAGAAAATGAAGAAGAAAAGAAGAAGAAGAAGAAGAAGAAGAAGAAAAAGAAGGAAAACAAAAGAGGACATTTGCGTTTTTTACATAGCATCCAACTGCCATGATGTAGTTCCCACAGCACTCTGCAACACAGTGTTATCCCACCTTGTCAATCACAATATCTGGATTACATGCCATGTATTGAAGGTACATTTTGAGAATGCAACATCTGCCCCCCCCCCCCCCCCCAAAAAAAAAAAAATGTAAATAAATAACAAGAGACCCGCGGGTCTAGCGCTCACCTGAGTATCGCAAGTTCACCTTTCACGCAGTCACTAATCTAAATTATTCACAGCTCTACCAAAATTTGACCAGGCATTCTCAAGTAGAAGATGAAAATGTACAATAAGGGCCCAATTTTTTTAAGATTCCTTAATTTGGGGGGATTGGGGGCCCCCTGGGGCCCTGTGGGTGGGGCATGGTGCCCATTTTGATAAATTGAGATCCTGACCCCCTAGGGATGCTACCTGCCAAGTTTGACAAAAATCCATCATGAGGTTTTCAGGAAGAAGATGAAAATGTACAATTCAGGCCCCCATTTGGACCCTTCCAACCACCACCCCCCCCCCCCCCCCTACCCAAGAGGGGCACCCCTGGATCTCCTATGAACAAACTTGAAACTACAGTCATTAATGTACTCACTCATAGTATTATCTCAGCTCTATATATAACTTCTGATTCTAGAGAAGATTTATAAAGATTCCTTCATTTGGGGGATTTGGGACCCCTGGGGGCCCCCTGGGTGGGGCATGGTGCCCATTTTAACAAATTGAGATCCTAACCCCCTAGGGATGCTACCTGCCAAGTTTGGTGAAAATAGGTCATGGGGTTCTCAAGAAGAAGATAAAAATGTACAATTTAGGCCCCATTAGGACCCCTCCTCACCCCCTCCCTCCCCTGGGTCCCAAGGGGGGCACCCCTGATTCTGCCATGAACAAACTTGAAACTACAGTCATCAATGTACTAACTCATAGTATTAACTTAGCTCTATCACTTCTGGTTCTAGAGAAGAAGATTTTTGCGGATATTCCTTAATTTTGGGGGGTTTGGGCCCCCTGGGGGCCCCCTGGGTGGGGCATGGTGCCCATTTTCACAAATTGATTTCCTAACCCCCTAGGGATGCTACCTGCCAAGTTTGGTGAAAATGGGTCATGGGGTTCTCAAGAAGACGATGAAAATGTACAATTTAGGCCCCATTAGAACCCTTCCCCACCCCCCTCCCCTGGGTCCCAAGGGGGGCACCCCTGATTCTGCCATGAACAAACTTGAAACTACAGTCATCAATGTACTAACTCATAGTATTAACTTAGCTCTATCACTTCTGGTTCTAGAGAAGAAGATTTTTACAGATTCTTTAATTTTGGGGGGTTTGGGCCCCCTGGGGGCCCCCTGGGTGGGGCATGGTGCCCATTTTAACAAATTGAGTTCCTAACCCCCTAGGGATGCTACCTGCCAAGTTTGATGAAAATCGGTCTTGGGGTTTTCAAGAAGAAGATGAAAATGTAAAAAGTTTACGCACGACGCACGACGGACGACGGACGACGGACGACGGACGACGCACGACGCACGACGCACGACGCACGACGGACGCCGGACGAAGGGCGATCGCAATAGCTCACTTGAGCCTTTGGCTCAGGTGAGCTAAAAATCAACCACTCTGACAAGAGGCAATAGATCAGGCACGCCCAAATCATCTACCACGTCAATGGTGATGTAATGTTAGATGACATTGCAGTTGTTTCTGACAACACATACTGACCAGTACAATGGTACCATTCTATTTGACCTGTTGAGGACGGACTGATTTTGCTACAACATGTATTTCCCATACACACCTGCCCGAGTATACTCTGGACTCGTCCTCAACGGGTTAATATCAACACTGAAAACTGCATCGCTTGTTAAGCTTTACTGTGCTTGATTCACTGATCACCATTTCTACAGGAATGCTTCCTACGCCTGCTGGCAATGTCTTCAAACTAAGTGCCAATGAATAGAGATTGCCTATAAATCCCCTTGATCCCTAGTGTGTCCCCAGGTGAACTGAGGCACATTGTTATGCCTTGGTGGAAGGGCTAACAGTCAGCTAACTGGTAGATTTGAGTTTTGAGGAATTAGCTGACTGCTGATGAAAACTGATGGCAAGTTACATGAAGTGCCTGGGTACATGGTACATACATGTAAAGGGATATGCCATATGCCAGTCAAAACTGAAGTAGTAAGCTTCTCTTTATCGAGAGCCCATACAATATCTGTCTTCTTCGATTCTCGGGGAGGGAAGGGAAGTTCCTGTAAAAGTGACATATATTTAGCAAGTCAAATTTTTCATGAATAAGGAATTCCCGACATTTTAAGCAAGTGGCTAAATCTGCAAACATGGAGTACAGCAACGGATGATGAAATCTACGCGTGCAGATTGCACTCGAATGTCAGATCAGAGTTAAATTTCTGTGTTTTATCAAATTCGCAAATAGCACGCAACTTGGAACAATTCGCGAAAACTAAAAACCCCAAGAAATATTTGTTGTGCAGTACTTCTGCATTTGTGACTGGATCATGAGAGCAAAGACACCCTTTTGAACCACGCACCTTGCGGCGACATGAGCAGGTTAACGTTCTCGAGCACGTCAAGGAAGAGCTCGTTGCGGCGGTACTTGATGCCCTCCCGCCTCCAGCCAATCTGACCGGTCACTTGGTTGGTGATCTGAGCTTGCTCCTCTTTACTCTGCACAGACAGACAGACGGACAGACAGACAAAGATTTATAAATACTTCATCAGGCATGTGGTGCAAAGTTTGAGATTTGGTTTTCTGGTTTTTCCTCTTGAGTGCTACTTACACTATCAGAAAACCAGATAATGTTTCCTATTCTTAGATTAAGTGACAACAATGGAAGAGATAATGAATTAAATGAAATGAATAGCTTGTCAGTTGGTTCTGTAATATGACCCATTTAATCTTTGCCCTGTTGCACACAGCATAATATCATTTAAACACTTTAAATGTATAAAAATGAACACTAATCCCCTAAATTTCATTCAGGAACAGAATAATTTGATAGATTCATCTACTTGTTACCCCTAAACAACAAGTGAGGTTAAATTCATTAAATCAAAATCCTCCCCCAATTGCTTGGCACTGTGCATAGAACTGATATTAAACTGTAATTGCAGATTCTCTGTTGGCTTGCATAGCCTGGCCATCTCCAATAAGTTTAAAAGTGTTGTTATAAAGTACTATGAAATTGAATCTGTGCCAGTACAACTACCATCACGTAACTCAGACTCAGGTAAGAGGTAACACTATCGTAACAACCTTTGCTGTCAAATTTGGTTCTAAAATAATTGTCTTTGATGAATGTATACAGGTAACTAATAGCGCAGCATATTAAAGCTTGTTAATTGATATCCAAGTTTGAGCAAGCTACTGCATCGAAGGTAGGTTCATGCATTGAGCTTTGTAAAATATGCAGAAGATTAAATGTGCAGATCTGCTTTCAATTCTGGACACTTGCCTAACAAGGACAATGAGAAAGTCTCGATTTAGCGGTGGCAACTGTGTGTCGCAAATTACATTCTCTGGATAATAGTCCCAGGGCTAGTTTCCTTTGGCCAGTGGGGACAAAGAGTCCCTTGACCCCTCTAGGTATCTAAACTCACCGAGGATTTGACCCCTTGTTGTGTGATGAAGGTCTTCAGAATGCCTGTATCTGTGTTCTGTGGGTATCCATAATCCAGGATTTCTGACAGGAAAAATATTAGGGAATGTTAACTTCATTCTCATTCTTTCTTTAAACAAGTCAGACAAAATTACAAGCAATGCTCTACAAGTCACATGCGAGTACTTATCAGTAAATATTTTCAGCAGGATGACATTTCAAAGTACAAAGTGACATTGCGATAGTTTCTCATGAACAGGTAAGCACATTTCTGAGTACAGGTTCTGAGCTCTGCTATATTTCACTGTGTTACATGCAATTCTGACACGCAAAGCCCTCGACACTAATTTTGCAGGTAACTCATGGCGTTAATAATATCACAAGTTTGTTATACCAGAGGTAAGCCCAAGTTTTGATTAAACAGAGATGGAATGTTGAGGAACGTAGAACTACATGTTTAGTGATAAGCAAGTAGTGATTTTGCTCGCTTTGTTCGCTTTCTTTAGAACTACAGTCAACTTTGGACAAGTGTCAGAAACTTGTCATGTCAAGTTTCATTTAGGTGTAAGATGCAATGTAAGATTGCATAGAGATGTCATTGAACAACTATGAAATTCTGATAGTAAGCCACTAGTACAGCGAGTGTCTTCCGCTGTCAGAGTTTGGACCGTAGCATGTGCAGTTTATACTACGATTGCATGTCATCTTATTACAGCTACACACTTGTACACAGAGAAATGATTGTTCTAAAGAATTAAGGGGAAGGGCTTGTTGCCTCATCTTACCATCCAGTAGCTCATAGATGAGCACAAAGTTGTTCTTGATGTTGTCCTCCGTGACCTTGCCAAAGTACGAGGTCATGACCTCCATCAGCTTGGCCAGGAACTCAAAGACCATGGGGGCGTTGACGTTCTGCTTGGTCACCGCGGCGACCCAGACGTTGCCCCGCTTGATGTGGAAAAAGCTGGTGCGGGCCATGTTGGTGACCGGGGAGCGCACCTGCTGGCGCGCGTGGATGACGTTCACTCGGAACGCATCCACGGCATTACGTCTGCAAGCGAAGACAAACCACACACACACGAACATCAATATAAAGCTTGCTACATGGTGCATGATACAGGTGTACTACATAAACACAGATATTAACCTTGTATAAACAGCACTGCAATATTCTGAAGGCTAAAAAGGCATACTACTGGTGGCAAAACAGTATTTGTACCTTTCCTGTAATAGACATTGTATGAGTCGTAATACAATTAGGGAAAAACAGTATTATCCATGAAATCTGCAGTACATTGTACTTTTGGTCCCCCCCCCACCCCCCACCCCCCAAAAAAAAAAAAAATTTGGTCCCCCCCCCCCCCCCCAACCCAAAAAAAAAATAAAAATAAAAAAAATACTATCAAAAAATGTAGCCATTGGCATCTCTGCATTTAGGGTAGATATCTGAAAATGATTTGAATTCTTGCTGCATTATTTCAGTCCAAGAAATAAAATTGTACATATGCCTGTAAAAAGTACACAATGCAATTTCAAAGTATAAAGCTAGTACCAAGGTACTGTACCTCCCAAAAGTCAACATAAACACCTTTGCCTGAATACATTGTACCTTGTCGTAATTTCAATTCTACAAGAAGGTAGCCTCAAATACGACCTCACAAGACTCTCCACTTAGGAAAACATCACATTTTACTCAGCACTCACCCTATGTCATCTCGAAATACTCGTGATATGAGGACCTCCCCCTTGTGATTGTATATAAAGAGTCCTCCTAACATCTTCGGCTAGCTCATCATCCTGTGGACACATTCACAAAAGAGAAGTTAGTACAGTGTGTGTGTGTACTGTAGGTCAGTCACATCTACAGTGTTTACCAGTAAATACCTTCAGAGTTTTACAACTCTTTATAGCCACAGAGACAGCACAAAGCATTTCAGTTCCAAAGTACACTGTACACTTGGCTAATATCTGTACTTAACAGGAAACTTAAGAAGTGAATAAAAGCCATTCATTTTATAATACCAAAACTACTTTGTTCAGTTCAGTTTGCTACTTTCCAAAATATTTCAGCTTATGTCAGCATATTCATCATCTCACAAAGCAGTCAATATCACTGTATGCTTGTCTCATGCATGGAATATCACAAACAGAATATACCTTTGAATAATATTTATTCTGTGACTCTGCACAGGATGTATTCATCAAGGATACAACATAATTTCATCAGTACATCTTCCAAGAAAACAAAACAAAACAATACATTGCTTCCTTCCCACAAATTCTGCAAAGAATCAATCTCTCTGGTCATCATTATTGATCTGTTCCATTTATTAAGTCCACTGAAATCACCAACATTTTTTGGAACTATGTGTTCCATTTTTCTTTACTGAATGAAAGTGTGTGATAATAAATCACTACAATGATAAACATATCTGGGTTTACTGTATGCACCATATATTTAATGAGTGTATAACACAGCATACTTTGCAAATTGGGAATTATAAGACAATTTCACAAGTACCGTAGTTGAACTTGAATTCCCAATCAAGCTGTACATTGACAACATGAAGGAGTATTAGCACTTGTCAGGAGAAAAGTTGGCCATTTTCCAACTTGGAGATGGAGGCCACACACAAAATATTACAATATATTTGTGTTTTAAGGAGGCTTTATTTTCTCATGGATTGTTGATTCAAAGAATCACATTCAACTTCACAAGTCCCAAGAAAATGTAGAAACATTGAGATTGAAGTGGAATGATGCACAGGCATTGTCCGACATCATTAGTGGATTAATATTTAAAGTACATTTAAGTGAAGTAATATGATGGCTGGTATTGTTGCATACTGTAGCAGGTAAACAGTACTAGTACAATTGTACATGTATGTACATGTACAAATTGTAGTATTACGATCTCTAGTTCAGCTACTAAAGCACTGCTGAGCTGGTAAAAAAATATTCATATGCTTTCATATGATTTCCTGGCAATTATCTGATACAAATGTGGGCACTTTAGTAATGATAGATCTACTTTGAGCAAATTGTTTGCCTCTACTAAGAATCTAATTATGTGTACAGTCTACATAGAAAACAATCTCCAGCACATGTGTATACCATATTTACAAAAGTGTAGTAAACTTGTGCCAAAAATATGAGCCTCCCCTAAACAAACATGGAAGTCAAGTTCATCTTCGTGATAGGCTGCATAGCCTTTTGAAGATTATGAAAGAAGAAGAAGAAGACAAACCTCTCCGCAATATTTATCTGACGTTAGATATTCACATCAAGATACAAGCAAAACTCCAAGCACACTTTCTCTGTTTAGGTCTCATCATTATCATCATGCTGTTTAAACATCTATCTACTGTACTGTATACGCTATATATTTCGCGGGGGTTTTATTTTCGCGAATTTCGCGAGTCGGGAGCTATTCGCGAAATTAACAACACGCGAAAATATAACCTTCCAAAATGAATCCCTTGCCTTGGTGATACGAACATTTCAGTACTAGTATACCATGTCACGGCTTACCGAACAGACCATACTGGCTAAGCTTGTTTACGCACGTCCACGTCTACTTACGAATACTGTAGAGAGCCAATCCATTATCGCAAGGGGACCACTCGTCAGAAATCTAGCGCGACAGACTTAACCACTTCAAAAATGTTGAATTCTAACTTACTAGTTCGTAGAGTTTGGCAAGTCTTTTTCATGCAGTGTATACTCTAACTAGTGTCATTCTTATTTGCTAGTAAGTTGAAAATTCACACTTTCTTTGCCACTTCATATTTTCTGTCCCCCAATCGCGAATTTAACCACTCGCGAAAATGTGTGACAGCGACAATTCGCGAAAATTTATGTACGCGAAAATTATAGCGTATACACTACATGTTACATGTAAATGATGAAATGTTATAGGGAAATTAAACAGGGGGTGCAAAGAGACATGATCCACGGGACAAGTCAAGGGGTCTTCACCATTGGGCATTATCATATTCATAACTGAACAAAATATATTGATAGAGTCTACATGTAGAGCCTATTATGCACCAACTTGGGTTCCACCTAAAATTTTTCACGAAAAAGAATAGGTTTTACATGTAGCAGGTGGTGGAATTTTGGACAGCCTTATGATCAAATTATGGGCAGCTTGCTTTATATTAAATTATATCTTGAAATGACACTGACACCGACACCCCAGAAGTGCATCTTCCTAATCCTATTGAACCATGATAACAAATGTTTCTTGTTGCTCGACCTGTGCTCGATCGAAAGATCAATCGGTCTGTATCTTGTCGGGGATATGTTCCGCGGAGACGTTTGGCTTCACGGAATGGGTAGCCCACGGAATCCCCTTAAACAAAGTAGGGCTGTACAAGAAAAAAAAAATGATAAGAACTCCTCCAGACAGATTTTTCTGTCTCGACTTGTGCAATCCTAACGTTAGAATAGATCATAAGAGTATTAAGACATATTTAGCTCTCAACTTCTGTTCTGGTTCTTCATGATCATGATCTTTCCTTCGTGTTACACTTGGAATTCCTGCATATGTAGCTCTTAAACAGTTTTCTACAATTAGACAGTAACTCATGTTAGGGTCTCTAACAGTTACTTGACTAGATACTCTACTGTCTTCTACATTAGATTCCATTCCTGCACTGCAGTTTGATCGCGCTGCACTGCACACTGCCACTACTGTGCAATGTATTCAAAGGTAAGATCAGTGTAAAGCACTCACTTGCACTGCCAGTATGCATGCACACTCTTTTCACTGTACAATCGTCTCGATCATGCTCAAAGGGAGGTTCGTATCAAGATACATGTAGCTGCACATGCAGAAAATCGCACATAAACATTTAGAGGGATACTAACGGATGTTTCAGTCCACTGTTGCGATTATACTACACAAAACAATTCGTGATACTCACTGAATTTCGTCCGAACACACCCACCTTTTTCCTCCACCAAGATCTTACGATAGCATGGCGTGTCACCAAGATCATGTACAAATGAATGGGAAAAGAGCTCGGGATTGAGCTGGCGGCGGAAGTTGGGCGGATCATGGATTGGGCAAACTGAAACGTAGATGGGGCTAGTCAAATTAATTTTTGACATTCAATTATGCTTACTCAGTTACGCAGTACCCAAGTACAATCATGGGGATACTAGTACTGATGAATTTGACATTAAAACTTTAGTGTTTTATAGTATTGTATCGTTTTGTTTTGTAACGGTACTCGATGTGATCAAGTTTGTACTTGATGAAATTAGCTTCAGTAAAGTTTGTGGGCCAACCCGTACTATCTTGTTTGTTGAATGCTAGTACACTGTAGTTAGTTGTTAGAGAAATTCGAGTTGGTTTTTTTTTTTTCATATAAATAGTTTTACCATGGACCTGTGCTGTTCAAAATAAAATAAAAAAAACATCATTTTCGTCGCAGTATCTTTCATATCTGTTGTTTCTTCTTCTTTTTTTCATTCACTAATTCGCACAGTTGTTGCAATGCCAAATCCGAGCATTGGAGTCTGGTCTTCTGACAAATTAAATTAAAGTGAATATAGCTTGGATTATGACGCATACTCAAGTATAGCGCTCCTTTGTTCTTTTCTCTGCTGTCTGTAATGAGCGTGCATACTGTTTTGTTTGGGGCCGAGCAAGGTTTTTCAAATGGGGGGGGGGGGGGGGGTGCATGAATGCGGGCCAGGGGGCCAGTATAACGACAACCCCAGATCAGTGGTATCACTTCGCTATAAAGGTGGGGCAAGGTGGGGAGGGGGCTGCAGCCTCCCCTAGGCCTGCCTCTCCACACCCCCCCCCCCCCCCCCCCCGTTTCCGCGGAGCGCCCTACTTGACGGTCTCTTTTCTGTTCAGTTCTTTTCTTTCCTGGATTGGATCTTCGTTCCATCGAAGAGCAACTTCGTTCCCTCGATCACCTGTAGTAAAGTAATACAGTCACACACACACACACAAAAAAAAACCAACAACCAAACAAACGAAACAAAAACAAACGAAACAAAAACAAACAAACAAACAAACAAACAAACAAACGAACGAACCAACAAAACACAACAAAAAATAGACTGGTATTTACATATCAATTCGTAGTCTAAAAAGTTATGAAATATTGAAGTTTTAGGCCTACACTGCCCTACTTTGGCAAAAGGAAGCAAGTGACATCGACTATACAAATGCTACAAATGAAGAAAATATGTTTTTGGGTAGGCCCTTCAATATGGAAATTTGTGATGAGAAATAATGTCGGTATTCGTGCAAGTCAATATGGTGATGCATTTATGACAATTCGAAGAATTTTGATATTCCCATAGAAACTCATTATTATGTAACTTGCTTCCTTTTGCCAAAGTATCATAGATTTACAGCAAACATTAAAATTCTGGCAAAAGGAAGCATGTGACAATCATATCATGAGTATGTTATTGCTTCCTTTTGCCAAAGTATAGATTTGTAGCAAACATGATAAATTGGCAAAAGGAAGCAAGTGACAATCATAATTATCATCTAAGGATGTCACTTGCTTCCTTTTGTCGAAGTATTTTAGATTGTGTGCAGATATAAATAATTTGGCAAAAGGAAGCAAGTGACAATCATATCATGAGGTTGTAACTTGCTTCCTTTTGCCAAAGTATTTCAGATTTTTAGCAAACATGAAAAATCTGGCAAAAGGAAGCAAGTGACAATCATTATCATGAGAATGTTACTTGCTTCCTTTTGCCAATTTTTTTCATGCAATTTTGTGCATCTGCTTCCTTTTGCCACCCGAATATCTCAGAAATGGGCCAAAATTGTTACTTTTGGATTTTTAAGTTAAATAGAGCATGCCTCAAATATGCCAAATCAATCAAAAAGTCAATATCCATAAAAATGTCACTTGCTTCCTTTTGCCAAGGTAAGGTAGTACAGTTGACTTGAATAGGACCTAAATGATGTGCAAATGACTGAGCTGATGATTTCGCACCCCGCCATTTTCGATTGATAGTGTACAAAAAGTGACGAAAATTAAAATCTGATGTTGTTGTTATCAAAGGCAAAGTGTATATCATGATGTTATTCCCTTTGAATGAATGAGAATAACAATCAGTTATAGAGAGACTGAGGTGTAATTGGGTTTGAATAAATACTCGAAATTTTAAAATTTTATGTACCAACACATATACGGCAAGTCGTGATTGGATGATCACTTCTTATTTTCAATCTTGCACATGTTTATATTGACTGTTCAAGTTAATGTTTCCTGAAAAACTATATGACAAAACTTAGTGTCATAATTTCCTTACTTTTCACCCGATTTTGATCAAATTTTCATTGCGTGTGCAAAAAAAAAAAAAAAAAAAAAAATGTTCCTTCTTCAGTTGAGACTTACTGCCAATTGCACTGGGAATTATGTTTCAACGCATGGCAGTGGCGGGTCCATGCAGGCGGGAGCGCATCGGGCGCGCGTCCCCTTTATTTTTTGTTAAAACAAAAGAAATAAAGAGAAAAAAAGGGGTGGGGAGAGCGAGAGCCCCCTTTGATTTCGTAAAGGCGCCCCCTCTTTACGGAATTCCTGGATCCGCCCCTGCAAGGAAGCAGTCAGGTATACTCAGGCAGAACTGTGTAGTGCGTGAAATAATAATATCACCCCCCCCCCCCAATCTGATGTTGATAATCTTATCATGCATACAAAATCTTCCCAAAATCTCCGATTTCGAAATTAAGTCACAAATCATTTGCATGAAATTAATGTGGTGCTCTCTTAGAATAATGATATAAATGCAAGGTGCAGTCATGCCACTGAGTATGAGTGTTCAAGCCTACGGCCCTATAGCCCGGTATCTGGTTGCAGTTGTCTGATTGCTGCATAATGATGAAGACAAACATAGTTATTGTTATTTCTCACAACTCTCCAGAGTAAAAAGGGTTGACTATAAATTGGGCGTTGACGTTATTGCCATTTTTATAGTGCACGTCTATCTTGCTTCTTTTTTTTTATGACCCCTCCTCTGAATGTATAGTTTGAAGGTTGTTGTATATTTGTTTGTTTAGTCTTGTATATTATCAATTATTTTCATAATGTGACTTTATTGAAATGCCAAATCATTTATGCTATTTATCAAAGTCATCTTACACAACGTCCCTTTGACAATCTGTTATGAGAAGGTAAAAACGACAGTATATAGACCTATAGATTTCGGCATCAAACTACATGTATATGTTTATTTTCTGCATAATATATGAAAACATCCCATAGCATCCATTTGAGGCAAAATGCTGATGAATCAGTGGCTGATTTTGAGGAATCTAAATTTTATTTTGATTTATAAATGCTTATTATAATAGGTCAGATATAGAGATTAATACGTTGGTTGAATTATAGATCTGACGTGAATCGGGGGGGGGGGGGCATTTCATGAAGCGTTTTGTCCGACAAATTTGTCGGACAAGTTGCTCTCAGCCAGTCAGATGCAAGGGTATTTTCTGACATTTTATAAGATTTTCAGAAAATAAAATATCTGACAAAATGCTATATGAAATGTCCCCAGGAGTATCGAAACTTCCGAGGCGAGACGTTTGCGCATGGGTTCCCATGACCTCAACGATATTCTGTAGGCCTATATAGGCCCTTATGTTACGGCACATTTTGGTAAATTGCACATTTTGGTAAATTACCAAAATGTGCAGAGTTACCAAAATGTGCCGTAACATACGGCACATTTTGGTAACTGCACATTTGGTAAATTTACCAATTAATATGCAGGACATTGACGGCACATTTTAGTAACTTTCTGCTCCTCCACAATCATCACAAAAACAAATTGTAAGTGCAGTTGGTTTTTGTCCCCACCGAATGAGTTCGGTAGCCTAAAGGCCATGTCACACCTTTCCGGGCAAGCCACGCGGGCTTGTTGCGAGTAAGGTTTTTCCATGCAGCACTGACGGACGTTATAGGAAAATTATTTCGCCCGTAGTTGCCCGGAGCTGCGCACGCAAGTCCGATTTACCCGCAGCCAAGTTTTGAGCAGCACCTCTCAGGCAACTCCCACGCAGGTACTTCGCAGTCCCCGTATGCGGCTGTTACGGCACATTTTGGTAAATTGCACATTTTGGTAAATTTATCAAAATGTGCAGGACATTGACGGCTCATTTTGGTAACTTTCTGCTCCTCCACAATCATCACAAAAAAAAAAAAAAATGTAAGTGCAGTTGGTTTTTGTCCCCACCGAATGAGTTCGGCAGCCTAAAGGCCGTGTCACACTTTTCCGGGCAAGCTACGCGGGCTTATTGCGAGTAAGGTTTTTCCAGCACGCAGGAAAATTATCTCGCCCGTAGTTGCCCGGAGCTGCGCACGCAAGTCCGATTTACCCGCAGCCAAGTTTTGAGCAGCACCTCGCAGGCAACTCCCACGCAGGTACTTCGCAGTCCCCGTATGCGGTCAGCGCGGCCAAGATAATGACATTCTGTCCTTTCTGTTGGACTTCTGCCATTCCTTCAGATGAATTTCTGAGTTGTCAGCCCCCACGCGCCTGGCACGCAAGCCACCTCACACAGAATACCTGCAAGAAGAAATTGTCCGGTATGCTGGAAAATCCTCACACGTAACAAGCCCGCGTAGCTTGGCCGGAAAGGTGTGACAAGGCCTTAACATATGGATACGGGTAAAAAAGATTTGCGTGCGCACCTCCGGGCGCACGCAAGGCTTGCCCGTAAGATGTGACACGGCCTTACAGTCCGTGTCACACCTTTCCGGGCAAGCCACGCGGGCTTGTTGCGAGTAGGGATTTTTCAGCACGCAGGAAAATTTTCTGCGGGCGGACAAGAATGTTTGAGAGTTTCGCGCTTATCTCTTATTTGCTAGACGCGTGCTACTTACCTTCTACTTGCGTGTATTCCGTTTGACCTGCGTGATAACTTTGAAACCGATCCGTTTTAGTGCTGTGAGCGACTTATGATACACTGTACTGCGAAGAATCGGCGTTGTAGTTGTCTGCAAGATGCTGCCGGTAAGGGTCTCCTACTGGTGTTCTGCGTGTACCCCCGCAACTCACTCGGAACATATTTTGAACATGCTCAAGGCCTTGTCATACCGTATCTGGGGAAGTTTGACTTGCGGGGAAGCCTAAATTTGCTACCCGGAACTCTCAGTTGGTCCGCACCTGACAGTACCCAGCGCGTATCTCGCCTGTATTTGCCAGGAGGTGCGCACGCAAGTCCGATTTACCCGCAGCTAAGTTTACAGCATGACCAAAACTCTTTCCGGGTGAGTCGTGGGAAATGCCCGCAGAGGTACACGCAGAACGCAAGTAGGAGGCCCTTAGCGGCAGCACCTCGCAGGCAACTCCCACGCATATTTCGCAGTCCCCGTATGCGGTCAATTTAATGACATTCTGTGGTACTTCTGCCATTCCTTCAGAGGAATTCCTCTGAAAACAGTCTTTGAAAAAGTGACGATTACTTAGTACAAGAGTTTGCATCATTTCAAGACAGTTTTGAACATGACTGGGAAAATTACAATGTCATGTTAGGTTCGGGTGTTAGATGGTCTTAAAAGAAAAAGAAATTACGTGTTAATGGCATGTTATAAATTTCACTGTTGGGCTTACTATGAATTTTTATCATATCAGTGTAATGTCAATATGCACTGTATTACGTATTATGTATTCTTCTTTTTTTCTTGTTTCATGTGTTTATAATTGTATTTTGTGATGTATCAGTACGGTCTCTGATAAAAACAGTGTTTTTTTAGCCACCAACAGGGCTATGCCCTATACACTGAAACAAAAAAAAATAAACAAATGTATAAACACATAACATATCTTCAGTCAAAAAAAAATCGTATATACAGAGTACATGTTTTGCTGGAGATGGAAAATGAATGAATGAAATGAATTAATTGATGAAAATCCGTTTTGGGACGACTCAGTGGTTACTGGTAACAATGGCAATGTCATTTTTCATCAGCTGAAAGTAGCCAACTATGTCTTCACGACTGGACATTTCAATGAACAAAGACTACGAGGATTTATCAGGTTGAATGAACTTCTCCATTGGAATGCTGGGTAAACTACAAAAGTGGTAAACAACTTTTTTCTCTCTCCCGACCCTCTCTAGACTCAGCTTGGGCACAATCTACACACGCGTACGCGCTATGCTAGCAGTCGGTACGTCGTCCGTACACACACAAGAGACAGCCAAGCCACGGTGTACGGCGGCGGCGGCTCTGATATCGGGCGGCCGTCGTACCTCTAGCAAGCTAGCTCATACGAAAATATCACACAATCTCCCACGTACATAACCTTTATCCCACCCGTTCATACTGCTGCGCCTGCCTGTGGAGGCCATTCAAATGCTGTGATTTAGAGGGATTTAACAACTCTCTGGGATATTGAGTGCGTGACGTAAGTAATATTTCCGTAGCGTTTCAATTAGCATTTCAATTTATAGTATCTTTTGAAGTGTCGTATGTATTCTGATGTTGAATCACCGCGAAAAATATTTCTACTCTAGACTCAGTCAGAGCCAGCGCGATGCGGATTTGTGTCAGGAGCATCCGTGCTTTACCTTGCTTGAGCCGTGGGTGTCTGGCAGGCCGCTTCGCTGCCAGCGCAGCAGGCTGTAGTGATGTGAGAGGAGTCGAAGTTTGCGAGAGCTCGAGAGATGCGAAGTTTATATGTCAGATAGTCGACTTGTTTATCGGCTGTGGCTGTTGCCATTACACAGCACAGTTCACACGAGTATTGTGGAGTGTTGTGGCATTGCTAGTATTGGTAATCAACCACAGTTTCCACACTTCTCACGATGGATACAGCAGTGTTTAGATTAAAACTAACACAAAAAGCATCCACTCCCAATTCAGGTACACATCACTTTGTGAGCACTGGGATGTTGTTTGTGCAGTGTGTGGTGGTGAATTACTAGTTTGCACTGCATGGTTTATGTCAGTTTCTTCTTACTAAGTAATAGAACCCTATTGTAGTATTATCTGGAATATCCGATAGGGGTCTATGGGTCTAGAAAGGTTAGAATTCACTAGGGTCTACATTCATGGTAGGCACCTAAATGTATTGTACAGGTCTATTTATGGACTACTTGGACAGCATGGTAATTCCGGACGCGCACATCCCTGCGTAATAATGACATTCAATACGCGCAGGACTTCATAGACTAGCATGACAGAGCGTTGTATGAGCTGAAATTGCCCAAAAATGCGACACAAAAATATAGAAATGCCAAGAAATTCACATTTCACGTCAGGTTTAGAAGAAGATGTAAATTTATCACAAGATTTTATCCCGTAAATTGTTCGAAATGTTCGCCATACAATACGAAATTAGAGCCTCATTTGTTGATTTTCTCTTTTTAGTCTGCTCGGTACGAATGTGTACGTTGAATTGGTATGAATTGCAATTCTGGTGCATGAATAAGATAAAAAACGTTGATTATTCGATTACAAAAATCATGTCCAAAATTGTAATGCGACTTTGCGCCACTAACTTTTTGAAGAGGGGTTAATTCAAAGTCTATTTTCCAAAAATCGTTTTGAGTGTTATTTTTGCCAAAATTTTATCCTGAGTACGGAATTAAGAGTGACAGGAAAAAAAAAAAGCATCTGGTGATACGATCCACTCTCCTGCTATGTTTGTTGATTTCCAGGGACCATAGGCTGCCTAATCTAAGCTAGTACTTTATCACAAGGAATACAATATTTAAGAATGAGATTTAGAACTTGAGATGGTCATAAAAATGGTAGAACTGGTAGGATTTGACCTCCCTTCCCCCAAGGAACATTTGTGGTTATGTGCAAGAATAGAAAGCAATACACACGTATTAAGGCAAATTCTTGGTGTGTAATGACGTATTTGTGTGTTTTAGGCTATTGTTGCCTTGACTGTTTGCACGTGGTCATCATTTACAACAATAGAACATTGTTCAATTCAGAATCAATATGCACTTTATAAAACGAAGCCCTCATCTTAAATGCGACTTGAATCATGATTGATTTATTGATTACAAAGTTGTCCACACTGATGACTTCCACTATAAGCAGATGCATACAGTACTCTGGTACAACCACCAACTTGAGAAAGGACATGCTGAAATATACAGATCTGCAACACTCAAAATCATAGCATCATGACATAATACATATCATGTATTCCATTGTTTTAGTGATTTGGATGGAGAGAAGAGAGAAGTTGGATATAAAAATAAAAAATATGGAATACAATAGAGTCTATGAAAAAAAAGCAAAGTTTTACAGTGTTTTTATTCTGCACCAATGTGTCTGTTAAAGTAGGCCTATGTTTTAAGAAGTAATCTTCGAATAAAGATATAGCCTCTGTTTTCATAAATTTAGGCCCTACAGAATTTGTGTGATAATATTTTAAAATGGAAAACATGTGTAAAAATCATCCACTTTGATAGACTATATGTATAAAGACAGTAAGCCACACCTGCAGGTATGAAAAAAAAAAAAAGTTCTGCGGTTTAATTGACAGGTTGCATGCTATTTGATGACCAAGTACCATTGCATGATTTGAATGAGAGAGCTTAAATACAGGGTTGTAGTACTCTAATATGAAAATAAATGTGATAAGGAAAGCACATCTGATCAAAGCTCACCACTTGCAACCCTAAACTTATTATCAGGCAAGTGGAAATGCAGCCTTGCATCTCTTAACCCGTTGAGGACGGACTGATTTTACTACAACACACATTTCCCATAGACATTTGCCTGAGTATGTACTCGGGACTCGTCCTCAATGGGTTAAGGGATCTACCATTCCAGCAGTATCTAACTTTAGCTTTGACTTATGTTGTAATGAGTACCTCGCATATTAGAAAAGCATCTTTTCGTGTATGTCTATGAAACATTTCTTGACTATTTGTTTGTTGTTGTTTCTACTGTAAAGTACCCTTTTGAGTTAGCTGCAAATCTGATGCCAGTCTGTCCATTCTAATAGTTACATCATGCTGTTTGAAAGTTTCTCCCGCAGACCCTAGCCTCTCAACGTCAAACCTTAGCAGTAAAATAGCTTATACTCGACAGATGTTTCTAAAAAACTCGGGCATTGAGTGAAAGATGCAGTGAAATGAAGGCATAGAATATGTTGCCTCAATGGCATATTGAATAAATGTTGCTCATCTTCACTGCTGCTGCCTCTAACTGTAACAGCAACATCAAACTGATGATTCCCCTGAAGATGTTGCTTTGGTATCAGGGTATCTTCATCACCAAAGTAAGTGATGGCAAAACTGGTAATACTGGAAAAAAGAATGGGAACTTCACAGAGTAATTGCGTACATAATCCATATTCAATGCAGTAAACATGTAAGAACTGCTGCAGAACCAAGCAGGCAAGTTCACTTAGCAAACTATGGATATGAGCAGCTTTGTAAACCGCTCTTGATATCATTTCAGGATGCCGCCTTCATCAGGGGAGCTGTGGGGCTCCCACCTGATGCCCTCCAAGATCCTGGTGGAATGCCTTCTGCCCACTGGGATCATGGTGCCCCTGGAGTGCGTCCGGGAGGCCACCCTGGAGACAGTAAAGGCCATGCTGTGGAGGGAGGCCCTCAAGTACCCCCTGGCCCACCTCCTTGGTGAGGCCAACTCCTACATCTTCGTCAGCATCACGCAGGATGCCGAGAAGGAGGAGTTCTACGACGAGGGGCGCCGGCTCTGCGACCTCCGCCTCTTCCAGCCCTGGCTGAAGGTGGTGGAGCCGGCCGGCAACCGTGAGGAGAAGATGCTCAACTATGAAATTGGTAAGCAATGTTGGTATCAGTAATTTGTGGTTTAAAGGGATGGTATAGTATCGGTTGAGGTGTGGATTCAGCCTTTAACTTTTTGGAAGATACTTAGAAACCACTCTATGAAATGTTAAAGAGTGAGGTTCACACAATTCTAAAGAAGAATTCAAAGTTTATTTGATAAAAATCGGTTTTTAACTGGCTGAGATATCCAAAAACAAAGTAAAACAAAGCGATCCTAATGAAAGGTGGTTTCCACCTTTTATTAACATGCTTTGTTTTGGATATCTCAGCCATTTCAAAATCAATTTTCATCAAATTAGCTTTGAATTCCTCACAGAATTATGTGCTATTTCATATTTCAGAAGAGGTTTCTCATTTTCTCACAAAAAAGTTGGAAACCTGAAACCCCATCTCAACCAAAACTACACCGTCCCTTTAAAGCGAGAATTGTCAGTTTTGTGTTGTTTGAAGGTTGGCATTGGTGATGCAAATCAGGAAGAGAGGTCTCCACTGCTAGCGCAGCTTCAATTTCCAGCTCCTCACTGCTGCCACTCGATTGCCACGATTTTCCTCCCTTTACACTCTGCCCATGTTGCTTCCCTCCGCCAATCTCCTCTTTCCAGGCTCTTCTTTTGCCAAGCAAAAGTCCATTCAAACTTTGATTATACACATGGTGTTACTGTACATGTAAACCTCTCTTTCTCAATTGTCTGTTTTGTTTTCTGAACAAGGGGCTGTCACCAAGGGATAATCGATTGCAGTTATCCTATAAACTTAACTTTAAATATTTCTGTCTTGATTAGGCCTATATTCTTCAAATTCCTATAACTGTAGCTCCATCTCGAAAATTGCTCATCAAAAAATGCTTTTCCACAAAATGTAGTACTGTAGAAAGAAGGAAGAAGAGTATGTATGAATACTGTAGTAAGAAAGCTAGCCAGAGATAAGGGAGAGAGATAGGGCAAGCAAGAAATCTGCGATGTGCTTCGTTGCATGGTAAGGGAGTGTCTATCCACTAGAATCTAACAGATGATGTTATATCATCATGTCTCCATATCTTTGTATGTATCATGTTGTATTTAATTACAACATGTTATGAAATACATAAGCCAAATAAGGCAAAAGAGCTGTGAATCATATCGCCCCCCCCCAAAAAAAAAAAAAAAATAATAATAATAATAGTAATAAAAATAAAAAAAATAAAAAATAAATAAAAAAATTATGCCAAATCATCTCTTTGGAATGTACAGTAATTGTATTCTGAAATGTATACAATCATCTCTTCTTCAATCTTATACATTTTTAACCAGAGAGGCAGTATCTCATGATCTTAATCTCGTGCCATTGCATAAAGACAAGAAGAAGAAGGAGACAAATGTTTTGGTGCCCTTAGCAATCACGAATAATCTGTGTAATTACTCTGGTCGCTGGGCTGCAGATGCATTAAACATTCTCTTTGACCCTGGCAGTCACATCATAGCTCATCTACAATGTAATAGTCTAATCATTTAGACCTTTTTCATAAAGTAATGTATCAAAGTAAAGTTACTACAGTCAACAGTCAACTTTATAGCATCTCTGCAGTACACAAGTTGCTGCAAAAGTCGGAGAATGTTAACTGAATCTGGCCAAGGTGTGTGTTGTTAATTTGCTTCGCAGCATGGGATTTTTCAGCACAGATTTGCCTGTCCTCTTTGGAGCAGAGAAAAACAGGTCTGAGCGCCAGACTAATCCCTAGCGTGACAGGGCAGGTTCATGCGTCAAGCTCTGGTAATGAATGGGAATGTCATCAAATATGCATTTTCCATTCAACAGTACCAGGTTCTAGAAAAGTGAGCTGAGGTGAAAGCTGGGGGGAAAGAACAGAAATTGGGGGGGGGGGGGGGGGGAGGGTGGAGGTTTATCAGAAACCCCTGCGCCACAGTTCCATCTTTCTAACTCCAAAAATTATTCTGAGGGCGCTCCTGACACGCACACTATCTGTCATGGTATCGCCACGGAGGACTGATAATAGGGACTTTTAGATTTCGCACCCAGGACGTGGACTGCGACGTGATGACATCATTTCATGATACTGCGCATGCTCCAGATTTTCTGGCACTTCCCTCCAGAATCGAGAATGCATCCTCGAAGAATTTCACATCCTCCCAGAGTGAGGACAGGCAGCATGCGCAGCTTCTATTTAGCACAACGATTATGACGTCACCACATCTGTTGATTTGTACTCACTGTCGACTGAAATCTAAAATGGTTTTACTCTGGTGTTGACGGGAGTCGTCGGGAATGGTTCGCTCACACTTTCGGGCGGCCTGACCGCTGTCATGTCCACACAATATACATGTAAAAGTCCCTGATGTCACCGAATTTCAAATGCTCAGATTTTGGTACTACTGTGAGATATTGCACAGTCTCAGGTTTGCAATGAGATTGGGATGTTCCAAAGCCACTTTCCGACTTGCCAGTGGCAGATACACTTTGTAGGTCATACTTTCAGAAAATGAAATGAGCAGTCAGTTGCCTGTTTTAAGTTTTCTTGTGTAGGAAGTCAACCAAACCAAATAGAGAACTCATCTACATATGTAGATAGCCTGCCGCCAAAAAAGTAGGCTTTGAAGTGTAAATGCAGTGAAGCATGCTGGAGGTATTTTATCATGTATACAGTTCACTCCTGTTATAGAGAGCACAGTTATAACGGAATTCCGGTGACAACGAAATAAAATTTCAGGCCATAACATTATCTTCTCTTGGTTTTTTATTGTTTATTTGTTCGGTTATTACAGAATTTCGATAGGGGAGAAAAAAACTGCCGGTCCCGAGGACTTCATTATAACGGAAGTCCACTGTATAGGCACTTTATAACAACATCATACAGGGTGGTCAGATGCAACAAAAAAAATGCCAAAACGGTGAAGAACTATACAAAATGGTACAGCCATAGAGTGAATTTATACATCTGAAAGCTGACTGACAAAATGATGTACACATACAGTAATAACGAAACAATGTATTATGACAAAATGACATCTTTGATATAATGAAACAACAGTCAGGGCATCGTTTCGAACTAGATCGCAAGAATGTATCACCATTCCTTGTGCGTCTGTACATACCATTCTATGGTCACCATATTATAGAACACCATAGAATGGTATACTGTAAAAGTGGAAATTTTCGCGGTGTTGAAATTTTCACGCATTTCGCGCAACCAGCAACTAGCGCGAAAATAAAAGCACGCGAATATTTTTTCTTGCCATGTGTTCGTGTGAGTGATGTCTTGATTCCGTGGAATTAAAAACACACGAAACTCTTCTCACCCAGCCAAGCGCGAAAAATTAGTCGCGCGAAAATATCCACTTTTACAGTAGCTGGGTGCCTGAAGGGTGAAGGCCAGGCAGGGGCTAGAGGCAACATCATGACCATGACAACATGTGCAACACACATCGGTACCACGTTTTCCAGAAGAGTTGAGATTAAATGTGTCTGAACGAGTTTTGGTATAAACTGGTTTGTGTCTGAACAGGGGGATAGTGTCATGCTTCCTTAAAACCAGGGAGGTGAGAGGAAACCTAGTTTCATGTGTCAAAACATTCTATTTTGTTATGTGAGCGTGACAGAGCTAAGTGATTAGACTTTTAATCAAAATTTAGACAGATATCAAAGTTCTTTCTTTTCCTGCCAACTCACCCTGGTTTACATTACTTTCTACATCAAGGTTTGCATCTACAGATATACTATGGAGGTATAACATACAATATGTGACCCGCTACAACAAAATGATCCTAAAGTCGGGCGAGGTCGATTGTTTGAAAATTGCATGATATAATCCCCTAATCTTTCTGCTTTAAATTGATATATAACACATTTTATAAAAATAATTGGCTGCGGAGATATCGATGTTTAAAAGAGAGCATGTCGAGACGTCTGGAAAATCACTGTTTCGGGAAAAGCGCCCTAAAGTCTTCCTTTCGACGCAATCGTGATCAAGGGACACGCAAGTCAGTTTTCACCTCTGGACAATAGAAGGTAAGCCCTAGCAACCCCCAAAGAGTTCATTCAAGCACATCAGCGTCGGCGGTCTCCTCACCAACCAATCAGTGACCAGGATGTGAGAAGCGGCTGAGCATAGCGCACCCCGCCCGCACGCACCAGTCGACTGGGCAGTGTGCGAGCTTCACGCTTCGGTTAGCAGCAAGCAGCAAACTGACCAATGAGATCACTCTGGTCGTTGTTAGGGGCGGAACCTATCTGTGGCGCTCAATCCAAATTTTCGAACCAGTTTCTGCTTCGTTGAAACGCCAAAAAACATGGCTCAGAAGAGCGCTATGTTTTTATCTTTCCTTTCATCAGTTTGCTTCAAAGTTTTGACAGATGATAGAAGACATGTTAGACTCCAATAATATATCAAAAATCAGAAAATCGTAAGTTTTGACCAATTTTAATGCTCTGACTTCAAACTCGATTTTCACGGCTTCGACCGTGCGCGACTTTAGGACCTTTTTGTTGTAGCGGGTCACATATAGTGACAGGTTGCATACATTCCCAGTCGTCATCGCAAACAATTGCTGTGTTTGGTTCATTTCTGCCATGACTTGAGAAATTGATGTGCATCAATCGCATTTAAACACACCCCAGGGTCTGTTTTGAGGCTGGTTGTCACGGGGAAAAGCCTGGAAGATTGTGTTTTTGTTTTTGTTTAAATTGCTATTTCAAGACAAACTACTCAGTACCCCCTTCTCTGCCTTCCGCGATCCGATCCATTTGTTTTCGTCTCAGTCTCATTCTCCTTCCCTGGACAAAAATAGCTTGTTATTGTCATCTTCCTCTTGCTTTTTCCAGGTGATCGGTATTTTGTTTTTCTGGGAAGCCTTCCTTTTCAACAAAAGTAGTGACTGTAGCAGTGGCCACTTCTTTCAGGTCTTGTGTGTACAGTATTTTCTCTCTTCTGCATCCATGCAACCTTCCCAATAACAAGTTAAATATCAAAAACCAAATTGAGGATCCAGACAAGACAGTGTGTTGCTGTTGTAGTAGGTTTATAATTGTTGGTCTTTCATCTCAACTCTTTAATCTCATAATTTGTTTAAAAGATTGTATCTTTTGATTAATTGTAAGTAAATAACTTTGTTCCTCTGCTTTTGTATGTGTGTGTGTGTGTGTGTGTGTGTGTGTGTGTTGTAAGTATGCTCTCATTTTATGAATGCATGCAGTGTACAATTATGTATGTGCACATGATGGTACGGTGTATGCATACAGGGCTTTTTGTTAATGCTCAGACATGTAGTTATCATTCTCTAGGAGTGTTGTATAAATGTTATTAATAACTTTGATATAATCATTATTCCTGTGCTTTTAAAAAAGGTGATAAAAAAATTAAAAGCTCTTCTGGTTGTCTGAAACCTGCGATGACCACAATTGGGCATTGCATACATTTGTAAATCACCTGCACAATACGCAAGGCAGCGGCAATTTTGGATTTTAAGAATTAAGTGGTGGAAGGTTGATTCGGAGGAGATATGTAGTGTACATGCTGTGTATTATCGTCAAACAGAATAGGTGGCGGTTTATGGGTTAACATTTTACTAGACCTCTCCCCAAATTCACAAATTGTGCAATGTATGGCAATAATCCACATGTTCTCCCTTCATGATTGTACACCCAGCTATTAAAATAATTTGCTAAGCGTGAAATAGTGGCTAAGGTTGCGGTGGAACACTGCAGAGTTTGAGCACCGCTGAATATCAACATTGGCGAAATGGAATGCTGCAATATACATGTAGAAATCAATAACATCAATCGAACTGGATGTTTACAGAATTTCTGCCCGCTCTGAGGTTGTTTTCCGCTCTCTCTCTCTTTCTCTCTCTCTAGTATAAGTGCTTTCTATTGCTCATTTTTATGAGCAAATGGTCTCGCAGACTGCGGTGAATTGTAATGGATGTGTGATTACATTTCATCCATAGAGGCCGTATGATGGATGATGTGTTGGTGATGATTGTACTTTATAGGGCAAATATTTGTTTAACGTACTTGTTCATCATGTCCATGGATGTAAAAGGGAAAATCAATAGAAAACAGTTACATGTATTTTGTATCCCTGAATTTATAGGCTGAAGATAATTCATGTTTGTATGAATGGGGGGGGGGGGGGGGGGGGGGGACAGGTAGAACATATTTTTAGTTTTAGTACAATTTCTTAATAATCAATGAACTCATAATTTCAATATCTTCGATATCCCTAGATGCTCATTTTTAAGAATTACAATTTTTTTTCAGAAACAGTAAATTCTAATTGTAGAGTCAGTGTATTAAAAAGGGGGATTTTCGTACCTCAAATTCCAAGAAGAGTCCCCACCATGGGAGAGGGGACACCTTCCTCCCACCGACACCCCCCCCCCCCCCCCCAACATGCTCACTTCGCTCCCTTACCAAGTCCCCACTTTCATTTTCTCTCTCTCTTTTGTGAAGTGTTGAAGAAGTGAAAACAAAAGCACACCCCCCCCCAAAAAAAAAAAAACATCCAAAAATCTCCCCATTTGCAGAATATCTCACTAGACTGTTGTGTCAAGTGTACTTCAGTTGACGTAACTCAGTTTCGTAAATAACGTGATTACTCTTGGTTGATGTCATGGTTGTCATGGCAATGGCTCTCTTATTTCACGGCAAAGTGATCTTTTTTGTTTCCACAATCCATAAAGATGGCATTCAAACATGTGTTTGTCAGAGGATATCTTCTCCAGACTCAATTGGAAGGACAGTCTCGTCGTTATGTGTGTGACCTACACACACATGATGAAAATTGATATGATCTTGCACATTGGATGTAATTATTGTAATTATTGTATCATTAGTTTCATAAGTGTTTCTTGCTTTTTTTGATATTGTCTTTTCTTTTTATTTCTTTCTTTTTTGTAAATGTAATGACTGTGATGTGATGATTTCATTGGTCATGATTACCCCTCGAGTTTGATGTCATATCCGGAGTTCCTGAAATTATCAGAGTGCAATGATTCAACTTGCTGAGAGAGAGAGAGAAAAAGAGAAATGGCTAGATTTAGATTCCTGATTAGATTCTTTGTTTATGATGCATGGCATACACATAGAAATTCAGTTGCATTTTGCTTCACAAGAAGGTATGATGCAATGTGATCTGATGGTGCCACTCTGTTGAACAAAAAAAAAGCAATGTGTACCCTCACATTTTTAGGTAGTTATCTGTGCATTTTTGTGCAAAAAAAGAGAGTAAGATTTTACTTAGTGTTGAAAATACCATATATGTCCAATTATCTGCAATATGGGCATTTCCATACTAAAAGGGTACATCTCAGGGATGCCACTCTATTTCGACTGCTTCCAATGTACATTACCCACCCCCATATATGATCTTTTAGAGCAATTTAATGAGAAATAACTTTGCCCCAAAAAATGCTTCAAGGAAGAAAGAATTTTTGCGAAAATGAAATTTTGGGGTAACATGCTATGTTACACTGGACAGAAATCTATGTACTATTAACATTTGAAGGTCAGGGCTCTTTGAAAACTTGTTGCTTGTCAGCTGAATGCTCCAAATATTGATTAGGAAAGATGATATCAGTCCAAAAATTCTGTTAAACATTGTGTTTTTTGCATTTCTAGACTTAGTGGTGAAAGTATGGAACATGGACAGACAAAAATGCAATGTAGGGTTTATTGTCCAATTGTTTTGGTTGGGAGGAGAGGATTGATTGGGCGTATAATATAAGTAGAAGTACAATGTAGGGAATGAGAAGTAAAGAATGTATGAAATGTCTTTTTTTAAATGACAATTGATAATGGTGATGACAGTGATGATGAGAGTAGAATTATGTAATACCAATTATGATAAGAACCCTTGGTAATGTTGAGAATGATGGTAATACATGTTTAACGTTAATGATATTGATGATAACAACAATGATAATAGAGATAATGATGTGAGGATAATAATGATAATAGTAATGACAATAGTGATGAGTGATGGCAATGATCAAGGTATGACGATAATGATGGACAGTAATGATTATAAAGATGAATAATGGGGAAACTGATTGATTCTACCTTGTCATCTTACTTTAGGCGCTGCCATCGGCGTGCCCGTCAACGAGTTCGACTCCATCAAGGATCCGCAGGTGGTACACTTCCGGCGCAACATCCTGGCCATGTGTATGTCGGTGGTGGAGGAGCGAGAAGAGCAGGGGAAGTTGGGCCACGCCCTCTACGCTTACCCCCCAAACCTGGAAGCCTCCGAGATCCTGCCCACCCACATCATGCAGAAACTGGACATAGGTAAGACAGATCCTGGAATTCCGTTTCTTGGAGGATAAAGGTTTTTTTGGTTTTTTTTTCCACCTTGTTAGTGGCTCTTTGTATTGCAAGTCAAGTTTTGACTTGGGTTAGAAAGGGGCAGAGTTTTATGGACATGTGCTTTTTATGTATAAAGTATGAGTGCATGTGTGTGTGTGTGTGTGTTCAAAACAGAGAATTTGATTTTCTTCTTTTAAATGTATTTTATTTATTTGTTTCTTTTTCGGTGTTGGCTGTGGTTTTTGTTTAAAAATTATGTTGGTTTTTTTTTTGTGTGTGTTGTTGTTTTTTTTTTTGGTAATGGTATGATGCATTCAGTTCATAATTTTCTACAGCAAGGTAAAGATCTTGTTTACAATGTATTCCAGAGACCACCTCCTAAATAGAAATCACTCGGGGCTTTACTCCTATTCATGTCAAGAAACCTCCCTGTCACAGACCCACTGTGCCTGCCAAATTTCCAATTTGCACATAGTATGCATCGACAGGTTCCCGCCTGTAGCAGGTGTTATGAAATTAACCGGTTGTTTGCAGTGAAGGCCAACATCCCTGGATGATATTGATGGAGAGAGCACGGTTGTCATGACGACACAGCAATTGTTTTTCACTTTCGTGCCGACTCGAGCGGTGCACAGGAATACTGATGGTGGTGCGCTATTTCAATAGCGCGGTTGCTAGAAGGCACTCATCTGAAAAATATTATTTGCCGTTTGGTATTATGGGAGCTTGATGGGGATTACCTTTCAAATATTCGCACTATAAAGAGAAGCATGGTAGTGGCTGCTGAGTTTGTTTTATATCAGAAGAGAAAAAAAAACAGACAAATATTTTCCACATTTGGCAATGTTTGATTTTCACAAGTGATATCAATTATACAATACATACAACGTAGTACCAGCAGTACCCCTTGAAACTGTATTATCCTAACTTCACTGTGATGTCATCCTTGTTTAGATATTTTAGCCAAGTTGTTATCATTTGAATGAAACACAAAGGTCAAATTGGAGATTTCAAAACAAAATATTTTCCACTTGTGGCAGCGCTTGCTTTTCATTATTACCACTATCACAAGTAACGTCATAACCATATTGTAATTTTAGTATATTATCCTAACTTCACCATGACGTCATCCTTGTGATTATGATACACAAGTTGTTATTACCATCACCTAAATGTTTCTTTTTTAAAATGGAGAAATGCGGCCGGAGGTTATTTCTTAAAATTTCATCTGATGACTCTTGTCAATATACATGAACGTTCTCCATGAGTTAGAAAAAAGCTCAAACTTGCGTCCAGCCCTTTGCGAGCTTTCCTATCTTTGAGATTTATGAACCAAATACCACAGGTCTTTCAAATCTCCCCCACAAAACCAGGCAGGTTCTACAAGTGCCAGATGAATGTGAATTTTCAGATGAATGTGAATTTGATGATTGACGAGATGAATTGTATCTGTCTGAAACCACCCTCCAATAATCTGTGGTTGAGACACAGTGTTGAAACACTACCTGTAAAACCAGACGTTTTTGTGTGTATTTTGATTTTGCAAATTTCGCGATGGCCAAGGTTTGCCAAATTAAGATGCACGCAAAAATTCTTGTCTGCTCTATACATGTACATTGCATGCAATGAATGCCAGAGGCAATTAGAAAAAATATTTTCATGCTGTGAAAAAGGCTGTTGGCTCTAATTCGTTAATATTTCTGGTTTTACAGTAATTCAAATATCATGAGCCCAAGTTAACCCTTCTCCTTGCCCTACCCCCGATTGTTCAGCAATTGGCCCACTCATATTTATGGAGAAATACTGCAATACTGCAGTATTGTGCATGTTATTTTGATATATGTGAGTTGAAACAGACAGCAAAATACCTCGCAGAATGCATGGTTAAATACTGTACTATCTAGGGTGATAATTTGAACTCTGCATAAAATCTGCATGCAAGCATGTTTCCCTATATTTTGATGTGGGTGCAAACAGACAGCAAAATACCTTGCGTAGTGCATCGTGAAATATTATAAAATGGGTTCAAGAATGTAGCCAATTGGAAGCGCTGAAATGAGTCACGTGTGCGTGCATTATTTTCTTCAGGTATGCACTAAGAAGAGTCTCTCTTCCACCTCCCTGGCCTGACGTACGTCACAATGTTTACACTAGCAGTGCGCACTCAATCAGTTGTTACAAGTGCGTCACGCGCTACTATACGCGCTGTCAATCCTGTAAACAACTTCTAGTTCGGGCCGCGGGCTGCCACAACAGCCGGCAGCCTTTCTTGTGCATAACAGTACGTGGCGTACGTATACTCTTATACGTACGTACAACTGTACAGTACTTATGTGCGGGATTTCCGAGTGCGACGTGCGTAAATGTTTGGGACGAACATCTTCGGACATCTTGACTTTTGAGCGAGTGCTACATGTAGCTGACTGGTATTGACCCACAAAGGTACGTGAATAATGCTGTTAGTTTTCGACCCATTTTATAAAACAAATGATGCACAGGATTATTTCGTGGCGTTAGTGAAGGTGCGGCTCACTCTCGAGTATTGACAACGGTTGCAACTAACACACTCTATCCTGTGCATCATTTGTATACTGTACTATCTAGGATGATAATTTGAACTTTGCATGAAATGTGCATGCGAGCTTTGGATGTGAATCATGTCGCGATATGGCAGCCATCGCACTGTGGTATCTTTTTCACATGACCTGACATACTTCGTGTGTTCTCCTCCTAGGAGATTATATAATGCACTAGCAGCACCCGTGGAAATCCACGGGTCTGAGTGGTTTTATTTTTTTTTCTCTCATATATACGATTTTGCACTTTTTATCGATGAAATAAAAAGAAAAGTTTTCTCATTCTTTCATCACTTGTGCTCTCTTCTACCCATGACCACCATCCCCCCACACACATTTTCGCCCTCGCAGAACAAACAAACAAACAAACACTCAGGGAAAAATCACCAAAAAACGCTTATGAGATTCTCCGAAAGTTCTGCCCACAGATTCTTCCCGTCTGAACTGGGAGATACTATTGACACTATGACTTTGATATTAATTATACCCCCTGCTCTTGCATCCATGCAGGCACCCGAGGGTCAAGGCATCGCATTTTTTTTAATTCCTATTTCTTTTCCCACGTTATGAGAGAAAAATATATTTTCGTCTTCAATTGCTCCCTGATTTTGTTTTTAATCACCAAAACTTGGTTTGATATATCATAGAACCATCCGTTTATCTGCTTCAGACTAAACATCATCATTATTATTATCATATTATCATTATTATTATGCCCCTACTGTTATATTATTATTGTGATCATAGTCATTAGGCTTTATAAGTATAAGAAACCCGTGGAAATCCACGGGTCTGAGGGCTTCGTATTCTTTCTTTAATATTTCTTCACCACGTTATGAGAGAAGAAATACACAAAGAATATTTTCGTCTTCATTTGCTCCCTCATTTCTGTTTTCATAATCAAAACTTAAGTTGATGGAGCTAGAACCGCCTGTTTGTCTCATTGATACTGTTTATTGTTTTTATTATCATTATAATCATTGATTATGATTATGATTATGATTATTATCATTATCATTATTATGAGGGAGGGAGATCATAGTCATTCGGTTTCATTATTATTTTATATAATTCATTGACATGGGGATGACTCAAGGGAATTAAGAAAAAAAGTTTATCGGTCAAGGATAGTGAATCTTTTTGTCCGTCATGCAAGGTTACTCTCAAGGTTACTTATTTCAAAAAGCTTCATTATCATTGATATTTCATAATGCACCCCTCCCCATTCATTTGCACTGGCCTATTCTCTTATCATCATTATTTCAGTGTATTATTGTTATTGTTATTATCATTTTTATTATTACTAATATTATTATTATCATTTAGGGGAGAGGAGAGAGTAGAGTCATAATATAGGGATGATCAACATAGGGAGGCGGAAATGTTAATTTGTTAAGAATTGTAAAAATCTGTTTCCCCCATTTTTCTGCTCTTGATAAAAAGCCTTTCTGAAGACAGTCCTGCACAAACTGTCCAAAACTGTTTCACTGCACTAACATACGTAATAGTGTGCTGAGCAGGACTATTGTTGCTATTGTGCTGAGAGAAATGAAATATTTTCGTCTTCATTTGCTCTCTTTTTTTTTTAATCACCAAACCTTGGTTTGATAGATCATAGAACCACCCGTTTATCTGCTTCAGACACAGGTACATTTTATCATCATTATTGTTATTATTATTACCATTGTTATTATTATTATTATTATTATTATTATTATTATTATTATTATTATTATTATTATTATTATATTATTATTATTATTATTATTATTATTATTATTATTATTATTATTATTATTATATTACCACTATAATCTCCAATATTATTTGTGGAGGGGGAGATCATATCATAGTCATTAGGTTTAATAAGTAGGCACCTGTTGGAATTCCATGGATCTCAGGGCCTCGTATTTTCTCTTTATAACTCTTTTCCCACATTATGGGAGAAAGAAAATAATTTTTGTCTTCATTTGCTCCCTCTTTTTTATTTTTATCACCAAAACTTGGTGTGATGGACCATAGAACTACCCATTTTATTTCCACTTGGAAATTCAAAAAAAAAAAAAAGGCGGTCGGCAAGGCGAGGGTTTCCTCTACGTCCGCTTGATCATCTTATGAATATTCATGTTTACAGCAGCTCTGCAGTAAACGAATGGACAGCGGCGCGTGTAATCTAAGGATACGATCGGCAAGGACAAAATTTAAGTGGATATTTAGCCGTCCTAAACAGTCTGAGTACAATGATAACCGACTTGAGAGTAAACTAAATGACGTACCTGAACTGCATAGTATCCTGCAGTTGTGCAAAATACAATAAAATAACAGCATTCGTTGTTTTCATTAGGGCACGCCACGGCGAACGTCACTGTACTTAAATGCCCCTGTACGACCGCGCCGTGTATTATACCATATGAGAGTCCATATCACGCGCAAGCAGATAGTGTTTCTTGTAACCATCGTCAATACTTACACAGGCGCAGGCCACACACTGGCATACCGTACCCACCCGAGAGTACATTGTGTGCGTGCGTGCGTGTCCGCCGGAAAATGTCAGAGATTTCGCTGCACCCATCATCCTTATATCCCTGCACTGTCTCTGCAAGCTAAAAGATGCACTATCGAGAAAGTAGGAGTCCAGCGCAGGATTGGTGAATATTAAAACGCTCGGCTCTTTCGTCACGCACAAAAATGCATTATGCATCTATCTAATTAATTTTTCTTTTTTGTCCTCGACGTCGACACGGAGGCGGAGCGGGGACGAAACCCGCGCCATTCGATGCAGGATACTCTCCTGCGGCCGACGGCACCGCTCGCAGCTGCCCGGAGCCGACGGCTCGGGAGGAGATAGACAATCCAGCAACGCCGGAATAAAACAGGAAATACATAAGGCCGCGACAACAACAACAACTTCGCGTATTATATGTATAGATTATACGTGCCCAGTGCTAACCGTGGAGACTGTGTTCTTTCAGGCCAGAATTACCACAGTAGTCAATAGTGAATGAGAATGATACAAACTGAATAACCGCGGTATCTATTTAAACTGTGATATTTTGGCAATGAAAATGGTGACACCGAATTACTGTAGCAGTTGATACCACAATGATTCCAATGTAAATGCAGCACCCAGTGCGTCAAAGGAAGACTGTGGTGTGTAGGGAGTTCCCCTGTTAAAAATTCAGGGGAATGGGCCTGTGCTACTCAGTGGCAAGGCGCGTGATGCTGCGCCTCTCTTTCCAGTTGAGGTGATGTCTGCTTGGATGTGACAAGAAAATAGGATATCATTAATGTTCTCCCGATTGTCCATTTGGTCATGCAGGCAAAGTATGGTGGCACTCCGCACTTTTGTTTTCCCCCAGGCAAGTGCCCATATGTACTACTTGCCCCACAAAATAAGTTTCAGTTGCCCCTAGCAAGTGGACAAGTGGGTTTGTAGCATCATGCAGCTCTTTATATCCAGCTGAAACAAGTTACAGTGTAATATTCAACTTGGTAACTTTGTAGTTCTCACTGCTTTCACTCACATTTTGAATGTCCTGTTTACCTTTGGGAGCAGTGGTTTAAAAAATGTTCAAGATATGACTTGTGATGCATAGGCCTATGTGTAGGTCAGTTGTATCACAAAACATCCTACCATATAGAATTTTTGCAATAAAGCTTAAAATATGAGGAGATATCACTATTTTTTTCATTAAACCATAACTGTACACGGTTTAGTCTGGAAACATTTTTATTATAACCATTGTTCACATTTTTTTATATTTAACAATACTTAACATCAATTATACTTGCTCAAATTTGTACATTGGTTGTTTCTATCCCCAACTCACATTTTAAAACTATTTTGAAGCGCTAATGCTAGGTTTTTGTGTCATTTGCAAATGGTAAATTATGCCTTTCACTGATGAGTTGCATTTGACATATGACTACATTGTACATGGTTACATGCAGAACTGAATAGTATTAGAGGAAAGTCTCCTTTGAGCCATTCAATTTTGTTTACTTTTTTTCCATTTTTAACACATGAACTCTAGGAGAAAGAAGAGTGGGAGTAGAGGGGAGGTCTTAAAGGTTGAGTGCGATAGCTTGTGTTGGCAAAAAACTACACTGAGCTGCTTTTCCAATCACGGTATAGATCGGCCAATATCCGTAATTGAATTATGAGACACATGAACTCCCCTACAAACTGAATTACAGCTGTCCGTATAGACCGCACTGCCAATTTCAATTTCTTTGCCCCTATACATGGAATTCCTTCTGATCCCACACCCCCACCCCCCCCCCCCATCCCCACCCCTACCCCTCTTTCCAATGGAGAGAGGGAAAGGCTTATGATTTGTGACATCACGAGTGGAGATTGGAGCTTACTATTTGGAGAGCACACCACATAGGATGATATTCAGTCGCATTAGACTGTCAGAATTCATTTTAAATGCAGTATACTCGTTGTCAAGGGGGGGGGGGGGTAGGGTTCAAAGGGAGATATTAGATGCAGTATAATCTGCTTAAGGGGGAAGGGTGATAGATTTTCTCTCATCTGTAATAGACTGATTTGTCCTCCACTGTGCTCTGCTGCTGTAGGTTTTGTCTGTAATTTCACCTGCAGGAAAATGACATTTGCCTATTCAGTATTGGATGTGGAACCTCTTCAAATTGTCGCGTTACCTTGAAGTCAGGTTGAATTTACAAATGTACTATGCAACATTTGCAAGTAAAGGGATGATTTCTTTTTTTAACATCTTTTCTAGATGAGAAAGTGACTGCTTTGCTCAAAGTAAATTCAAAGTGACAGATCCCTGCAAATTTCAGGAAACAAAGGACGTGATAGCTGTATGCTTGAATATCACATGAATCAGCCCATCTTTATTATGTTGTATACAACTCCAAACCCAACCCAACATGACCAACTTGCCATAATAGATGCCTATTGGCAGATCACAGTTGCAATGAACATGGTTCGTCTTTTTCTTCCTGTACTTCTTCGTGTGGCACAATAATAATACTGAGTTAATACCGTTTGCTGACTATCGCTATTCACTTGGGGAGAGCCACAAAGGTGATCATCATTCGCCCGTTTTCTGGTGTATGTGTGTGTGTGGGAAGGGGGGGGGGGGGTGTGGGGCTGACCACTTCACCGGGTAAGCACCCTGCTCTTTGCAAGGAAATGAAGTGGAATCTACAACGTATCGTCACTGGGGCGACAAATACTCGTATATTGCTATAAAATGTCAAATGTTCAGGAGAGCCAAAAAACATGGCAGCCAAAGCACTAGAGCGAATGGGAAAGCCTTTTCTTTGACATGCCGTGGTGGCTTCATTTTTGGAGTAAGACAGTTGGAATTTGGACAGGACATCACTTAACCCATTATTTGACCATTAATCCAAAAAAGTCATTGTCACCAAATTTCAGATACAAGGTCTTGTCACCCCAGCGACGGTATGTTAGTTGTAACTGCCTCATACACGAGACCTTCATTTTAATATCTTATCCTGGAGACAGAATGTTAATAGGTATGTCTTCATCAGTCCAAAATTCAAACTATTGGGCTATTTTGTGGTTTTTAGAAAATAGCCCGATATTATGAAAGTACGTCTTCATCAGCTCGAAAACAGCCCGCTTTACCCAGAAGTTGACACATGCATACTTTGCATCATTTCCCAGCCTTTTGTCTCTTAATAACCAGAGGGGAAAGCATGATTATACACAACATAGACTCAGTGGCACTCAAACCTTAATCCATTTGATTAAAAGGCAGACATGCTATCGACTGAGTACAAAGTACCCTTTATATCATATAATTTCCATCTCATCAGGTGAGTTTTCTATTTCCATATTTTTATGCAGTTGATCAATTTCTGGCAAGATTCATGTCGTAATTGAAAAGAACTTAGGGGGGACTTTGTGGGCACTGGGGCAAAATGTATCCAGATGTAGCTCTCTTAGCGGTATGGCCAACAAAGTTTTGATTTTCTTGCGGTTTTCTCCTCCTAGTCTGCATTAGTTTCTGGAAATTAAATTCTGCCAGAAGCTCCCTGCTTAATCTTGTATCTTCAATCTTTTTAAATTGTGCCCTTGCACTCAGCCAACAATGTAGTTTACAGCCAATACTGCAGTAGATTTTATCTGGCCCAGAGAGCATGCCACAGCCTTATTTGTGCCACGCTGCCGCCATGGAAACGGAAATGCATCATCGTTCATGGACCACCGAGGGAAGATCAAATCCTGTTTATATATATATTGGAGTGCTTCTCATATCACAGCTTCATTTGGGAGAAATTTATCAAAACAAAGTGCATGGATGGGGTGACATTGGAAGTTAAGATCTCCCCAGGAGGCAGTGCTCCGGAACTCAACCCCCTCTCTCCATCTCAGAAAATTTACTGGTCTCCTTCCTTCCCGATTTGGAGATGGCTCAAATTATCAAATGGAATATAGTGCCAACTATTTAAAGTCTCCATTCTGCCTGTATGCAGATGCCTTTTCACAACAAAAATCATCTTCTCATACAAGCCATTCAAGTTAAATATCTGTCATTGTCAATGTCCCATCAAGTAGGCTAGTAGTAATAGTACCGTAAAGAGGAATATTTTTGGTGCACAGGGCAATTTTTGCAGCTTGAAATAAGCACAAAAAATAAGAGCATGCAAATTCCATGCCTTTCAATAAGTATCAAATATTATTTATCTCTTTGATTCTGTGGAATTCAAAACACACAAAATTCATCTCACCAGACCAGAGTGCGAAAAATTTATTCACGTAAAAATCTCCACTCTTGACAGTACTGGATGCTGGATATTTGATATGAAATCATTACCAAAGATTAGCTGTTAATAAGACATGATGATCTCCATGGAAGGTGATTTGTTCGTAATGCGAGAACTAGATTGAAGAAATCAGCCAGCTACAATGTTCAGAATCCAGTGATGAACACCCAGTGTCTCGCCTTGTCCAGTATGACGGATGATCAAGAAGGAATAGGCCTAAATATTCCAGAGAACACTGCAAGATATGAAGATGGATATTTAAAGAGAAAATGAATTTCATGTATCAAATCTGTCATGCATCCGTGAATTTAATATTCCGGATAGTGCAGTACATAGTACAGTTGATGAAGTGAGTAGCAAAATGTAGTTTTTAAAAAATACACATTTAAGAAATATATTGTATTACTTCTGAAAACAATTTGATCCACCATACGTGACATCAAACAAGTGCATTGGATTAATCAGATTCTGAGTTCTTTTCAGATCGATGCAATCTACATTATGCATTTTGTCTCCAGAATATGGCTGCTCGTTGAAATTATCCAATACAAGCTCATTCTTCACACCTCAAGTGATTGCTGTTGCCAACACCTGCAGCCTCAAGAAGAAGGAAAAGAAGAAGAAGAAGAAGAAAAAGAAAAAGAAAAAGAAAAAGAAAACAAAAAAAGAAAAAGAAAATACCATACTTGATTGTATGTGTTTAAGTGCTGTATCGAATTTCCGTAGGGTAAGGGGAAAAAAACAACAACTGGATGTCCTCTTCTGCTAAATCATGTCCCAAGGCGGAAAGATTAAAAAGCGACAGTGATCTCCTTGATGCTCCACATGCGATGATAGCATCACAAGCTCGACTAAACCTTTCGTGCCCGGCGGCGATGTTTCGAAATCGAGGGACAGGCGCATTTCTGTCCGATTCCAATGTGGCAGACAACAGGAAACTTCATTACTGCTTTGTCAGTTATTTCAAAAAAGAGCAGACTTTTCAGTATTTGTCTTCAAATGTCAAGTGTCTGTAATCTCTTTTGTGTGTGTGATAAAAAGTAATTTGCATGAAAAGCTTGTTACATGGAAAACTGTTTAAAGAGAGCTATTACTTTCTATTTATTTGTTCAATTTGTTGAAAATAGAGTTTGTGTGCCTGGCATTGAATAGAAAAGAGAGACGTGATCTTTAAAGATGAGACAAGGTTGATGAGAAAATAAGTATGAGTTTATATATGCAAGAAAGAAAGAAAAATTGCATTAAGAAACACATTGTAAATAGAGTATACTGTGCATGATATTGCACAGCATGTTTGTGTACCGGCCACACTGTGGGCACACAGAATTACATTGCTTGATTGATAAGGTGCACCAACACATGGTAGGTCCATCCAGAGTTTAGGAGAGGTATGTTCACATCAATGGTAGATAGGATGTTGATGATGTACTTATAAGTATTATAACAGCCATTTAAACAGACATTGCTGGTCATTGAGCTATTATGTAATCATTCCTCTCCTAGGTATTGGGTATATTTTAAGAATGGGGGAGGGGGGATGAAGGTAATTTTCAAAACATGCATATAATATATGCTTCATTTAAGAAGTTGTTTCAAAATCTTTTTTTTTTCTTTAGTCTCCCTGACTCTAAATGGATCGAAGAGGCTTTTAACTTGTCTCGAATTCACTTCAAATGCACACACGCACACACACACACACACACACACACACTCACACACACACAAAATGATAGGAAATTGTACTGTTAGTGATTCCACCAATCACGATTGCTCTGCCTTTTCTTCTCAAGCATGTAGCATGATGCTACTCGTCTGTGCGGCGGACAGCTTCCTGTTTCCACTGACACGGCAGCCGCACTTTGGGCACCGCTGAATTATTAAGACTTGTTTACCTCCGCCGTGGCAGTCTCTGATTTCCCTGTGGCCCAACTAAGAGAAAAAAAAAAGGGGGGTGGGTCTTGCAGAGTAACATGAGGATCTGCAGAGTTAGAAGCAGTGGCTGCTTCATTCTGACAGACAAGCAAACAGACAGACTGACCAGGAAAGAGACAGACACACTGACAGAGAGATTTAGGAAAGGGATAGAGATTCAAAAGAAAGAGAGAAAGAAAATAAAGATTGTCCTCTATAGATTTGTGGTTTTGTATGAGTCATGGTGTATATTAGATCTTTAGATCTAGGATGTGAGCATTAGGATGATGCTAATCAGGCCAGAAATGGTGTTCTGCACTTGCGCGAGACAGCTGTTTCTATTGTCCAACGCGGCAGCCTGTGTCATCTTTATAGCATTTGCGTTGTAAATTACTATCTAAAGCTCGCTGTTAATTGTTGGGGAGGGGTAGAAAAGGGCCACTCATGACAGTGGTATACACTAGATTCATGGAGAGAGAAAGTAACACATGTTCACTCAATGACATCATTACAGAGCTCAAATATGATTGGCTAATTTTATACTTTTGATTTGCTAGTTTTAAGCTTACTTTCAAGGCAACTAAAAAGATGCATAATACTAATAGATGAATTGAAGAGGTGTGGAAATGTAATCAAAACTCACAATTATATGTACAATGTTTATTTAAATTTCCTATTTAAAAAAAACAAAGTGGGGGTGGGGATGTTGAATTGATTCAACAAAGGCAATCCTGAAGATTTGATTATAAGGACAGTTGCTATGCTGTTTCATTATGGGCATGGACTATTGCAAGGAATATCTTAATATTCTTAGCACCATGGATATGAGAGCTGTTGCTTCTTTAGCAAATAAGCTTTGATCAGTCAATATAAAGTAATACAATCTAATGGTGTAATCCATAAAGGGGATTCACACATATACACAACTTTAATAGTGGGATACAAATCTCAAGATAGATAGATAGATAGATAAATATCCCAAGATAGATCTCAAGATAGATAAATGTTATTATACAAATGATGCACAGGATAGAGTGCGTTAGTGTAGGCGTATAGTGCACTCGAGGGTATTTACAATTATGAAACATGCAACGAGGCGAAGCCGAGTGCATGTTGCACTACATTGTAAATACCCGAGAGTGAGCTACGCCTCCACTAACGCCACGAAATAATCCTGTGCATCATTTGTTTTATAAAATGGGTCGAAAATTCGAAAACTAACAGCATTTTTCAGCGTTTTTCACGTACCTTTGTGGGTCAAGACGTCCGAAGATGTTCGTCCCAAACATTTACGCACGTCGCACTCGGAAATCCCGCACATACAGTATAAGTATGATGGGGGGTTGGGTTTCCGGACACTTAAGTTCCTGCATGAAAACTTACTTATTTTACATAGAATATGCACCCTTTACCTTAAAGACTTGATATAGACTCCTCATATAGGCCTACTAGACAACATACTCTGAAAACGGCGTGAGAATTAACCTGCTAAATCTTTGGATTTGCCCTTCAAAGTGACTCCATGTACGCGTCCGGTCCCACAACGCTTGGTCTACTGTACTGTACAAAGTGTACGTATATAAGAGTATACGTACGCCACACATGTTATGCACAAGGGAAGAAAGGCCGGCCGGCCGGCAGGCAGCCCGAACTAGAAGTTGTTTACAGGATTGACAGCGCGTATGCATGCAATTCAAAGGAGCCGCCGCGCGCACAGACGATCGGCAATAGGATTTAACACGCAGTGCAATGGGACTAGAATAAAGGAAGCACATGTGACTCATTTCAGCGCTTCCTATTGGCTACATTCTTGAACCCATTTTATAAATCCCATTATTTAAAGCGCACATCACTACAGAATGCCCGCCGCAATAGATTTTATTGATTTATTGATCTATTAGTGTGAATGCAGCTGTTGTTTACCAATCTGTCACCAATGCTTATTAGTAGATTCCAAATCATATTTTGCAATCTCAAGTGATTGTTTGCAGCAGGTCATTGTAATTTGAGATATTTCTTCCACCTGTGCGAAATTGCATTCCTGCAAGGGCCCCTGTACTGTAGCCCTTTGAGTGCTATGAGAGCTGAGTGGCACATGATATTCCCATACCATTGTACACACTGTCTAAAGTCCCTGGCACAGAAAGGGTTACCAACCTGGTACCATTCATATTCATTTTGCTTTTGTCGAGAGTTGGAGAGCTAAGTTTGGGTGTGGCTAAATTGAGGAGCCGGGAATGAGTAGGCATAGCCAAATTCAGGATTGATTAATATGGGATGCAATTAAGTCATTAGAATCATACATAAGCATGGAAGCTGGGGATATTAATATGTATTCACTATTGATATGCAGTTATAAATCAGTATTTCAGTTTCTACCGTACATTATATTTGCAAAAACAGAATTTCCTTTTTAGAACAATTTTAGTTCAGGAATGGCAGAACAATTTTTTTTTCTTTTTCTGGGAAGGACAGACAGAAAATGCGTATGTACCATGTATCGATTCGGTAGGAATGCTGGCAATGGGTCACAAAGTGCACGAGTGCCTATGTCAAGAGTGTACCAGTACACTTCTTTTTTTCTTTTTTTTAATGGCTCCATTACTCAACTTTGCTTTTATCATCAAAACACTCATGGCATGCTTCCCCTATGAATCAACAGAATTAGGTTGATAGAATAATGTCTGGACAAGGTCCTACGCGTATTAAGCTGTTTACGTTCCATTCTCTCTGCCCTCATCCTCCTCCCCTCCCCCCTTCCCCATCCCTGTCGCTTTTGCTATATTTCCCTGTTGTCTCTCTCATTACAATGCTACGGTGAGCAATCTCTCTCTGCCATGTTTGTCTTCTCAAAGGTAAAGGGAATATAGGGGGATGCTGATACTGTGCATTATCTAATTAGAATTTGTAGATGAGAGAGGGGAAGAATACTCGGCAGAGATGGACAGTGAATGAACTCAGGTATATTGCTCTCACTGTAAACAAATGCACGGAGGCGTACAGATCGATATCCTCATCTCTTGTTTTCACAAACCAGCCAGATATGAAGGTTGCCATGCCACTGCAATGCCACCGATTTTGATTCTTCCCTTCCCCTCCCCTCCTTTCCCCTCCTTTTTTCTTTGCAAACATCTCTTTTGAAAAACAAGAGGACAGACTGACAGCATTGGATTGGATTGAGGGCGGGGCTTTGCAGTGAGATGCTCACATCGTATGTAATACCCACTTGTCTATCGCTCTCGCTCGTGTCTGCGTGCATCATCCGGCGTCCGCTCGGGTTGGTGTCATCCAGGGCCCAACTCGGTGGTTTTCATCGCCGCCGTCGCCTGCGCGGAAAAACAAAAGGAAAACAACATCGGAGAAGATGAGGGGGGAGAAAAAAAGAGACAAGTGCGGATGTATTTTTGGCTCTGAGGCAGAAACAGAAAATGTAAATATGTTTGATGTCTCTTACCTCTGTCTGCCTGCCTCTCTCGCTCATCACTCTCTTAGTCTCCCCCCACCCCTCTTCTTTGTATGTCTGCTAGCTACTCGGCTGCTTTCCCAGGGTTGCCTAGCTAGCCAGTGCTGTTAAAGCAAGCGTGCTACTTATCCTCTCCCGTTCACTCCTCAAATGTTCTCTCGCATGGGTCGGATGAACAACAGAAAAACAAAAAAAAGAGAGATATGCTTTGGTAGGAGAAAAACACATTCAGTGATGCTGTAAGAACAGTAGGATCTCGATTTTCCGGCCATCGATTTTCCGGACGTTGACTGGCTGACATTTTTTTTTTTTTAGTTTTCATGTATTTTCAGTGCCAAAACTCACTAAAGACAAACACATATTCAACCATTATCGGGCAAATACACGACTATTTCAATCATCGCAGCAGACTGTAACTTTTAAGTCAGTTCATGAGATGATAATGTCAATGACCGGTGCTGTGCGTGTCACTGGCACTGAGTGCACAGCAGTGGTTACAATGCAGAGGCAGTATTCAATGAGATGCATTAAATTATTGATCTCATTGTTGGTCAATATCAGTCAAACAAACTATACATGAAGGGATATGAAGAGATATTTTACTTATATTTTGTTTTATTTCTGTATCATATGAAGTATGAAACATGACAATGCCATGCAGATAATCATAATATTAGTAAATTGGTAATAACAGATATATGTATACCCCTAGCATGATATGCTAGAAAATGCTGTATTAGAGCATATCTCTCTTATCTGGCCAAATTGACTATCCGGAGGCCCCCCCCCCCCCCCCCCCACCCCGGTCCCAATGTAGCCAGATAATTGAGGTCCTACTGTATGTAACAGGTAGACTAAAAGCAAGAAGTATTGAGATCTTGAGAGTGAGAGAGAGAATATGTTTAGAAAAGGGATGTACTCATAGTGATTTCTTGTAAGAGGCATACCGTCATCATTTCAGTGTCTTCCTCATTCGTTCTTTTTGTCCCCCCTCCCCCCCCCCAAAAAAAAAGCCCTATTCCAGACTGCCTATGTTGTATTTAATGTTATGACTTTATACTTGTAAATATGCATGTTGCCCCCTTTGCCTCCAATTTTAATAGAGATTGTTTTCTTTTAGATATTGCCGCCTGCTCACTCCTGTACTTTACATCAATCTGTATTATCAGTCTCAGGGACAGAAGTTCATTGTGTAATGATAATAGTTCATCATTGCCCCCCCCCCCCCCCCACACACACACACCCACACACACACATACACAATGTACATAGACCACTTTCCCCCCTGGTTGATATTTGAGAAGGCAACTGCACTTTATTTATCAAGCAATCTATTTCCCATTATGCTCTCAAAAGCCATCCCTGAGAACATTGGGTTTATTGATATCACGTACTGATGCATCTCCCGTTGTATCATCAACGTATTCCACAGTATATCTCACTTGCCTCTCCCCCAACTCCCCAAGCCGTCCTCTCATGTTATCTTGTCTAAGGGTAATGTAAAAATGAGGAATGTTCGCGAGCATTTTAATTTCGCGAATTTCGCCAGAGCCAAGTTTCGCAAAATTAAAATGTATGCTAAAGATCTCATCTACACTATGTGCATTGAATGTTAGAGGCAACTCGCGAAAATTTCATGGTGTGAAAATATCGTGTTTTGCAGCACCTCATTACAATTTGCAACATGCTGGTGCACTACATACAATGTGTAGGTTTGGTCTAGTAGCACACTGTTATAATATGATTTCCTTGTTAGGAAAATAATTGTGAATTTGACAGTCCCACCCCTTCCCCTCCCTGTACACCAAATAAAAGTTAGCTCAAAGAGAAAACCGTGCGGTGGTTTTTTTTTTTTTTCATAGGCCAATAACATATATAATAATCTGGAAAAAAAACAAAAAACTCATTTTTGTGCTACTAAATCCAAAAATTGTAGTGTGCATGAAATTGTCACAAATTTTGCAAGGAGTCAAGATACCTGAAATTAGAATCCATGTGGAAGTTCTTGTCTACTCTATGCAATGAATGCCAGTGGCAATTTGCGAAAAATTTCATGCCACGAAAAATACTGTTGGCTCTTTCGCGAATATATCATTCCGTGAATATTTCTGGTTCTGCAGTATTCTCTTGTGTAATGCCTTCTGTCCTCTTTTGTTTTCTAATTTTCCATATAATCATTTTGTGCTATATGGCTCTACAATGTACGGGTTTTGTATATTGTCTGTAATGTAATTAAAGATTGTTTTTACCCGATTATAGAAATTAATTGATGATAGATTTGATTGTAAAAAATAGAAGCAAAAGCTATCCAAAAAAACTGTCCACTGACAAGGTATGCCAACAAGAGTGGTTTTCTCTTTAAAACTCTGCATTCTGTACTCTCATGTGTACAAAAAGGATCAGGACTCAGCTTTCATAAAATGTTTCTTTGGTAACAACTCTTGTGGTACTGGCAAGTGTCATGGTAATGACAAGAATCCTGTTCTTGATTGGCTGTTGCTATACATGTAGGAAATTTGCCATTCTAGCAAGACTTGATTCATAAAAATGAAAGCCGGGTCTGAGCGCATCAGTTTAAAAAAAAAAAGAAAAAAAAAAAAGATGAGTTCATGGCAGCCGATGTACAAGCCGGAGTTTGATTCGCCTTTCTGCAGCGATGTTCCTACCCTATGTAGCATGGCCTTTTAGCTGTTGTTTTTTTTTTCCCTCATGGAGGTTGTTCAGTACCTGCTGCGGGTATCTTGGGCTGCGGCGGAGGCTGCCCTGTACCTCTCTGCTGCCTCCTCTTCTCTGGTTGGTACGGATGCAGACCGAGTCACGTACAATGTAGGCTGGGGATGTTGCAGTGATCGGATGAAGCACCATGTGCTTGCTGTCACAGAGCCGCTAGTGCTATGCACCTTTTAAAGTACAGTTCAGCACCATGTTTAAGTTGGCTTTTATGAACAGAGAGGATAGCCAAACATATGGAATAGTAGATATGCCATGAAAATTTAACATTAAATGAGAAAGTTTCAGAATTTCAAATTTTCATATATTTTCACAAATGAGTGATATCATTCAAAACCACATAATCCATTGGGCAGAGATGATGATGATCATATCACTTGAACTGAATGAAAATACACACCTATTTACTAATTTCCCCCTTTTTCGACTCCTCATCAATAAGAATGTGATTTAACATTTGCATCAAATTATTGTGGTCTTTTAAAAGGACAAGTTCACCCAAATATAAAGGATGTGTGGTTACAGCAATATACACAGTAGATATAACACATAGCGAAGTTTGAGGAAAATCAGACAATCCGTTCAAAAGTTATGAATTCTTACGTTTTACTGCTGCCATCGCTGGATGAGAAGACTACCACAGTTTGTGACATCATTACAGGAAAATGATATCAAGAAAACATGAAGAGGATTTCCAAAATTGCATTTTTTTCATTTTTTTTTTTAAAATGGAAGGTACATTATCCCTCTACATGATCTAATACTGACACATGTTGAGGGTAATATTGTTCCTTCTGCTTCCTGAAAGATGCAAGTCAAGTGCTCTGTCATTTTGGTAGAAATAGGAAAGTATATTAAATTCTGTTATATTTTCTTTGTATCATTGTCCCTTGTCCTGTAATGTCGATCATTAATTCATTCAGTCATATTTGTCATCATGTAAACCTCAGCTGCTCTTTTGGAGCACGAGCTGGACTGATGCCCAGACATGTGATGCACTTGCTTTCATGCAGAAAATTACTCCTTAATGTTTGGTTTGATTTGGCCTCCAATTTTTTCCCCCCTGCACAGTTGCCTCAGTTTACATTTCCCTTCGCATTCATTCAGGATGTGTTTCTCATTTTGAAGAAGAAATCTCCTCCTCAAGACTGGAGACAATCAATCCAGACCTTGTTATCTCTCATCCTGACCTGAGATGACCTCTGGTAATAAACAAGGTCACGCTAAGGTCATCAGCTGCTTACCAAAACAACCCTCTATCAAAATAGTCTAGATGCTTGTTACTCCATAAACAAAATACCAAGGCACCATGGTGTGCTCTAGGCTTTACTTGCAGACCTTTTTTCTAAGTTACAATTTTGTTTCTGACCTAATTTTTCATGTACAATAAGAACAACAACATATATATTATACTGACTGTATAATCAGCCAAATTATCACAATGAAACATCTTCTTTCTTGAATTCAAGCATATGCAGACATAGTTATTCAAATTTTCTTTGGTAGTAATTGAGCCATAGTCAGTATGATCACAGACCCATTTTTCAGTGACAGGCTGTGATCGCTGCAGTACAGCTATTGAGAGTTTGGCCGCGCATTTTGGCCCACTTGCATTTGCAGCAACAAAAGGCAGGCCTTGGGCCAGCCCCACTTTTGGTAAGTACTGCAATTGGGCCCACATGCATTTACATCCCAAAAATGAGGCCTGCCTCTGTACCACATTTTGTTTTCGTTGGTGTGATTGGAGTAATATTCTAATAAAAAGCTGTGATTTTTAAATTCCCACGAAAATTGTACATGTGCATTGAAATGGAACAAATATGAACTTGCATTATTTTCTTCTTCTTCTCTTTGCTACACAAATTGATAATTATCGGTATGGAATTATTAAGGTTGATAAATGCACATAATTTCACTTACCACGACAAATCATACTGATGATATTTATGCAATAAGGTCTCAACTAATCTATTAAAGATATTAAGGACATATCAAGTAGGGCATTCTCTTACTGTCCTGTATGATAAAAGAATCAGTCTGTGACACTGGCTATGAAAAAAATTATACCTGTGTTAAAACTGAAAACTGCACATTGGTTATCTCCGCATGCCGGTGCTGTCGAATTCACTTTGGGGTTGAGAAAGGGCGTGTAGGTAAAGACTAGCAAGCGGCAGCTCAGCCCAGGGCTGCTTGAGGGCACAGTGTTTCCTGCCAAGCAGATACTTGTAACCAGGGAACCGTAGTTTGTGAGACTCTCAAAGCGCTGCTGCGAGCTGTGAAGACCGGATGCTGAAAAAATGTACAGGCATGTCTTTGTTTTTCAATAAGGGAAGAAAAATGGGGCCAGAACTGCAGGATAATGCAAACTGGTACCTGGTAAACTGTGGGCAATGAGAGCTGAAAATTGAGCAGAATTAGTAATTAAACATATTTGCAGGATGTAAAAACTCTTGCTTTATGATCTGTGTTCAGTTGGAGTGTGTAAATGTTGGCGTTTGTATGTGTGTAAAATTATGCATGCATGTAAATGTAAGCACACCCACGCATGCATAAATGCATGCACACAAGGTAAACCTTTGCTTTTACTGCAACAAGCACTTTATCAGATAATGAAAATTTACACAATCATCGTTATCATTGTTGTCATCAATATCATGTCAGGTTTATTCCAGTCAGAAAAATGATGGGGTCATTCACCATAATATTCATCGTTTGTGTGGGTTTTTTTTTCATCTGCTGTAAATGCCATAAACATCCGTGGCTGAAGCGTGATGGAAAAAGGAGCATGGCAGATGGGTAAAAATTATTCCGCAACCTCCGCTGCTGCGAGAGGATGCGTTCCCGCTGAGGGCCTCCTTGCTGCCCTGCGTAATATGCAAGCAGACCGCTGCATGCCCCATTTAACTCCGCTAGTGTTTGTTTGACTCCTAGTACTTCTGTTACTATGGACCTCAAGTCTTCTTTTGAGCCGTAGCCAAGCAGTGTAAAGATTGTCAAAACATCGCTGCCTCATTTTGCCAGGGGATACGATGCTTGCTAAGGAACCAGGAGGCCACTAGATGCAGTAGAGTGTTTGTTGTTTTTTTTTCCAGAAATCTCACCGTCATAAGATTGATATCAATTACATTCAAGGAAAATCTTGATTATGCTATGAGTAAGGTTATGGCATTTTGCCAGCATCATTCACACGGTATGAATTTGTGTACTCACGTCAGTCTAGTATCTCTTTCTGCCCAAACTCTCACCGTCGTCTCTAACAATGAAAGCATTCCAACAACATCAACAACAACATGTTTTCTGTCTTGTAACCCGTTGGGGATGAGTCCTGAGTATACTCGGGCAAGGGTCTATGGGAAATGCGTGTTGTAGTAAGATCAAACCGTCCTCAACGGGTTAATGAAGTGTATACTGTAAAACGAGGAATGTTTTCATGCAATTTAATTTCACGAATTTCGCGAGCGCTAAGATTCGCGAAATTAAAATGCATGCCAAATTTCTTGTTTACACTATACGCATTGAACGCCAGTGGCAATTCGCGAAAATTTCATGCCATGAAAAAGGCCGTCGGCTCCAATTCGCGAAAATTTCGTGCCACGAATACAATCATGTTTTACAGTAACCCTTTATGTGCCAAGGGCTTAGTACAGTGTATAGGACTGGGTTCTCTGTGCCAATCAGCACTCACAAAGCACATGAAGGGTGCTCAGGAAAATATTTAGAAATTATATAAAAATGCCAAATTTGATATAGAGAAAAACCCTCAAAATGTTATGGACACTGTGCATACTGCCTTTTAACAGCATTAGGATTAATGTCCTTCTTGCTGTGAAACAAGAGTTATCGTGGGGTAATGAGGGAGGAAGGGGAAGGGAAGGGCAAAGGTTACAGAGACCATGGAACCACAGGAATGTACATTGTGGAATTCCCTTTCCCAATTGTTCTGCACAAGCAGTTTGCAGTGACTTGTCTTCACTTTCTGGGATAGAGTTTATTCTTGAGCAATTTTGGTCTTTGTGTCGTATTTGGCATTTATGTTCTCCCTTTTTTTTTCCTTTCATATTGAATACTTTTGATTGATGTGAGCATGTACTCCAGTTCTGAGAGTGGAGCAAAAGATATTTCGCAGTTTCTGTCATTGCTGATGCAGACTTATAGTGCTTATTAAAAGGTAGGACCCCATATTGCATCCTTACAGAAGACACGTACATTTAATTGAAGAATATCTTTTTATTTGTGATGATAGTAGAGTCCCTAGCATCGATAGAAGGAAAGAGACATTCACATATTGAAATATGTGAACCTGGAAATAAAACTGGAAAATATACAATAAATAAACAAAATCAAGTGAAAGCTGCTAATCTGCAGTCACTGGTAGTTGGAGGTGAAGACATCTTTCAAGTTCTTTTCTATTGTAGTGGATGTAATTGTGCAGATACGTAGGCATATTGCTTGTCCCCTAATGACAAAAAGCAACACAAATTGAGTCACAAGGGACTTGCATGCTTTCAGTCCTAGCAGAGTCTTTGTCAAGGCAAAATGACAAACTTGAAAGTATTTAACATAATATACATATATCCAAATTGATCAATTCTTCTGTTGAGGTATCTTTATTGCAACTGATCGACCTACAGCTGTACGTAGATGAGGTGCAATTTGTAAATCAGCTGTTATATGGACTACAGACATAATTGTAGTAACAATATACCATGCACTATCTGGGAAGAGTCTCGGGACACAGAACAATTAAAACGAAACATGGGTCCAATGAGCGTCACATCTTGTGTGATTAGCCCATGGGAGAACCATCTCATGGGCTGCTTCTATCAAACTACAATTTGTATGTTTCTGTTCTTATTTTCACCAAAAAAAAATAGCATCTCCTGCCAGTAATGCCTCTCTGTAAATAGCGGGAGAGGGATTCATAAATCCCTGTCAGGAACCACCTGACTTTTTAGACTCATCCGAACTCGGGAGCGCCTGGAAGAGACTTTCCCAACGTGTTAACAAGTTTTGACATCCTTCTGGAGCTGTGAGAGATGTCATGGGGGACCCCCACATTTATCTGACCCCCTGTCCCCTGTGACCCCAGACTGACCCCAATACGACCTCTTGGGGTCATCCTTCACAATGAGTGCACAGATTCGCCGATCAATCATGCGAAGTGGGTTTGAAAGGATATGTGCACATGAGCAGAGATAGAGAAGAAGAGGATGAAACAAGCAAAGACACACAAAACAAGATATCCTCCTCAGAGATCCCCGTGAGAAAAGAACGCCTCTTTCACACTTGCAGAGGCACTTGCATGTAAACAGCTTCAGGAACATGCTTCATGACAGTCAATTTGATTTTGATAGTCTGAACGCAAACCAAAGTCATGTTTCTCACAACAAAAGCATCTCATGTCATGTCCGTCTAATCCTATACTATAATACTCGAAGTTGTTGTTGTTGTCGCGGCCTTATGTATTTCCTGTTTTATTTCGGCATTGCTGGTTTCTCTATCTCCTCCCGAGCCGTCGGCTCCGGGCAGTTGCGACCGGTGCCGTCGGCCGCAGGAGAGTATCCTACATCGAATGGCGCGGCTTTCGTCCCCTCTCCGCCTCTGTGTCGACGTCGAGGACGAAAAAGAAAAATTAATTAGCTACATGCATAATGCATTTTTGTGCGTGACGAAAGAGCCGAGCGTTTCAATATTCACGGAACCTGCGCTGGCCTCCTGCTTTCTCGATCTTCCATCTTTTATCTTGCAGAGACATTGGGGGGATACTAAAGATGATGGTGCAGCGAAATCTCCGACATCTTCCGGCGGACGCGCACGCACACACACAATGTACCTCGCAGAACTCTCATACACACACTACACTGTGTGTATATACAAATAGTTCTGTGATGTACCTTTGCCTCCGCCTGTTACGTGTACTGAATGTATTGACGATGGTTACATACACGAATCTGTGTGTGCGTGATATGGACTACAAGGGCATTTACGTACAGTTCGCCATTATTGGCGTCCCCAAATGGAAACAACGAACGTTGGTTATGTAATTGTATTTTGCACAACTGCAGAATACTATATGCAGCTCAGGTACGTCATTTAGTTTGCTCGCCGTTTGCTCTCAAGTCCGGTGTCATTGTACGCAGACTGTTTAGGACGCGGCTAAATATATTTGCCGATCGTACCCTTACATATCAGATTACACGCGCAGCTGTGTCCATTCGTTTACTGCAGAGCTGCTGTAATCATACATATTCATAAGATGAGCGGACGTAGAGGAAAACCTCGCTTTGCCGACCGCCTATTTTTAAAATTGCAAGTGGAAATAGAATGTGTGGTTCTATGGTCTATCAAACCAAGTTTTGGTGACAAAAAAAAAAAAAGAGGGAGCAAATGAAGACGAATGCAGTGATGTATATATTCTTCTTTCTTCCATAACATGGGAAAAATATTGAAGAAAACAAAATACGAGGTCTTGAGAACCTACTCCCACGGGTGCCTATTAAACCTGATGACTATGATCTCCCCCTCCCCAAATAATAACAATGATGATGATAATAATAATAATAATAATAATGATAAGGATAATGATAATAATGATATAATAATAACAATAATAGGAGCAATAATTGTAGGCCTAATATTAATTATGATAATGTACAATCTGAAGCAGATGTAGTTCTATATTAATATGATATATCAAGCCAAGTTTTGGTGATTAAAAACAAAAAGGAGGGAGCAAAATTATGAAGACGAAAATATCTTATTTTTCTCTCATAACGTGGGGAAAAGAAACATGAAAAAAAAACACAAAACAAACCGAGGCCTTGAGACCAGCCGTGGATTCCCGTGGGTGCCCGCGTGGATGTAAGAGCAGGGGGTAATCAAAGTCATAGTGTTAATATCTTCCCGTTTCGACGGGAACAACCTGTGGGCAGAACTTTCGGGGAATCTCATTTGCGTTTTTGGTAATTTTTCCCTGAATGTTTTTGTTTTTTGCCCTGCGGAGGTGGAAATGTGTGTGTGCGTGAGGGGGGAGGGGTGAGGGGCAACAAGACAACTGCTGGACTTCAACGGGTGCAAATAACCCCTCGAAACTCAAGTTCTATAATAAAAGCAAGTAGTGGCGGGAATGATCCCTACCAATGGACCGGATCGCCTGGCATATACTACAAAAATGTATTATAAAATTTCTGGGAAGGGTGGTCATTTAGAAGACAGCACAATTAACGAAAGAATGAGAAGACTTTTCTTTTTATTTCTTCAATAAAAATGTGCAAAATCGTATTATGAGAAAAAAAAATAAAACCCCTCAGACCCGTGGATTTCCACGGGTGCTGCTAGTGTAATAATAATGATGATAATGATAATACCGTAGCTACAATTTGTGTTGCACCAAATCCAATCCAAATCCAAAGCTACATGTTGTAAATGTGTTTCTGGATATGTGACTTGTCATGGTATACATTAGAGGAGGCTGAGCTTGACCATCGTTGATTGACAGGCCATGAAGTTTGCCATGCCGCTGTTTATTAAGGGATCATACAGTTCTGGTTGAGACCTAATTTCAGGTTTCTAAAATTTTAGGTGAGATAATGAGAAATCTCATATGAAATATGAAAGAGCATGCAATTCTAGGAGGAATTCGACGTTTATTTGATAAAAATTGGTTTTGAAATGGCTGAGATATCAAAAAAGAGCGATTCTCATAAAAGTGTGGGACCCACACTTTGCAACGATCGCTTTGTTTTACTTTGTTTTTGGATGTTTCAGTTATTCCAAACCCGATTTTCATCAAATAAACTTTGAATTCCTCTTAAAATAGTATGCTCTGTACTATATCATAAGTGTTTTCTTGGCATCTTGCAAAAATATAAAGGCCCAATTCTCATCTCAACCAATACTGTACTATCCCTTTAACCCTATGTGTGCTTTGAGTGTTGGTTGATATACAATGTAGAAAACACCACAACGTTTTACACACTGTGTAAAACAGGATATTTTCGCAGCATGAAATTTTCGCGAATTGGAGCCGATTGCCGTTTTCGCGGCATGAAATTCTTTTGAGTTGCCTCTAACATTTAATGGGTATAGTGTAGACAAGAACTTTCACATGCACTTTGATTTTGCAAATCCTGGCTCTCGCGAAATTCGCGAAATTAAAATGCATGCAAACATTCCTCCCTTTACAGTAATGGGGTGTTTTGGGTTTTTTGTGGTATGCTTTGGGGGAGACTCGTCTTAATGGCCAAACATCCTGCAACCCTAAACAGGATTGAGAACCAAGACTTCTTGTAAGTCTGAAAGTGGAGGTACTGTAGCTGTAGGTACAGCAATAGCGTTATGTGACAGCAGTGACTCATTGGTAAACAACATAGCAAACAAATTTGACATTGATCTAGTTATTTATGTTATAGGGACTCCAATGTTTATCCTTGTCTATTTTGTTATTGTCTGGTGCTGTACTGTGGAAGGTCTTCCACCGTCCATGGTAGGGAACTTTCGTGAGCATGACGTGGCAGCTAGTCGAACATGCCGTGGGCAGAATTTACCTCTGCGCGTGCTCAAATCCGAAAAACTTCCCATCGTTGGGACAACAAGATTGGTTCTCTGCCAAAATAGCGTCCGGTCCCGATGTTGGGCACTGTTGAGCAGCCAGCCAATCAGCGATCTTGTTGCTACTGCTTCATCCACACAGAAAAGTGAAACTACTTAAAAATGGGGACGGGGTTCCGAGTGCGGGGACTGTCACGGCTGATTGCTTCCGCGTACTCTTGGTCTTCCCGTCGTATACGAAAGTTTCCTGATATCTTTTAGGTGGAGACCTGTTTATTATCTTGCCCACAGCCTCCAAAGAGATAGGCAATGTGGTCATTTCCTTTCATTTGGTTTGATTTTGTTTGATTTGATTTGATTTGATTTGATCGGATTGGATTGGATTGGATTGGATTAATAAGACTAAGGAGTCTAATATTTGAATGCCATGCAGTAGAATAATGGAAGTTTGGTAATATCATAAAAAAATGAAATCAACCAAGATACTATTGACAGAAAGAGAAGATGTAACATCAAGTAATTTGAGAGATTTGTATGATATTGCTATTAAAGCTTTCAAAGTCCTGAATATTTTAATAGTGATGCCCAAAACCTGTACAGATCCATGTTCAGTTTGGAAAAAAATTGAAGATGAGAGAGAAATAGACACCATTAAGACCAGTGTTGATAATAGTTTTCTTTCAATGCTGATTCTTCACCTCCCTTTCCATGAGTCATGTTTTCCTCCACTCTTCTTTTTCTTCACATATTTTCTTCCTGTAATTGAATGATGCCAGTCAAAAATCCCATTCATTTCCTCTTTTTAACTAATGTCTTTCCAACTGCGGTTGACTCATCCTACATGTATGTACAGTAATCAATCATCCTTTTTCCATATGGAACTGTCCATTTTTATTTCATCATACCTTATATTATTATATTTCATCTTCTTTCCCAAGCACCGCCATGCAGCTGCAGCTATAACCAGGGCGGAATATTTGTTAATGTTTGCCCTCGAGCATTTGCAGTTATTTGTCCTCCATCGTGATCTCTGAAGAGGAAGGGGAGGAGGAGGAGGAGGAGATGGGGGAGGGGCGTGAGGGGAGAGAAGAGTCTTGTCATTACAGATGAAGGGGTGCAGTGAACACACTAATAGCTCACTCACTCCTTCCACTCTCTCTCTCTAGACTCTCTCTCTACCATGCTTATCTTTTTCAAGCACCTTTGGAGAAAACATGAAACATTCCAGACATAGTGTAGCCTAAGGCATGGAGAAGGAAAATGAACACATTTACATTTCTGTGTCAGTCCCCTGGTTTGCCTCTGTCTTTCTGTCTGTCTGTAAGTTTGTCTGTACATTATGTCTGTGCGTTCAGTTGAGCTTATTTCAGTTTATTCTATAATAGCACGGAACCTTCTCCAGCCAATGGCTGTTCTTCAGCTAATCCGTATGTTATTTGTGTGTATAAATGTATGTTTGTATGAATGTACCTGTATCATGTATGCGTGTCTGTGCATTTACATGTACAGTATCTCTTTATCTAGTCACATTTCTCTCTTTGAATGTGCCTCTCTAATTGTCTGCCTTAGTGCCTGCTTTTCCATCTCTCTGTTAATTGTGTCTTTTTCTCTCATTTAGCTTTTTGTTTTCTTTCACATTTTCAAACAACATATATTTCTGTCTCTTTCTACTCCTATGTTCTTCATTTTCTTCAATAGATCTCTTTTCCATTCTTCTCGTGTTTCTCTTCCTCATCTCATTGTTTTTTTCATGGTCTTTCTCAGTTTTCTTTTTCTCCCTTTCTTCCTCCATATCTTCTTGTTTTCTTGTCTCCCTCACTCTTTCTTTTCATCCCATCTCTTTCTCTCTTCTTTTTGTCTCTCTCCTGTCTCGATCTGTTTAGTATTACACCTTTGTCTTTGCCAAAGAAATGTTCTGCATTTGACTGATGCCTTTCAGTGAGAATCCGTCTAGGATGGTGTGATGATGCTGTCCAGGGACCCCGCATCCAAGGGACAGAATAATCGTTCAGGTGGATCGCACTTGTGCCATGGAGTGGAGCAATGTTTGTATGCCCCCGGGGCTATTCTTAGTCCACATGAATGTGAAGCCTGTGCAGGGGAGACATATTGCACTTTTTTTAAAGTTCGGCTATGGACACAGGAGCATTAATGAAGTGCAATTGAGGTACAGCTGAGATCCTTTTGCAGACTCTGTTGTGGAACATGACACTGGTTGTATTTGTGCAGGTTGCTTTTATCACAGTTGAAGTAGCTGCTTGATACAAGAGTTGTCTTGTCTAGATTTTGGTTTAACATGGTAGATACTTGAATCTAATGGAGAAGTGCAACTACACAGTATCAGAATCTCTCTGTTTTGAAATCAATACTTCTAGAAGCGTAGATAACACAGTCACATTGCTCCACATTTTATCTGTGTACATAATATGTAGAGGATCTGTCAGTCTCACTGTATAAAAGGTATTCGGGACCATCCAATCCTATTTAGCCATTGAAGACTAGTTCCTCCCTCCCCCCCCCCCCCCCTTATACTTGGGCAGGGTTCTTTGGGAAATGTGTGTTATACCAAAATCAGCTCATCCTTAATGGGTTAAAGCATCCAGAAGCTGCCACTGATACCATATTGACTTGAGTTGAATAATGATTTAGATTACGTGGCCAGCCACTAGGGACCAGGCAAAGGGGGATAATTGCCTGGGGGCACACCCATTGCTGCCTAGGGACTTGAACCAGGGACCTTATGATTGAGTTTGTGGTCCTTTCCACTATGCCGCGACAGCTGTTTTGTGCATTAGAAGTTAGCAGTGACTGAGAAAGAGAAAGTGTCACCGAGGAGCTTCTGAAGCTCCTTGGTGTCACACACCCCGTGCAACTAAAAATAGACAGGAATAGTCACTTGAAGGCATTTTCACTCCCTTAACTGTCAAAAGAAAAAAAAAAGTTGACAATATTGATAATGTTTTGGCTCTGGGATGAGTTCCCTTGTGTCCCTCAGGAAATGTGTCAGAGACAAGAAGTTCAACCCACAGCACCCATAGGCAAGATTATCCTGTGACATAGTTATGACACTCGGAAGTCGTTTTCACATGTATTGATAGTGCGCAATTTGAATCATGATTCAAGTGATGCATCACTAGAGTCACAATTCAAATGGGCCATTTTGGCTGAGCGTAAGTGCACTGGAATCATGGAGGATGACTTGAATCGTAATTCCAGTGGCGATCCAGAGGTGTTTTCCAGTGACGATTCTCCGGAATTACGGAACAAAACAGTCGTGTGTAGGGATTGACCTCCAAATTGTGTTTTGAGGGGCGGCGGAGTTTACAGTGACCTTTCAACTACTTCCGCACTCCTTACTGCTCGAGAGCGATTGATGGGAACTTGGAAAGAAGCCATACCTCTCCTCGCTCTGAAATTCAAAACGGCAGAATACGCGAAGCCATCCCTGGTCGTGTGTACGAACGATAATTCTAATTGTGATTGTAATCGTAATTGAAATTCACTATTGCAGATTTACGTTCCTCGACCCCGTGTAAAAACGTCCTGAGAGAAGAGTCCTGGATAAAAGGTTTGCTCTTTGGCAGCTCTAAAGTGACTTTTTCCCGAGGTGATGCATTCCGTCTCCATCTCCCTCACCCCTCTCTATCCCCCATGTCCCCCCCCCCCCCTGTTTATTTCTCCCTCCTCCCACCCCCTGCTCATTCTTTCCCTTTCCATCTTCCTCTCTGTTCCCCCCCCCCCCCTCCCCCCACTCTCAAATGAGGCAGAATTCCAAGGTGGATGTAGAGCGAAATTGCAGGGCCAAAGGTTTACCATAAACCAGGGCAAATGCAGAATCCACCTGTGATATAATAGCTGGAGCAGGCGTATTGCCAGATCGTAGAGTACACTGGGATGTTGCGACTGCAACGTCGTAGAAAATAATGCAATTTTCTTTCATTGATCGAATACCAAGAGGTATGCCACAGCATCGACAGAATGTGCGACCACATTGTTTTTCCAATAGATTATAGACTCACGTGCAAAGCATAGCTGTCATTTTTGTGGAGGTAGGTTGTATCGTATTGAAATTTTATATTTATGTGAGCTGCACTATTCTCCATTGCTGGATCCTCTGTGAAATTCCAATATACACACACATATACACAATCACACTCTCTCTCTCCATCTCTCTCTCTCTCAAGTTTGTAAATGATCATACATGCATACATTGTCGTATTTCTTTTCTATCTAGTACATGAGCCATCTCCATAGAGATGAAAAAAAATAATAATTTGTGCATTTAGTTACATGCTGTCTGTACAATTGTACTTTCAGTGGGATGCTGATTATTATAAGCTCTGGTGATACAGCTAAACACAGAAATGCAAATTATGGAAGACACATCAAAGGGTCGGTATAATATTAGTAGAGATGCGAGAATCAGATTTTGACTTTTTGTGAGATAATTCGAAACCACAACCGAAATATTGAAGAACATACAATTCCAAGAGAAATTCTGAGTTTATTTGATGGAAAAGTTACTGCTCAGACAGTGATTTTTACTAGTCCTTGATCATCGGACTAGTGTCAGTGTACAGCGTTGTAAATTGTATGTCATGTGATGAGCAATCAACCAATCAGAGAGCCAGAATCTTTTCTAGGTATAAAAACAATGACAGTAAACTTGGCACGTTTTCCTCTCCTCCTGTCACAGCCGGGCTAACCATCTGGGTGTGGGTGGTGTCGGTGACCGGCCACCGGGAGAAGTACTGCATCATGGCCGTCAAGGACCACACCCCCGAGCACATCGTTGCCGAGGTGATCGCCAAGCGTACGGAGGACATGGACATCACCCACCAGCAGCGGAAGAAGTGCATCGAGGAGTACAAGTCCACCTACGTGCTCAAGGTGTGTGGATGCGAGGAGTACCTTCTGGACAACAACTACCCCATCTCTCAGTACAAGGTACATGTATTTACCGCTCCACTCTTTGGCCCAAATTCACGAAGGTGGTACAAATGAAATCATGGTTTAAACCATGGACAAAAACCATGAAGCGCCAAGTGTCGCATGGAATATTTCATTACAAAATCAGTCATTTCGTCGATGAAATGATTATTTTGTCACGAAATGACAACATTTTGTAACTAAATGAACATTTCATCCACGAAATGATAATTTCGTTAACGAAACAGTCATTTTGTCGACAAAATGACCAATTTCGGAACGAAATATTTTGTGCGACACTTGGCGCTCCATGGTTTTTTTTTACCATTCCCAGCTCTTATTTCAACAGGACTTTCCTATTTTTCTGGATAATCTTACTACACACTCCTATGGAAACTGCTCTTTCTTTCCTACTTTTGAGCCAAATCATCCCTACAATTTTTCAGTCAGAAAGGTTGGGAGGTCTGGCAAATGTGACAAGCAGTGATTGTTGTGGATACTGTGTCAGATATTTAAACTGTCAAAATTTTGCCATGGCAGTTATGGTGCTGATCAGAAACCTAGTAGGCTGTAGTATAAATAGGATGAACACAACAAAACATGACAGCACGTAATAGGTCGTGACAAAACTTGGAGGTGATCTGTAGTGGGATGTGACAGGAAATATGAGTAGTCTAGCCAGACCAGACGCCATGAGAACCCTGTCTGATAGCTACATGTTCTCTGGAGTAAGGACTGGAATACAGAAGACTAGAATACAGAGAGGGGAGGGGAGGAGAATATCCCTCATATATCCACAGTGCCCTACATTTTGAGCAAACAGGGCTGCTGTGGCTGCTGGGAACATAGTGTAAATGCAGCAGAAAGGAGTCTATTTGACACGAGTCTCGAGCTTCTTGTGAGATGAGTTTTTCAGACCTTTTTTTGAGAGCAGTTTTTTTCAAACCATCGCAAGATCAGTTGTAACTTGCCAGGCTGTTTCAGGCGAAGTCTTGAGACCTTTTTGTGACAGTCTTAGGACCTTTTTTTTTAATGACATGACTGCTGATATATTTTTTCCTTCTCTTCTCTGTTTTTTTATTAACCACAGGTCATGTAACCTCCTGCATGAGTCTTAAAACCTTGTTTGGAAAAAGCCCAAAGAGAATTCTTTTGACATGAATCTTTAGACCTGTTGTTTTTTATGCAAGTTAATAGACCTTTTCTGTGAGTCCTCGTAAATGCCTCACTGTACATACTTAGATTATTCTTTCTGCAAAAATCTTGAGACCTTGAGCCTGTTTTGACCATTTAAACCTTTTTTTTTTAAATGAATCTGTAAACCTTTTATTATGTGAGTCAAACCTTTCTATATGGTGAGTTCTGAGAATCCCTGTGTACTAAGGCAGACCTTCCAAGCAATTCTCGAGACCTTTCCTGTACTCAAGTTTAGAGACCTTTTTGCTATATGAACCTCAGTAGACCTTTTGAATGCAAGTCATCACACCTCTTTCTACGTGAGTCCTTTTACAGTGTATGTACATATTTAAGTTATAAGACCTCTTTCCAGGTCAATCATGAAACCTTTTTGTCTTGCAAGTCATCAAACCTTTCTACATGTATCTAGAAACCTTTGTGGTTCACACGAGACAAGCAGACCTTTCTACATGAGTGTGTAGACCTTTTTGTATCATGCATGTCTCAAGACCTATTTCTGTGTGAATCTGTAGACCTTTTTTTTTTACCTCAGTGAGGTCGTAAGCCTTTCTATTTGAGTCTTAAGACCTTTTTTGTACACAAGTCATGTATAATGTACAGTGTATTAAGTCTTGAGACCTTTTTCTTGTACACAAGGTTTTTTACCTTTTTCTGCGTGAATCTTTCAGCTTTTTTTTTTGTATGTGTGTGTAAGTCACTGGACCTCTATCTACATAAGTCTGGAGACCTTTTTTAGTGCATAGTAAGAACTTTCTGCATGTATCTCAAGACCTTGTGTACCACTGGTACACAAGTTTTTAGCCTATTTACTACATGAACCTCTTGATCCTATTCTAATACAAGTCATAAGACTGCATTCTACTCGGGTCTTGAGACCTTTTACACACACAAGTCTGAGGATCTATACAGTATTTCTCCATGAATCTTATAGACCTGGTGTTCTTTTCTTTTTTTTTTTATGAGAGGTCAGAGACCGTTGCTATGAATCCTTATGCCACTTCGTACATACTTCAGTCATACCTTCTTGCAAAAATCTTGAGACCTTGAGCCTGCTTTGACCATTTTGACCTTATCTAAATATGAATCCTTAGACCTTAATTATATGAGTCATTTAACCTTGTTATGGGAAACTTGAGATCTGCTTTTTAATGATCGGTCATTATGCCTCTTCCACGTGAATCTTAAGATTTGTTGGGTTTTTTTTACTTTAGTCTGAAGACCTTTTTTAAATGAGTGTTCATGAGTGCAATAGACAGAATATTTCATGAGGGGAAAGATGAAATGATCCATCCAAGGAGGCGCAGCTCGAACTTGGGAGTTCTAGCTGCGCGTACTGGAGGTTAAAGTACGCGCGCTAAAGCGCGTGCTCTGCTCTGGCAAGGCGCCACACAACTGGAAGCTGATGACGTAAATAAAAGGCTTCTATATTGGGAAATTGCATGCATGTATGGGTGGAAATGAGTTTCTGGCTTGGAGGAGGTCTGTGCTTTTCTAGTTTCATTTTTTTTTTTTTTTAAGGAAATGGAATACATAAATGCTCAGCTCATCTCATCAGTTATCAGTCTTTCCTTCTCCCGATACTTCCTCTTGGCAGTACATCCGAGAGTGCCTCCTGAAGAGTAAGATCCCCGAGCTGATGCTGATGTCCAAGGACACCGTCCTGAACGGCTTGCCTGACGTGCAACTCCTGGTGCCATCCTACATGCGGCGAGCCTCGACCATGCCGAGCAGCCAGCAGGCCAACTGCGTCTGGGAGGTCGACGAGAACTTTCGGGTCAAGATCAACTGCGCCACCTACGTGAACGTGAAAGAACTGGACAAGGTTTGTTTGTTGAGAGGAGCTTTTAAAAACAGATAAGACTAAGGATGAATTTATTTCGATCCACTCTTCCAATATTAGCCACCCGTGTCCGACTACACTCAGACACACCAAACTGTCCCCCCACACCTAATATCCTCCGTTTCCTCCGATACCCCAGATCTACGTCCGGACAGGCATCTTCCACGGGGACGAGCCACTGTGCCCCATTGTCACCACTGAGCAGGTCCCCTGTTCCAACCCCCGCTGGAACGAGTGGCTGACCTACGGCATCAGGGTCAACGACATTCCTCGCAGTGCCAGGTGGTGCATTTCCATCTGTTCCTCAGAGAAGAGGAAAGGAAAGAAAGAGGTGGGCCTTTGATATATGGGTATACAACATGTCAACGTTTTAATTAACATTTAGCTCCTTGGGTCATAGCATGGAGTTGAGATCCTTTGGGGCAACAATATCAACCACGCCCCGAAAAGCAGTCCATATCTGTATACTAGTGCAATGAAACCTGTCTTAGCGTCCACCTGTCTATAGCGACCACCTGTCTGTAACGGCCACTTTTTTCATCTCCCTTGGGTGGCGGCTATAGACAGGTTTGACTGTATACCATCAACTAAAGCCTCTTTTGGCAAAACTCAGTATAGACCGATTTGGTTTGGGTGCCGGTTTTTATGGTACTTTCTAACAGGGGGGCTTCAAACAACAACTAACAAAAGATAATTTATGCACTGACATAGCAACGTACCGGACTCATTGCATAACCCAATGAAAGTACTTTTGTTCTCCTTTGAAAGCCCCCAAGTTATTGGCGCCAGAAGTCACAGTGATCTGAAGTTGGATTCATATATATCCATAATGTTCATCATTGATGCAAACAATTTCCTAGTCTGGAAATGGGTGGGGGGGGGGGGGGGACACTCAAACCATATATCTATGTGTGTGTGTGCCGTTGTGCACATCAGATACATGTTTGTAATTTCTGTGCTATATTTGTGTCTTAAATATTTTGCTTCATTCACCGAATGGTGTAGAATAGGATTTCACCTTGTTGAAGACTCTAAGAAGATATGCCGTAGACTGTAATATCTTTTTATTGCATCACCCTATCCGATAGAATAGAGGAAGATAGAATCACACTCTGTCTCTATTCATATTTGTCTGTATTGAGAGAAAAAGAGCAAGAGAGAAGGAACTGAAAATTAGTCCATAATGAGAGTATCCTCTTTGCTTCTATTGCAGGGAGGATGGGCGATAGCCTGGGGCAACGTGAACCTCTTCGACTTCACCAACCGGCTGCAGATGGGCAACATGCGGCTGTACCTGTGGCCGCCGCCCCAGGGCAACGACGAGCTGCTGAAGCCCTTCGGCCAGACGGGGTCCAACCCGAACAAGGATGCCCCCTGCCTGGAGCTGGAGTTCACCCGCTACCCGCACAGCCTCATCTTCCCCGGCTACTCGCAGATTGAGCAGTTCGCGTACTTCGTGACGCAGGCGCAGACGCGGAGTCTGCCCAACGGCGATGCGGTGAGGGAGAGTTGAGACATGCAGTTAGTAATATGTGTGTATTCGGTATGTGTGTATGTGGGTTAAGGAGAGAGAGTTTAGACGTGCATGTTTATGTGCGGCTAGGGAGAGTTCAAGCACAGTCCAGGGGATAATTTCCCAAATGGAATTTGGTTAGCAATTTCAGCCGATGAACAATATTTCAAATGGTGTCATGTACACTTCTACGAAAGAAAACTGCTATGCAAAAAATAGTCTGTGTAGTAGTGGTATTCAAAAAAATGCATCTAGCAAATTGCAATGCGATACCAGGAAAATTATTCTCTGCAGTCAGTGATGTATGTGTATGTTTGTATATGACTTTGCAGAGTTTAGACATGCTGTCAGTGATATGTGAGTGTCCGTGGTTACGGAGATTTCAGACGTGCAGTCAGCGATAGGTGTATGCGGTGAATAGGGAGAGTTCAGACTTGCAGTCAGTGATGTGTGTATTATGCTGTGAGGGTGAGTTCAGACATGCTGTCAGTGATGCGTGTGTACCCAGTATGTGTGTATGCGGTGAATAGGGAGAGTTCAGACGTGCATAGGTCAAGTTCGGATGGATTACTGAATGTTGCTGAAAAAGCTTCACAAGTTCAGCTAAAAAGTGAATAGGCACATTTAAGCAGTCAATGCCAATGCTACTGTGTTCTCTTCTAATCATGTAAACAAACTACCATCTTTCTACTGTTACTTTTCTTTTTAATACTTCTCTCATTTTTAATCATTTTGATACTGATGTTTTGCTTTCAGTTGTCTTCATTAAATGCTGTGGTTTCATGTTTTTACATATTTTCTACAAAACGGAAAACATCTTCCTGAGTGTCCTCCATCATGTTTCCATACAGGTCATGCCATCTGAGGAGGAGCTGGAACAGTTGGAGGAAATCCTCAATAAGGACCGACTCCATGAGATGTCTGTCCAGGAGAAAGAGCTGGTCTGGAAACTCAGGTGTGATTTTGGTGCCTTACAAATACAATGATGATGATGATGATGACGATGATGATGACGACAACAATGATGATGATGATGATGACGATGACGACGATGATGATGATGATGATGATGATAATGATGATAGTGATGATGATGATGATGACGATGACGACGATGACGAAGAAGAAGATGACGATGATGATGACGACAACAACAACGATGATGATGATGATGATGATAGTGATGATGATGATGATGATGATGATAACAGTGCAATGATTTTATTTGACAGTCAAGATGCAGTTTAGGTCAAATTCATGCGTTACATGGAGAAAGTACTTTTTATTGTCAGTTGAAATATGGTGTGTAGGCATTGCTTTGTAATTTCAGTTACACACACATACACACACACACACACACACACTTACACAAACATTTTGGCAAAGTTTTCTTCATTATATGTAGAGAACACTTTTTGAGCAGTGGTAGGCTTTGAATAGTGGGCTATGATATCTGCTTTGATATCAATTCATTGTGGCTAAAACTTACCATGCCAATTAATTCCTGGAAAGAAGGTAAGAAAGAGACTGGCAAACAGAGGGAATTGAAAGTAGGAATGAAGAGATAAGATGTGCTCACATTATTCGACATAATTCTTCTTTGTTGTTAGGTTCCTTCTTTGCTCTCTCTCTCTCTCTCTCTCTGTTTCTTGTGTTTTCTTTCATAGAATATCTAACCTTTGCATGGCATGGGGAGTGGGGGTAAACCAGACATGAAATGCAATTTGAAAGTCTGCCATGGACACTACAAGATCACATTGCTCCCATTCTTCTTCCTCATGTAAATTTTTTGAAGGGCAGGTCATAACATATGGTGCACATTTCCAACCCAAGGCACAGTCCTTTGGGTGCCTGCCAGTGACTCACATAGGCTAGCTTTTAACTCTTTATGTGCCATGGTGTAAACCCCCTGTGTGCCACATTATTCTGAGACAGCAATGTAGTCATGCTTTAGGAAAACATTCTGTTTTTAAAATCAGTGTAACTTTCATAGATTTTTGTTACCCTGGACATGTAATGAGCAAAGTTATTGGTATTGGTAAAATGCCAAATTTTGCTTTGATGAAATTGTATGACTAGTCTATTCTTTCAAAAGACTAGTACATGTATATAGCCTTTAGTATTCTAAGGGCATGACTTTTGCACACAAAACAGTGACAGAAACTTAGAAATCACTTAGGGAACACTACTTGATAGTCAACCACCACATAGAATACAAGCTAAATGTGACAGGAATGGAATCGCGAGAAACGCTTTCATTGTACTGTAGCATTTGGCAATATATTGATAAGTTTGGGCGGGCTTGTGTGTTTGAGCAGAATGTGCAAACTTGGCATGCCGTTGACTGAGTAGAGTGTGCGAACGTGGCACATACAAAAGAGTTAATAAACTTCCTCTATTGACTCTTCTTCATTTCTTCCTGCTTCTCACAGAATGGTTGGCAGGGACTACCCCTACTCGCTACCCAAGCTCCTCAGCTCGGTCAAATGGAACAGCAGAGAGGATGTTGCACAGGTGAGATCAGTGGTACAGTTTCAGTTGAGATGGGGTTTGAAGTTTCTAATTTTTTTTTTATGATGATATTTGTAGATAATGACAAACCTCTTATAAAAGAGCATGTAATTTCAAGAGGAGTTTTAAGTTTATTTGATAAAAATTGGTTTTGAAATGGCTGAGATATCCCAAACAAAGCGATTCTAATAAAAGGTGTGACCCACCTTTTACTAGGATCGCTTTGTTTCACTTAGTTTTTTTGATATCTCATCCATTTCAAAACTGATTTTCATGAAATAAACTTTGAATTCCTCTTAGAATTGTATGCTTTTTAACATTTCATTAAGTGGTTTCTAAGTATCTCACAAAAAGTTAAAAGCTGAATTCTTACCTCAACCAGTACTATTCCATCCCTTTAAGGTGAGATGATGTCAACCCTTACAGTGCTCTCTTCACTGATCGGCATGTCCGCATGAGTGCTTTCTTTGCCAAGTGGCACAGGTGTGTGGGAACTACAATGTAATTGCCAATGAATAGAGATTACCTAATCCCCGTAATCACTTCTGCATCACCATATCAATTGTGTTGGACTGAGGCAGAGTTTTACATCCATGTGCATGGCCGGCGCCACGTTTTCAAAAGTGGCGGGGGGGGGGGGGGCACTTCAGACTTCTGGTGCCACTTCTGGGTTTCTTCAGCTGACAAGCAAAAAAAAAAAGGTCTTCGGCGCAAAAATAAAGGCCTTACCACGCTGCCACTTCAAGGCTTCTACTGTATCTATTTCTTTCTAGTGCCACTTATGCACTTCTTGGGTAAAAAAAAAGTGGGGGGGGGGGCCAAAAGTGGTGACACCTTATGTATTCCTTAGTATGGTGCAAAAAAAGAGGGGGCCCGAACACCCCCCCCCCCCCCTTCCCCCACCACCACCACAAGAAGTTCCACAAGCTGTCATCGGTATCAACAGTTGAAATATTGCATAACCAATCATACATAAATAATTGATATTGATACCAAGTAATGCTCTGGTAAAACACTGGCGGCATTTTTTGCTGGCACAACATGAAAACAAAAAATTGGGTAAACTGGCATTTTGACTGAGTGCATGTAAATTTCTGTGCATCTATGGCAGGACATCATGTGAAACTCATTTGAGATTTGTCATTCCCATACTTGCAGTATAGAAGCAAGCAGTGTGTCACTGTAGCAAGATTTTTTTTTTTTCATTTCGGTTATAATTGCAATGGAAATTCACCATTGATTGGCCTTGTGAAATGAGAAAATTGAATTGAAAGCAGAACAAATTCCTTCCATGGATATTACCCTGTGATGGCTCGAATATTCAGGAGATGTCTCTGCCTCTGGCCGTACTTCCACGAGTACCACTCTGAGATTCAATTTCCCCCATCTCGGAAAGAGGGAGCCTGGGGGGAAACTGGGGCTCCAAGAAGGAACAAGGGGCATATTTTCTCTCCCGTGATTAGAATCGAGGACTTTATGCCAAAATTCCAGAAACTGAAGGAGGATGTCGAATGCCGTCTTGACAGCAGACATGTTCTTTACATAGATTCTTGGCATGTCGTGCTCCCTGTCTGTTCTGCCCAGAGTGCACATTGGAATGTCATAAGATTATGCATAGAATAAAAATCCTTTGTAAAAGGCAAAGGGGGATAACTATTGCATTGAGTAGGGATTAGACAAGTGTACAGCTTGCTTTACAGAATGACTGAATTTTAACCAAGAAACAGCTCCCCGCCCGCGAGGAAGTTGGAGAGGGTGGATGGATGGGAGAGGGGAGCCGTGATTGATGTCAAATTTCATTGAGGCTCTTATAAAATGGAAGATGACACTGGGGAAGGTGAGAGTGGATATGAGATGTGCACACAACATTCTACTTTCTATTAACAAATTATAATGCGTGCAACTCTTCTCGTGAATACATCACATATTTCGAAGGCATTTGGTGATGCAGTCCAACTTCAATTGTCTTGCCATTTCTTATCCGGACTTCTCTGTCATCCGGAGGTGTTCGCACAGTGAAGAAGGAAAAAAAAAAAAGGAAGTGATTTTAAACTCCACTAAGACTCCGACAAAACTCACACGAATTGCCTGTAAGTTTTCCATGAGAAATCCTTTAAAAAAGGACGGTAATTTTGATAGGCGAGCATAGATTACCCCACTGTTGCTGTGTACGCTGCCTACCTAACTACCACTGGGTTGGTAGGTACAATTGATGATGATGATGAAGATAATGATGATGATGAAACAGCATTTATATAGCACTATTTATCTGTAGGAACATTCAAAGGCACCCAGCTCCTACAATGTGTTCTGCCAAATCGCTTATCCAGATGGGCGCCAGTCCTGACATAGCTGTATACACTGTACCAGAGGTTGGACTGTTAAACACAAGATGAGGATGGTGCAATTCAATACAATGCATGTGTCTCATTCTTTTGATAAACACTCCAGCTGTACATCCTCCTAAAGGACTGGCCGGACATGGATGTGGAGACCGCCCTCGGCCTCCTGGACTGCAGCTACGCTGACCTCGGGGTCAGGACGGAGGCGGTCAACTGCCTTGACCGCATCTTGTCGGACGAGCAGCTGTCCCTCTACCTCCTTCAGCTCGTCCAGGTAAGGGACGGAGTGCTCTGTTGCAATCACTTTCACTTTATATGTGACACTGCTTCACAAAACCAACAAAAAGTCACCAGGCATGGAATTTCAGTTTAAAGAGCATATTCTGAGGGAGCAGACTTTAAGTTTTAAAATGATGTATAACTTAATTCAAATGGACCCTCCAAACCTATCTGAATATTGGAAAGAAAGCAAACATTCCGGAGAAGTGTGAACTGAGAAAAGAGGCTCTGAAGTACAGAATCTATTCAAGCACTTAATCTTTGCCAAGCCGTGCTAGCTGTGCAATGAATGGGACAAAAAACAGGATGTAAGCCACTGGAGCAACAACAATGAAGGGATTATCAGATTAAAGTGAAATTGAGCATGCCTTATTAATACATTCTGTCCATGATTAATGCGTACTTTCAAAGCAGTAGCATCAACCGTTCTAAAGTTATTAGAGTTGAAAGTCAGTTGAAAATCAATGAGTGCAACTTTTTTTTTGTGGTATTGTGATGCACAGTCACATATGTACTGAACTATACGCCATATATTTCGCCAAGTTTTTATTTTCATGAATTTTGTAAGCAGGGTGCTATTTACAAATTTGAAGACCTTCTTGCGTGTGGTGATGATGTAATGGGAAGGCCAGCACGACTCGGGTATATTTAGGAATCGCCGTAACAATTCGTGTACAGCTTTATACGCAGCACACATGCAGCCTAATAATCTCAGCTGAAGTTGACAGTTACCAATGAGTGTGTGCTTTGGTGTACACATTTGCTGACGGGCATTTAAAGGAAAATAGACATGTGGATTGAGTGAATGCAGCAACATTAGTAGAACAAATCAGTGAAAGTTTGAGGAAAGCAAACAATCCATCCAAAAGTGATGAGTTTGTAAAGATTTTGTACAGTCACTGGTGGATGAGAAGACTACTACAGTTTGTGGTGTCACATGTGTAGAATGATATGTAAAGAAATATGAAATATCGAGAGAAATCCACAAATTTTATTTTTTGAAAAAAAAAAAGTGCACATTCCCTCGCTTGTTACTGACATAGGTTATGGGTAATATTATTCCCCCAGCTCTCTGAAAGAGGCAAGTCTGGTGTGCTTTTATTATGTAAGAAAGTGAAAATATGGTGAATGTGGATACCAATATTGAATGTGTCTATGTTTGGGGTTTTGTCACTTTTTATGCCTCCGCCAACGAAGTGGCCGGAGGCATTATGTTTTCGGGTCGTCCGTCCGTCCGTACGTATGTCCGTCCGTACGTCCGTACGTCCGTCCCGTTTTGTTTTTGTCGATATCTCAAGAACCGTGAGGTGGTTTTGCATCAAACTTGGTATGAGGGTATATCCTGGGGGATGATACTTTGTTTGGATTTTAGGGTCAGGGGTCAAAGATCAAAGGTCAAAGGTCACAGGTTATTTTGTGAAAAAAAGGTTGAAATTTCATGTTTTTCTCCATATCTCGCAAATGGTTCAAGGTATCTTCATGGAACTTAGTATATATGCATGTACCGATGGGCAGTGATTATCTAGGGAAGTTGGGGGTCATGGGTCAAAGGTCAGGGGGTCAAAGGTCAAGGTCAACTCCTCAAAATATCACTACTTTCCTTATATTTATGCAATGCCTGAAGGATTTTTTTTTTAACTTGATGTATGCATGTATAACCCAATATATATTCTGTGGGAAGTTTCTTGCCAAAAGGTCAAAGGTCAAGTGAAAGTGCTAAATTGCACTTCTTCCTCCATATCTCAAAAGTAACTCAAGGTATTATCATGAAACTTACATATTTATGCATGTTCTTCCTAACAGTGATTCTCTTTGGAACTGTGAGGTCAAAGGTCAAAGGTCAAAGGCCAGGTTTAGATAATACTATTTTACCATTTGATACTGAAATTATACTTTTTCTCAATACCTTGAAAATTGCTCAATGCATAAACTTATAAAAGGGTCAAAAGTCAAGTAAAAATCGTCAGTTCCCCCAAATACCTGCACTCTGACGTTTTAATCATTCATCCAATTGAACCTAGTTCTAGGAAAGTGAACATTCAGCACATTTGTGGCAAACCTGTCATTTTAATATTTTGCCAATTGTGTGAAACTGTCATCACACATTGTCAAGACATTGTACTATAGACCTATTAGGAGAACCATGCATTATGGCGGAGGCATACACCAGTCGCCGTAGCAACATTTTTTTCTCATGTATACAGTTAGTGATAATGCTGTGTTCTCAAATCTCTTAAGATCTCAGTCCACATGTATGTATTATTAAATCTAGAGTCCACTGCATCATTTTCTCTTGATATCTCAATTTATGCCTATCTATTTCTGCCAGAGCTGCAACATGAAAAAAAAAACTTTGGTAGTTTTAGTTGCTTCTGAGTTTTGAGAGCAATTTAATTGAGACGATCAAAAATTTGGAAGTGAAGATCTAGTCCTATGCCTTGTGTGTCTGGCAGGTGCTGAAATACGAGTCGTACTTGGACAACCCGCTGGCAAGGTTCCTCCTCAGACGCTCACTATACAACCAGAGGATAGGACACTTTTTCTTCTGGCACCTCAGGTAGTTGCCATGACGATGTGAATGATTGTTGACAGATGTGGGTGGTGTTTCTGTTGCTGACATTATGTAACTATAGTGGTGCTGATGTGTTTGGTGGCCTCGCTCAAAAAATTATGATTAATATTGTCATAATAATGGCGATGGTGGTGATGATGGTGATGGTGACATGACGATGATAGTGGTGGTGGTTGTGATGATGGTGACGGTGACGATGTTGATGGTGACAACAGTGATGGTGATGGATGATGGTGATGAGTGATGGTGATGGTGATGGTGATGGTGATGGTGATGGTGATGGTGATGGTGATGGTGATGGTGATGGTGATGGTGATGAAGATAATGATAATGATGAAAAGGATGATGAAGATGAGGATGAGTTGTGATGATGGTGATGAGGATGATGATGATGGTTATGAAGATGGAGAGGATGATAAAAATTATAGTTAAGATGACTTATGTTGCATCTCTATGGTTACATGAATTGAAATCATATAGATCTGTGCTACTGTCATCTCACTGCTGGACTGAAACAACACTCATTTTGAGCCAACCAGGCCTGTGATTCATGCATTTTCAAATCCGTCTGTCACGAAGTGTTTGATTATTCTTCCTGGTAGGTCTGAGATGCACAAGCCAAGGGTAAGTCGCCGATTCGGCCTGATGCTGGAGGCGTACTGCCGGTCCTTGGGTCCATACCTCAAGCTCCTGGTAAGGCAGGTGGAATCCCTGGACAAACTCTCCAAGCTCTCCGAGTCACTCAACGAGCGCAAGGAGGACACAAATCGGGTGGGTGCATCTCACTTATACCTCACTTGGTGACTCCGAGTAGAGTATGGGGCATTAGGCTGAGTACATACTATGCATATCTATCATGTGACATGTACAGTGTGTACATGTAGGCCTACTCTTTGCACATGTGCAGTTATTCCTTGTGATAGCATTCAGCTTCCAGCCATGTGCCAATTACATACCCGGGTATAGAGGAGTGTTGTTGATGATGTGTCTTGCTCCTTGACACAAGTGCCATTGCAGGTCTCCAACCCAGATCTTCTGCTCTAAACCTTCTGTCAGAAAGTGCTGTACTGTGCCCATGAGAGGCTCCTCAATACTGCAAAATCAAAATAATGCTTCATGTTTAAAGCCAAAATTATAGTACTCAGAAGTGCTTAAAATTTATATCTTCCGCCATTTGGAATTTGGTTGCAATACATCGAAAGGGTCTACGTAGAAACTTACCTGGCTGATGCGATTTGCCAGGATAATGAGTTGTTTTGGAATACATGTATTTTGTGATCAAAAGTGTAGAATAATTTTGATTGTAGTCCACAACTTTTCTTCCAGAAGAGCCCTCCCCATTCAGCATTGTGGTTAGGTAGAACTTTACGTGACGATCGATCATGCCCTAGCAATAGTGCAGAAGATCGATGAGTAATTCTGTTGTGTGAATTTAGATTATCGATAGTTGACTATAAAAAATTACGTAGCAACCACACAATTGGGTATGCTCTTAGACTGTTATTTTTTCAGTTAACCTTTGTGGCTAATATTTCACGTTTTCATTGTTACCCAACTGAAATTGTATTATTACTGCATTGCTTCACACATTTCTAATGCATACATATACATTTTAGAGCAGTGTTTGACAGTTCTGCAGGGACATGAGAACTATGTTTTCACTTTCACACTCTCACTCACCCCTCCCCCCCCCCCCCTTCTTTACACCCCTCCAGGACCGGCTGAAGTACCTGTCGGACCAGATGGCCCAGCCGGATTTCATCGAGGCGCTGCAGGAGCTCCCTCTGCCCGTCAACCCGTCCTTCTCCCTCGGCAAGCTCAAGGTGGAGGCCTGCCGCATCCTCTCTTCAGCCAAGCGCCCTCTCTGGCTGGTCTGGGAGAACCCTGACAGGATGGCCGAATCCATGTTTGAGGACATCAAGGTCATGTTCAAGAGGGGAGACGGTGAGTTTAAGTAATACAGTTGTTCTTTCATGTGAATATGTTACACTACCAAATGGATGCAGGAGCCTAAATCCCAAGTTTCTGTTAAAGTGGAGATACTCCTGCATAGACCCCTAGAAAACTGGATACTCTGATTGTGCATAAGGCACAGCACAAACTCAAGCCACAACGTCCCTTACAGCTGGGCACCAGTACCTGCTTGAAGGACCTGGAGTTCCAGAGTTCTCTCTGGTGCTATCTTAGCCTTTAATACTTTTGAACACATACAGGGTATGACAGAACTAGCGTTGGATGGGAGAAAAATACATTCTAAGCTGTCAAAAATACATCTTAACCCGTTGAGGACGGACTGATTTCACTACAACACGCATTTCCCATAGACACCTGCCCGAGTATACTCGGGACTTGTCCTCAACAGGTTAAACAGGAGACACACAGGTAGGGTGGGAGAAATTCATATTGAAGAGGGAGATTTTGAAAAAATGGCCGGAAGGTGGGAGATCTCCCGCCAAATGTGGGAGAGCTGGAGTTCGTGTGGATGTTAATTTCTTTTTAATGTATGACCAACAATGTGTATGTAGCAAATCCATTTTTGTATGTCAATTCAGATCATTTTATAGCCATTTGGAGTTTGAGTTTTCGAAAACCAAAGTAAAGTGGCATGAGTGAAATTGGTTCTCTCTGGATCAAGCATTTTAGGGAGTGATGTATTCCTCTTTCATTCTATGTTTGTTTCTCGACTTTCTGTGCATCACTTGTTTGCAGACCTGAGACAAGACATGCTGACCCTTCAAATGATCCAAATCATGGACTCTATATGGCAGCAACGTGGACTGGACCTCAAGTAAGTCTGACCTCCTCGACAAGCTCTCACAATCCTGATTATTTGTTTTCCCCACTACTGACACTGCAAGATGTTTCAAAGAAGTTTATATGTACTGGTACTTCGTGATGACTGCCCTAATGATAAAAAGAATTGGAGCGGCGAGTTGGCTCGCTGGAAACATAATCTGCCCTGCAGTAGAATGGCTTGAGTTTAAAGGGACTGTACCGTACTGGTTGAGGTGGGGATTCATGTTTTGAACATTCCTAAGTGAGATAATGAAAAGCCTCTTATGATATACGAAAGAGCATGTAATTTTAAGAAGGATTCAACGTTTATTTGATGAAAATTGGTTTTCAAATGGCTGAGATATCCCAAAAAGTGCTAATAATAAAAGGCGACATTCCACAACTTTATTAGGATCTTTTTGTTTCACCTTGTTTTTGGATATCTCAGCCATTTCAAAACCGATTTTCATCGAATAAACTTTTGATACCCCTTAAAACTGCATGCTCTGTGCCATCTCATAGAGTGGTTTCTGAATATCTCGCAAAATGTTCAAAGCTAAATCCTCACCTTGACCAGAACTGTACACACCCTTTAAAGCCAATTGAGTCCTTACTGAGTAATGTTGTGTGTGTGATCATGCCACCCTCTGTAGTAAGAGTCAAAAAGCTCTGTCCCTTCCGTACGACATAAAATGGAGTTCTCCTGTGTGAAAGAGTCACAGTCCGCGCCTGTTAAATATCCTGCTTCATTCATTCATCACAAAGAGCAGGGTGCATAACCTGGTCGAGTTGTCCGTGTGAAATCCACACAATATGTGCACTAACACACCTACCCAGTTATGTGCCATTTTAGGAACATATATAGTTTAATGCATGCCTGCAGACTCCAGTAGCCACTTGTGCTGCTCCACAATGCATGAGTGGCTATTATGGTCAAGATTTGACTATGTTTGATTCAACTTCTTCAAAAAACTTGTACATCCTCTTGTCTTGGAGAAGAGAAATGGAAGGGATAGTTGTTTTTTTTTGTTTGTTTGTTTGTTTGTTTGTTTGTTTTTTGTTTTTGTTTTTGTTTTTTTGTTTTTTTTAATGCAGTACAGGTGACTCCCTTTATAACGTAGTCCTCTGGACTAGCAGTTCTCTTTTGTTATAGGGAAATGTTGTTAGAGCTGAACAAAAAGTATCGAAAGATATATAGATGATAATTTTGGAGCCAGAATTTTTACTTCACTGTGACAACATTTTCATTATAACCGTGTTCCTTGTAATAGGAATGCACTGTACTGATAAAGAGTGCACAGTGCACCCTCGACTCAAGGAATTCAAGAGTTCAAGCTATAATAGATACCATCCCCCTCCTCCCCTCCTCCTCCCCTCCAACCATCCTTCCTCTCCCCCCCCCCACCCCGTCTTCAGGATGACGCCCTACCGATGCCTCGCCACCGGCAACATGACAGGGCTGATCGAGGTCGTGCGGAACTCGTCCACAATCTACGACATCCAGCACAAGGCGGGTATCATGAGCACGCTGCAGCTGAAGAGCGGAGTCCTCCACCAGTGGATCAAGGAGAAAAGCAGAGGGACACAGTAAGATCACATCATATGTGACCCTGCATCACAAAACCAAGAAAAAGTTGCTAGTTATGGATTTTTAGCTAAAGGCAGATTCTGACAGAGCAGATTTTAAGCTTTACAATGGTGTATAACTCAATTCCAGTGGACCCTCTAAACCTATCTAGATATTAGAAAGAAAGCACACACTCTGGAAAAGTGTGTACTGAGAAAAGAGGCTCCAAAGTGTAGGGTCTATTCATAGGTTTAATGCTGTAAAGTCATGCTAGCTATGCAATGAATGGGACAAAAAACAGGATGTAAAACACCAAAGCAACAACGATGAAAGGATTATCAGATTAAGCTGAAAATCAGTAGGCTCTATTAACACATTGTGTCCACAGCTACAACCAACTTTCAAAGCAGTGGCACCTTCCTTTCAAGTTATTAGAGTTGAATGTGAATAGCGTGTAAAGGATTTTTAAGAAATGAAATGGGGTCTCTAAGACATAACTAATTACACTAGTCTACAAAATAAAAAGAGTTCTAGAAAAACTGCTCAAAACACATCTTTCCATTCATTTTATGATCCCTAACTTTGAAAAAATATAGAAGAAAATTTGAAAAACTTCAGATTGACCACGTTGTCCCATTTCATCTATTTTGAGTCCTCACGTAAAATCAGGGCTTGTGACTTTTTGTTGGTTTTGTGATGCACAGTCACATATTACCTCATACTCAAATGGTCCTTCCAAACTCAGGGCTAGCTCTAGCTCCAGATGTTTCTTTGCCCCTTTCCCCACTTGTACTCTTTAGTCCCAATCTATCTTTGAAAGAAGGAGCTAGAAATATTGTTGCTGTTCTCACTTGCCAATATCCATGCTTGACAAGAAAAAACTTGTAAGACAAGCATTTGCGTGGTGGAAATGATGAGGGAAGGGGGAAGGTTAAAGATTCAAGAGCTTTTTGACTTTATGGGTAAGAGGTAATGGATTTCCATTGAGCTGTGCCGTTTGACATCTCTTGGTCCTAGGCTTTTGTTTTCTGGTCTCACTAGCATGCTCCTTAACCCCACATTTTGCCAACAAATATCTGAAATATGTTGCTAATCTTAACAAACTTTGGTGAAGAACTTTAGAAGGATTTTTTTAAATGTCCTGTTTTATGGCAAGTACACATTTCCAAGAATTGTATAGGCATCATGCTTCTGAAGGGTTAGGTCAAGTGCTGTTCAATGTCTTCCCTTTCTATTTTCATTATGTCATTCAAATACCTTTGTTCACCAACTGACATGCATGGTGGAGTGCTTTCTTCCCCAATTAGTGCAGGTGTCTGGAAACTAATCGTCAATGAGTGTAGATTACCTAATCCCCCTAATCCTTATTGTGTCATCATGGAAGTCCTGTTGGGCTGAGGCGCATTGCTACACCTGAGTGGGCTTAATTGCTTCTGTTTACAACCAGGTCAAGTCTGGGTGGTTGACTGACTGCCAATGGCAGAGCTTGGCATGTTAGCCCATTCCAGTCAGTCCGCAGCGTGAGCGAAAACGCACGTATTTATTCAAGTCGTATGCACGGCTGAGCGGTGCTTGCATACGTAATGAGCAGATACATGGTCATGAATAAATCTGTGTAGAACGAGTATTTCTTATCAGTTTTCGACACTTTTAATATCGACTGAAAGAGAAAACATTAGCAAATATGCTCATGATCAAAATAAAACGGAAAAGAAGCATATAGAATATCAAAATCTCTCTCGAATTCGGTATTGTATTCAAAAATATTCCTTCACGTTTGACGCCAAAAAAATAACCTGAAATCTTTCATGCCCCTCTAAAGTATGGTGAAGACTATTTCCGCTAAAGTATATAGTATCACAATAAGGGCAAGTTTTTTCTTCTTCATTTCAATACGGGTCAGGAACTAGCAAAATTCAGAGACATGTCTAGCGTCGAGTTTAAAAAGATTATCCTCGCGTTCGCACCGGAATTCCGGGCCTGTGATTGGTCGAAATCTGTCGCAAGACGCGGCGTGTCGCATTGCGTAGTATCCATTGGCTGCTGACTCAATGCTGTGAGTTCAAAAACTATGTATCAGATAAAAGTGCCATTGATAGGAGTAATAGCTGAATAGTGTACAATTGAGTTGGAGGTAATTTGAAAATGAAAGCCTATATTTATACCCCCGCCAAACGAAGTTTGAAGGGGGTATATAGGAATCAGCGGACGGTCGGGCGGTCGGTCGGGCGGTCGGGCGGTCGGTCGGGCGGTAGGGCGGTCGGGCGGTCGGGCGGTCGGTCCGTTGCAAATCTTGCGTCGCGAACTACTTCCTCAGTTTTCAACCGATTCCCATAAAACTTGGCACAGATGTGTGCCTTGGGTTGTAGATGTGCAAGACGTATTTTTTGACAGTACCCAAAAGTACGTTGCCATGGTAACGGCATATTATGGGCAAAAATGGGTACAAATCTTGCGTCGCGAACTCCTCCCACAGTTTTTGATCAATTTTTATGAAATTAGGTACAGATGTTCATCTGAATATGTTAATGTGCAAGACACATATTTCCGCAGTGGCAAAAAGTGCGTTGCCATGGTAACGGCATGTTATTGGTAAAATATAGGGCAAAATGCTTCATGGCAAAACTGCTTCATCAGTGTTCTTCCAATTCTCATGGAATCCATATTGAATGTTTGTCTTAGGATATAGGTCAGCATGACACATTTCTTGACAGTGACAAAAAGTATGTTGCCATGGTAACAGCTCACATATTATGAGCCAAAATGATGGAAAATTTTGTGTTGCAAACTACTTCCTCAGTTTTTGCCCAATTTCCATGAAACTTGGTACAGATGTGTGCCTTTGGTTGTAGATGTGCAAGACGCATTTTTCGACAGTACCCGAAAGTACGTTGCCATGGTAACGGCATATTAATGGCAGAAGATCAAGGAAAGATCTTGCGGATTTAACTACTTCCTCAGTTTTTTGACCAAAGCTTATGAAATGTGGCACACACCTTGATCTTGGTGGGAAGATTTGGAGGACATATTTTTCGGACGTGTCGGAAGCTGCGTTGCCATGGTAACGGCATATAAATGGCAGAAGATCAAGGAAAGATCTTGCGGATTGAACTACTTCCTCTGTATTCGACTGAAGCTCATGAAATGTGGCACACACATTGGTCTTGGTGGGAAGATGTGCAAGACATATTTTTTGGACATGTCGGAAGCTGCGTTGCCATGGTAACGGCATATTAATGGTGGAAGATCAAGGAAAGATCTTGTGGATTGAACTACTTCCTCAGTTTTTGACAAAAGCTTATGAAATGTGGCACACACAATAGTCTTGGTGGGAAGATGTGCAAGACATATTTTTCGGACGTGTCGGAAGCTGCGTTGCCATGGTAACGGCATTTAAATGGCAGAAGATCAAGGAAAGATCATTCCTTGGGTAAGACTGTCGTCACGGGGCGGGGGTATTAATCACCTTAAGTGATATTTCTAGTAGTTTCATGAAATCCATGATTTTTTTAAATGTTAGGTTCCAGCTTGTGTTCGAATTTTCACTCTCTATACAAAACTTGAACTTTACACAGGAACCAATGATGTGTATGTGAGTGTGCACTTACAATGACCCTGAACAATAGACCTGGCTACCACCTGTCCCGAGCTCTGCTGCAAGGCACATGAATGCTTTATCAATTATTCATGTGGATTGCCCTGAGCACTGCTGGTCTGAATTCTTGACACAGGGCGAAATGCATGCACATGAAAGAAGTAAGCACATGTGTCCATGTGCTTGCACACACCACATTTCAGAATGAAAAAAGACTAGCTGCGATAGTGGAATTCCTCATGAAGCATTCCAATCCTGGTCATTGTCCACGACCATTGTCTGGGTATCAACAACACACTCCACGCGCGTTCATTCACTACCCCACTTCCGGTAAGAAAACATAATTTGCCTTGTTTTTAACAGCAAAATTCACAACCTTAAAAATGGTGCCCCTCTTCGTTTTTTAATTGATCATACTCGCTCAAGTTTCACGATTGTGAAATCGAAGAAATTACGGAGATCTATTTTCAATACCAGTCAGGAACTAGCAAAACATCAAACTATAATATAAAAGCTTCTTGAACACTGGCAAAATAATCGTTTACTTTGATGCTAAAATGGACTACTATATTGAGATCAAAAATAGGGAAATTAGGTATCAAATTAATGAGCATAATCAGCTCTATAACCTACCCAACCATCGTGGGTCAAACAATGCACTGCAAAAGCTATGAAAGCTGTTGTTGCGACCTCTGCAAAAACTCTCGCAAAGTATCGCGAAGTCTCGTCAGTCTCAAGGGCACAAACTGCGCAAACGTGATTCTGAATAAAATTGTCGTTCGTGCCTCATTATCGCACGCGCTGCGGACTGACTGATTCCTTACAGGAACCTGGTATTCCCATGGCAGCAACTGACTGGGGGGGGGCTGCTCCAGATCTCGGCCGTCGACCGTGCGATCGCGACGAAAATTGGCACACACGTTGCCTATGATGTAATCTAAAATACCTTGAAGTTAAATTTTTCAAAAAATTATCATTTATGCTAAATTATGCTAATTTATGCATAATGATGCATGAAATCAGAATATTTGGTATAAATCACAAAGTAAAGCTCAAAACAGGCAAATTTTTTGTGTAAATATTCTGTTTAGTGTCCTTAGCAAATGTATTAAAAAAAATTGTGACATCAGAAAAAATTCTTAAGTATTTTATTGTTTTTTTGAATTTCTTATGTATTTCTTTGTTTTTCGACTTTATGTTTTTCATTGTTTTTTCGATGAAATTTGTCCGCGACATCGCTCCAAACAAGAAAATATGTTATTCATTGATTTTAATCAATAAAACACCAAAATAATCATGCTTTTATGAAATTTGCCTGCAAGCACAGTTTGCATTGAAATTGTACACGAATTAACGTTTTTGAGCAATTTTTGGTCTGACATGCATATACATATTTATGCGTAACTTCAGAACCATGCACCCGGGTGTCGCAAATTTGGTGTCAAAAGATGCGGGAGACTCGAAAGAAAAAAAGTCATGAAACGTCGCGGCGATAGCTTTTTTGCGTTTGCGGCCTAGTTAGGGTTAAAGAGTTTTCTCTCAAGAGGTATACTGTAAAACGAGAAATGTTCGCGTGCATCTTAATTTCGCGAATTTCGCGAGCGCCAAGATTCGCGAAATTTCTTATCTACACTATATGCATTGAACGCATGAGGCAATTTGCGAAAATTTCTTGCCACGAAAAAGGCCGTCGGCGCCAATTCGCGAAAATTTCGTGCCGCGAATATATCATGTTTTACAGTACTTCATGCTCTCTGCTGTGCTTTCTTTTGCTTCAGATATGACGATGCAGTGGACACCTTCACTAAGTCCTGCGCCGGATACTGTGTGGCTACCTTCATTCTCGGGATAGGCGACCGGCACAACAGCAATATCATGGTCTCCCAACAGGGTCAGGTGAGCATGATCTTAGCCACCTGATTGGCTTACAGAATCAAGTCACGTGGCATGTGTTGCTCCCACTTCTTTTGTACATACCCTTCATTTGGATGAGAGAATAATTGCAAATTGTATGTCAAAATTTACAGATTCATTTTTGTTGCAGCGCTGCCCCTGATTCAGCTCTATGAGAAATATAAATATAAGGGAGCTAAAGGTTAGGCAATTCAGGTCAAACAAAATGCACTCATATCATGTTGTCTAATTCAAACCATTAGACTATGGTATTAGGGGATGTGAGTACTCACAGTGAATCTTGCTTGTCTTGAAAATGTTGGAAATTAGTAGTCCCATTCAATCAAGTACGTGTAATGAACAAACCCCAGGCTGGTTCCTTCTCTTTTGCTTGGTCTTCATGATAATACAGAATGAGCATCAGATCGTATTCACAGAGATTAACAGTATAAAGGAAAAAAAAAGAAATGAAAGAAGGACTGCAAAAATACAATTCCCTTCAAGTTGATCACTGTTGAATCTCAAACCATCCATCCTGCAGATCTTCCACATAGACTTTGGCCACTTCCTGGGCCACATCAAGAAGAAGTACGGCATCAAGCGGGAGAGGGTTCCCTTTGTCCTGACCGAGGACTTTCTCAAGGTCATCACCAAGGGCAACGACATCACCAAGAGTCAGGAGTTCAAGAAGTGAGTCAGCCCAAACAGATTATTAGTTTTACTATATGTGACCCTGCATCACAAAATCAACAAAAAGTTGCCAGACGTGGATTTTCAGTTCAGGGCAGATTCTCAAAGAGCAGACTTTAACCTGTTGAGGACGGACTGAATTTGCTGCAACACGCATTTCCCATAGATACCTGCTGAGTATACTCTGGACTCGTCATCATTGGGTTAAGCTTTGGAATGATGTACAATGTATGACTCAATTTGAATAGACTCCCCTAACCTATCTAAATATTGGAAAGAAAGCACATACTCAGTGTGTGCTGAGAAAAGAGGCTGTGAAGTAAAGGGCCTATTCAAATGCTGAACCCATTGAGGATGGGCTGATTTTGCTACAGCATGCGTTTCCCACAGACACTTGCCCGAGTATACTCGGGGACTTGTCCTCAATTGGTTAATCTTACCAAGCTGTGCACTGTACAGTGAATGGGACAAAACAACAGGATGTAAAACTCCATAGCAACAAAAATGAAGGGATTATCAGATTAGGCTGAAATCGAGCATACACTATTAAGACAGTTTTGAAAGTGGAGAGTGTGTAAGATGTTGTTGAGAAATGAATGTAGAAGAAAACTTGCTATTTAAGAAAATATGACAATCTAAAGATTAACTGGGTTTACCCTTTTCACCTGTTTTTTAGTCCTCATGTAGAATCAGGGCATGCGACTTCTCCTTGGTTTTGTGATGCACAGTCACATTTAATGTATTCAAACTTTATGCATACCTTCATACCAAGGGTTTTGTGGTCTCTCCAGCTGATATTCAGCACTCTTCTAAGAAGCCGATTGTACAGGATGTGCCATCAAGCCCATTCTTTAGAGAGTACAAAATAAATGAGGAAACCTATGGTTGATAATTTTGGGACCTGAATATTTACTTTGTTGTATTGAGAATTTCGCTATGACTGTGTTTGTTATATTCATTCACTCATTCATGTCACCATTGGGACTCTCCCGTGCACCAGATTCCAGGAGCTCTGTTGCCAGGCCTACCTCATCCTCCGGGACCACGCCCACCTCTTCATCAGCCTCTTCACCCTGATGCTGGGCACCGACATCCCCGAGCTGCAGACGATCGATGACGTCGGCTACCTCCACAAGACGCTCGCCGTCGGCAAGACGGAGAACGAGGCGCTCGAGTACTTCCTGAAGCAGCTCAACGACGCCCACGGCGGTGGCTGGACCACCAAGATGGACTGGCTGTGCCACGCCCTGAAACATGGAATATGACCCCCCTCCCACCAGTGGCAGGGGGCGGGTGGGGCCCGCTTACCAGGACTGAGCACGGGTGGATGGAATACAACTCAGCAGCTGCCTCTCACCATCTCCAGGTCTCATTTAACCCCTCGGCAACTCGTCTGTGCACAATATCACTGGCAATTTTGATTTGGCAATTACTGGAGAGTTAAACATCAAGTATAACCTCCTCCTGATGAATTAAGAGGTTGGAGTTGTTACCTTGCATGTGCTGTGTAGAAAGTCAGCGGCAATGGACTGTTTGTACGCTGTTACGAAGCATGTACTAGGACCCGTTGTGTCATAAGGCGAGGCACATTATGGCAGCGGATGGAATACACACAGCAGTGTGTGGTGGTACAAAAGTGTAGGTGCGTCCACTTTGTGTAACCATGGATACCACTGTTCCATAGATGCTGTGGTTAAAGATATGCTGCGGTTTTGAAGAATAATAATATCGCCTGGGCCTGGCCATAACTCAAGACATCTCATAAGCAGAGTCTCCCGAAGATGGAATGCGTGTGTGAACTTATCGTCAGAGTGGACGAGATACGATGCTGCCTCCCATTGAAGCTTTTCATGTGCTTGTGTAACAACACGCATGTTGAATGCTATGTCAAGGGTGCAGTTCCCGAGATGCTGCACAAGTGTGAATGCACCTGGTTTTGTGGCGGGGATTCGGTCACATCGAACTTCCAGATGTGGCCACTCGCCGGTGTATGGTTTTGATGTCGTTAGATAAATGTTCACATTTGTTTGTTTATCTGTCTGTGTGTCAGAGAGAGAGAGCGAGAGAGAGAGTTAGTGAAAGAATGGGAGAAACAGAGAGAGAGAAGAAGAGAGGTTGACCATATACTGGAGCTTTAGGCCATTTTCTCAGACATGGGAGAATTCAAAGAGCAGATCTGTGTACACATGGGTTAGATTGCGCATATGTTTGCAAGACCACACTTGCATATATGGACCTATCGAAAGCATTATAGGGGTAGATGGAATACATGTAGCACATATCTATCTTGTACCAAAGCAAGAATACTGTATAAGCTGTTATTTTTGCATAAGGATATTTTCGCAAATGGGGTGGTCACGGACATTTTTGCTTGATGTTGTTTTCGCGATTTTTGACACCGAGGCTGTCGTAAGTGCACTAATGCATCTGAGTTCAAAATTTTTTTGTGCGTTATTAAATTCACCGTCCAACAGCGATTCGCAAACTTTGTGAAAAATTAAACCTTTGCAAAAATATGAAGCTTATACAGTACCTATTTCTTTTTTCTTTTTTTTTTTGTATAATAAGCCAATGGTTAAAGCTGTCTTATTTCACACATTCCACCAAAGCTGAAGATGGTACAGTTTGAAGAATCCTATGCTGAATTACTCGCTCATTTTTTTTTTTTCATACCATGAAGTAGCATCCCAGTGATTGAATACCAAATTTTTTTTGAGAGGTATTTTCAAAGACATTTCTTGATTTGGTGTTGCATTTTGAAAAGTCTTGCAAAGTAAACTAATTATTGAACTTACTACTGTAACCGTGTTGATTCACACTTTTGTTAAATACATGTATTCAATTAATTCAGTTCAATTATTTATTTTTCAATCAATACAAGGAAATACATAATACAAGGTGATACAAGTGTACATTTACCAATTCAACTTTTAAGCAATGTGGAAGGACAAAGATTTGGATATAATGCGAAATACTAGTATATGTACTAATGGTATTATATATGTGATTTATTATGTATGTGATACATTTATTGGTGCTGAAGATATATTAATTCTCAATATGACTGTATTTTACCAATATTCTCTCAAGCATGCAGGTTTGTCAACTCCAGTTCGACAGCTCTCTCTTTTTTTCTTTTTCTGTGATATTTTAAAGAACTCAGAAGCATAGCGTCCACTCATTGAAACTTTGCCAAAAAATAAATATACTAGAATTCGGTTGCACTTGTAGACTTTGTAATTTTAACTGAAATAGCTTGTGTATTCAAAGTTGTGATGAAGTACTCTGTAAATGTTTTCATGTCGAATGAAATTATGTGAATACAGCTCTTTCCTCCAGAATTTTATTTTTTGTTTATTTTTTATTTTTTGATAGCCAGGTTAACAATATTGTTGGCTATCACCTCAAAGGTACTTAACAGTTTCTAGAGGACTTCAGAGAGGTTGGTCAGCAAAATATGTGAATCAATAGATGTATGCTTATGATTCATAAGTTTGTATAAAGTTGTATGAATTGATATGTACAACCTATGATTTGAGTAACACTCCCATTATGTGCAGGTGAGAGCCATAAAATTAACTACACTAAGATCTTCATTTAAACCGTTGAGGACGGACTGATTTTGCTACAACACGCATTTCCTATAGACCTCTGCCCGAGTATACTCAGGACTCGTCCTCAACGGGGTAAAACAAGGAAATGAGCGATCAGTTGTTGGAGGTGACTCCTGGTAAAGGAATATGTAGTCTATATGTGCCTTGGCTATCCTGAAAGTATGATTGAATGGGCTTAATTTGCCCATGTGAATCAGGTCCAAGAGTGTAGTTAGACAGATTCCTCAACCAGAGAAGATCTTTGTATAATTCAAAATATCAGAAGATGACTTTATGTCGAATCCATTAAGTTTTGTGACAAGATAATTTTGATTAGTAATCAGAAGAATTTGTGTAGGATTGTTTTATCCCTGCTATGTGCCATGATGAAATCATGTTCTTCTGGTGACTTTTCAGTAACAGCATCTCGCAATATCACAAAACAGCATCTTAAAAAGATGTAATAACAACTGGGGCCTGTCTCATAAAGATTGATTGAATTCAAAAAAGTTACTTTGATCTGCTATTACAGGTACTGTTTACCATTGGGAACAGTGATTTTAAAAAATGTTCGGAGTTATAACATTTGATGCATATGTGTACATCAGTTGTATCACAAAACGTCCTACCATATAAAAATTTTGCAATAAAGCCTAAAATATAAAGAGATGTCATTAATTTTTCAATAAATCATAACTGTAGACAGTTTAAGAGAAACGGTTGTATTATAACTACTGTTCACATTTTGTGAATTTAAATGTTACATTTTAGAACTATTTTGAAGCACTAAAGCTAGGTTTTTGTTTCATCTGCAAATGATAAATAATGCCTTTAAATCTCTGCTTTAATTTAAGGGTATCTTTATGAAACAGACTTGCGATCAGTATTGCACTCAATTCACTGAGTGACGCTCAATATATTGAGCGTAAGATCAATAATGCCTCTTTATGAAACAGGCCTTTGGACATGTTTCGGTTCAATCCACATTTGTCGCAGTTGTTTGTGTGCATTACAAGTAAAGGTATGCATATATTTTTTTAAAATCAAAACAACTTTTTAACCAATTTTAACAAATTTTAACCACTTTAACTGAGCTAAGTTTGAACTATCTATTTGGAGAAAAATTGAGGAGGGAAAAAAAAGGTGAAAACGTTTTATGTAGTCTTGATAACAGTACTTCAAGTGGAATAGAGTGAACCAAAATATCCTGTTGTACTATAGTTCAGCAAGCGCTGAAAAAGCTAACGGTTGCTTATTTGAAGAAAGAAACATGTCATTCATTTTTATTTGATATCCAATGTAGATGACATTAAGTGTATCATATTGAAGTATTCAACCAATATAAGCAAGTATTCAACCAATTTAACCTTGCTACATTGTAAGTTCAGAGTTTCTGTAAAGGAGAAAGAATATGGAGAAAAATGCTGAATGCACTTTTTTTTCACTCATGATAACAGTACTTCAAATGAGATGATATGAGCCAATTCATTTACTTGTACTAGCATTCAGGAAGCAGTGGTAAAGCTACAGTTTGCTTGTTTTAAGAAATAAACAGGACTTTCATGTTTTAATTATCAATACCCAGAGCATGAAATTACTGTCATATTGAAGTATTTAACCAACAAAACCTTCTTTGTAGTATTCGACCAATTTAATGTTGCTGAGTTCAGACTTTCCATAAGGAGAAAACAGAGAGAAAAAAAACACTGAGTGCATTTTATCTGATTATGATTGTACATGTACTACATTTTAATAGCAAGAAGTTTAAAAAACCATCAGCTGCTTTTTTCATGAAAGAAACATAACTCTAATTTTTTTAGATATCTGCATCATACGGAAATATTCATTTTATGATGTAGTTTTAATGAAATATGATATGCAAACTGTTTTACAGTAAAAGCCAATTATATAAGAAGTAAAATATATTTTGCAGACATAATGGTATTCAGTGTTAATTTTTAAGGTAAATATTATTCTGTCTTATATGTTTATTTTTTTAAACATGTTGAAGGTAATATTATTTACATGTTTGTATTCTTTGTTATTGAAACCAAAGTAAAATTGTATTCATATATATTTAAGAACTGTCCATTTAAATGATTATTATATGTTTCTCATTCAAGCATTCAGTCATTCGGTTATATATATCACTGCCAAGCTAAATGTATGTTTGTATACATGTGTTTTATCCCCCTTTTCATTGCAGTGCCATGATGTAGCATCTTCTCAGCACTTGTAAATGTGAGAGGTTTTTATAGAGCAAGGGAAAAGATTCAAAGCCATTGTTTGCACTCTTTGTGAACTTTTAAAGTGGGAATATATGAGTAATGAAGTAAAAACAATGGAAAAATATATTGCAAATGAAAAATATTTTGACATTGTAACATATTTCATAAGTCTCCACTTGACTAAAGTTTTCTATATATTTATTGTATATTTTTATGTTTCATTAATTTCCAGCTTGGGAGAAGAAAAAAAAAACTCATAATGCATGGGTATCGTCCAATTCCAGATGTTTCTGTTAACGTTAGCCACTGTCTGAAGAACCTGCCTATTTACATTTTTCGTTCCATATTCAGTACTGATGTATCTTTGAGAATGGCATAGGCTAGTCTTGCATCCAGCCTTCTGCAAATCGTTTGTTAACTTTGTCTGTTGTCTCTGCTATCTTCTCTATCCTCAGTACTTTAGAGGGGAAGAACATTCAAAATGGACAATTCACAATGTTTCTGCAGCCTTTGTTTGGCGTTTCACACAGAGCACCATCCTCATCACATGATTTTAATTTGTCCCTCGGATAGGACATAAAATGGAGGTCCCGTGTATGAGAGAGTCACAGCTCATGCACGTAAAAGATCCCGCTTCATTCATTCATCGCAAAGAGCAGGGTGTCTAACCCGGTGAAGTGGTCCCACCCCACATCCAACTGGACCCCATGGAAGACCAGCTTAGTGTAGCTGAATATGGGCTATCCAGCCATCTTCACAGATGGAAAATGAACAACAATATAGGTGGCGTCTGCAGGACATGTCTGTTTTCTGAATATATTATACAATATGCCACCTAAACATATGTGTTTAGAGCACAAGGAAGATTTATCATGCAGGAGTGCTCACACTAGCCTTGTGGGCAGGAAGGAATAAAATATGCACAGGGAAACTTAACTCAATTAGCAAGCAGAAAACCAACTCGAAAGTATGTTACAGTGCAATTTAACACCGGAAAAGCACACCACTTTGCATTGTATTATGTATCTATTGACATGATGGGATATGAATTTCCCTTGGTTGTGCAACAGTGATAAAGCAAAATGGTATTGATGTTTACTTCTAAGAGTAACTTTTTCAGCTATTGCTAGCAGAAAGCCAGAAGGGCATCACTGACATATAGAGTGTGCCAAGTGACTAATGACCTTCTGATTCTGAAGTGTTGATTCACTGTCATCACACATGCAGTGGCATGGCAGTCATGAAGCATATGGGCATTGCTGATCAATATTGCATCTTGTGGCATGGTTTGTCACAGGGGCATTAGCCTCCGTTACAGAAACTTGTTTGCTGCCCTCTATAGTCGTATCCCATAATCACCAACTCAGAAGGTTGCACAAGAATAAGCAAGTAGAATCAGTTTGGAGCCTTGTATTTGACTCCTGGGGCCCGTTTCATAAAACTTGTCATCAGTGACAACTGCCACATTTCTATGACAAATTTGCTCTCAGCCAATCAGATGCAAGGATTTCAGTAGCTTTTCACATCTATGACAACTTGTCACTGATGACAAGTTTTATGAAACGGGCCCCTGTTCATCTATGTTTTCGTTCATACTTTAGATTCATGTTCTTACTTCTATTTCTTTTACAACTGTGTCATATGTGTTCTCTTCCACATTTGATGAAATCTTTCAACTCATTATTCCACCATTGTATGAATGATGGCCAACTCACTAATTACTGTGGAATACGTTACTCCAGTGGACTCCCGTTATAACGAAGTCCTTGGGACCGGCAGTTTTCTTGCGTTATATTGATATTTCGTTTTAACCGAACAAATTAACAATAAATATACATAGAGTGGATAGTGTTGCGGCCTGAATTTTTACTTCGTTGTAACCGGAATTTTGTTAAAATCGTGTTCGTTATAACGGGAGTGCACTGTATCATGATCGTCTTCTCATATCAAGGTGATGAAGGAAATCGTTAAGGTACATTTTAGATGGGATTAGCGTGTTTCCATGATTACCAAGGTATATATCCCGCACCAAATGCGGTAAAGATCCGCTGATATCATTTATACATTTCTGTGTCTGTCTTGTCTCACGTTTTACAGCCATTCGTCAAAGCCTCGTTTCCGTGATTATAATTATATGACCCTAATAGTGGGGCGGCTGAAACAGAACTAGCGACAAGCATGGCCAACATCACACATTTGCGATTTCACACTTCTCCTGCCATTCTACAATTATCATATAGAATTTTGTAGCAAAAAGGCTGCTGAAAACTGCTTATCCAATAAAGGCGAGCCAATGGAGTAAAATGGAGTCAAAAGGGGTCTGAGCAAAGGCTCCTTTTGACTCCATATAGAATTTTATAAATTTGGGGGCTTACTCGAGACCGAGCTATGCATAATTTTTTTAAATTTAAATTTTTTTAAAGTATGTCATAGTTATGTTTAGATATGTTTGGTTAAATCATATTTATTGTGTAGTCTTTTAGTGTGGTCTTTTCAGACAGGAAAAAAAAAAACTGCACTCAATAACTGTCCATTTTCCAAATTTGACTGGAATATTTCACAATTATGGTAGCCTCAAAGGTGAGTTTTGTAAATATGTTGTGATTGGAAATGTGAAGCTCTTTATGGTTGTACCAATGTACATAGTATTGTACAGTTGATATGTCTGCCCAAAACCTGTACAGAAATATTGTCACAAAAAAACAACAACAAGTTTTGATAATGTTGCAATAAATCTGTTGTTTAACGAAATGCCATTGCGTTTAGTGGTTCAGCTGGCAATACCGTGGTGATTCCAGAGGAGGGTGATGTGTGATGATAAAAACTTTGATGAAAGACTGTGATGTGGGCGAAGATGATGATGCTTCAGGTAATGGGTGCGGAGGTGATGATGAAGTTGTTGATGAGAATAATAAAGATGATGAGAATGATGATGATGATGATGATGACGACGATGATGACAATGATGATGATGCTGATGCTGATCTGTTGATGATTATGATAATGCTGATGGTGTTGATGCTGATGTTGATGATGGTGATGCTATTGATACTGTTGATGATGATGATGATGATGATAATGAGGATAATGATGGTGATGTTGTTGATGATGACAGTTGTAGTATATATTTTATAGAAAGTAATTGTTGATTTATGACGTGAGACTTCGTGTAGAGTTTGAAGGGATTGTATAGTATACTAAATTGGTTGAGTTGAGGATTCAGCTTTAAATTTTTTCCAAGATGCCGAGAAACCACTCTGAAATGTTAAAGAGCATACAATTCTAAGAGGAATTCAAGGTTTATTGATGAAAATCGGTTTTGAAATGGCTGAAATATCCCAAAACAATGTAAAACAAAGTGATCTTAATGACAGGTGGATCCCCCTCCTATTAGGATCGCTTTGTTTTTGATATCTCAACCAAAACTATGCCATCCCTTTGAGGTGATTAAGACAAAGCAGTCTTGAAGATTCTGACGGTGATAGTCAAAGTAAAGATAGTGGATGTAAGGCGGGGAGAATGGAGATATACCTGTATTTGATAGGAAGAGCATGAATAGGAATGACGTATATTTCATAAAAGTTCATTGTGCAGTTCTTTCAAATAACGTTTATTCATATTTCAAAAAACAAAGATAACATCAAAAATTTCACTTACATACATAAATTAGACAGAAATTCAAACATAATCAAATCAATCATTTGGAAGATTAAACAAAGGTCTGCTACAACGTGTTTTGTTTACTTCTAGTTTTTTTCCGTATTTCTGATAGAAACATATATCGCAATCTACGTTCTCTATAATCAACACCTTTGTAATTACGCAGTACTATCAATTTACGAATACACCAAAAAGCTATATTCATAAAATCATCTACTTTCTTTTCTTCATTGCTCTTTAACAAAAATGCAATATTGTTTGTCGCTTTTGATTGGAGAATGAATAAGAATTTCCTATATTTCACATAAAAGTTAAGTTTAAGCAAAATGAAGATGTACATGTACTTATATTTGATGATGATGGTGATGACAGCGATGGTGCTGATGATGATGATGATGATGATGATGATGATGATAATGATGATGATGATTTTATTGATGATGATGATAATGATGATGATGATGTTAATGAGTATATTATGGTGATGGTGTTGATGGTAATTGTAATGATGGTATATAGAAGTGGGTGTGAGGATGAAGATGATAATGGAGGAGGAGGAGGAGGAGAATGTTTGGCTTTTTAAATGATGCATAATCCAAGGGTGTGGCTGAAACTTTGAAGCATCGATGGATGTCGAGTAATTAGGCCTAATCTTAGACGATGTTCTTATTTTTTATAATACTTTAATCACTATAAATGACACGATTTTCACTCGGAACATTATTACACTCGTGTTTCATGTAGAGTTAGACGTCTTTTTAATCTTCAGACCAGGCAATATCATGCCCAGAGTAAGGGGAAATATGACTAAATTGATGATATAAAAAAAGCGCAATTGGAAAATCAAGAATGACAATGAATGATAAAAACAGCTGGCAGAAAAAGAATCGATGAGAGGACCCGCTAACATTTCTTCGACATCTGTCTCCGCTTGTTCTCTCTTCAAAAATTTGCCTGTCTATTTTCTCGTGATCCACTATACAGGTTGGCGAAATTAGACTCACTTCGCGAATCGAAAAAAAAAGTTAAAAAAAAGAATCGATTCCCGCGTTGCGCGTCACTCAATCCGAGCTGATGAAGAATTTCATGGTCATTTTCGCCCGTACTTGTCTTTTTACCGTCTCCGCCAAGTTTATACTTTATTGTTCCACCCGACTTGATTAACTTCACCTCCGAAAGATGCGCCTAATTAGGAGGCGATGATTCCCCGCGGGATCGATACCAATCGATACAAGACTAGCGGAAGAACACTTTCTTCGATCCTGACGGTAGTGAAGACGAGCTCCCAAACTGCCAACTTTCCATGGGGATATTGCTCTGTTTATCACTCACTGTCTTATCAAGAATATTAATACGAGCTTACCTTTCAATTTCGGTGTGTTGTTGTCGTTGTTTCCCGTTTGTCTGTTTACGTTTGATTTTGTTTTATTTTTGGTGAGAGTTGTTGTTTTCTTTTCTGCCTTTTTTTTTGTTTACATGAAGATGAAGTTTTTTAAAGAGCGGCTCATTGACGATTGAGGTTCCACTTGTGCGATACCAGTGGTTTCCCGACTATGTTTATCTGCTTCCCCCCCCTCCCCCTCCCCCCCTCCCCCCCCCCCTCCCCCCCCCCTCCCCCCCCCCCCCACACACACACACTTGCAAAAAGTCTGTTGCATCAATAGACATATTCGTTGATGAATAAACAGAAACGCCATTTTTCTTTACAACTAACTTGCGACACGTGAAAAGAACAATGGAAAATGTTATAAAATAGAATGAAAAATAAACAAGGTGTTCAATCCTTTAATTGCATATTATCACAACGCAATGACATTTCACACAAGCACGCTATGCATACTTGACCTTACTTTTATCATTTTTGTACACAAGGATGGTACTTCTATTCTAAGTATGTATACCCCAATCAAACTTCATAAACTTTATATTATACTGCAGATCATTATGGATTGCTTCGATGCCAAGGATGTATGGCTGTTATTGTTATTTTTTCTTGAATGCAATACCAATGTCTATGCATAACTAAATTACGCGAAAATTGTTTATGCAGGTCCATTGTAGACAGGTAGGCCTTATAATTAATCATTATTGCTAGATCGTAAAGACATCAGGTCAAGGAGGAGGATATCAGTATACTCTTCAATGATATTGTCCAGAAAGGACATCGGAGACCTGCGCCACGGGGACGAATCGCGGGACGGTGGGCTGTGGAATACCAGAGATCTCTAGTTGTCGACCCTGATAGGCTCTTAATAGACATCATTTTGGTAGATAAGACTGTTCGTTCTATTCTTCACGTAGGTAAGGCCTGGTCAAAGCGGGAGAACTCGCCGTCATGCAATTCTTATATTGGAGTGCGTTGTAGAAGAGAAACTAAAATAGAACAGAATGTATGTATAACACTGCCCTCGGATCACTTTCTATTCACCCGTGGAATTGGGTTCCTTTTGTTCGTACTCTCAATGCCAGAAACGGTTCGTTAAATGTTCTGTTTACCTTTGGGAGCAGTGATTTAAAAATGTTCAAGATATCACTTTTGATGCATGTATTATGTAGGTCAGTTGTATCACAAAATATCCTACCATATAAAATTTTCACAATAAAGCCTAAAATATAAGGATATATCAGCATTTTTCTTGATAAACCATAACTGAGACGGTTTAGTCTGGAAGCATTCTTATTGTAACTATTGTTCACATTTTGTGTATTTAACAATACTTCACATCGATTATACGGATTCAAATTTTTACAGTGGTTGTCTCTATCCCTATAAACTCACATTTTAGAGCTATTTTGAAGCACGAATGCTGGGTTTTTATTTCATCTGCAAATGGTAAATTATGCCTTTAATATGTAGTGTATGTATCCTCCTCATTATGTTCAACTCAACACAGCCGCAATGTCAAGTTTGTTTGTTGTTATTCTTTTCTGGAATCTAAGCGTATTATACTCCTCGGTTGCTTTTAAACACATCAAGTTAAAATTCTCTGACACAATATCATGTCTGATTTACAATACAGACTTTTATTTCAAAATCTTATGTATATAGATAGGGCTATGCTGAGAATGAGAAGTCTTGTAACGTAAAGTTGATAGTCAGTATATGAAAAATGGGAATTGAATCAACTGAAATACAACTGAAATACAACATTGGTATAGTGATGAAATCAACATGGTAAGCTACACGCACTCCCTTAATGCACCGAAGTAATCATAAATGTTTGCAAGCCGTGTATTCTAAAAGCACTACAATTGCAGTTTTCCTTAGTGGTCTAGAGCTGAAAGGTAAATGGAAATCAAAGAAAATTCAAAACCACTGCAAGCAAACTAAAATAATTCAAGAGAGGCAAAAAAAAAAATAATAAATCACAAACGAAGAACTTAAAACGTAGAAAAGCGAAATTAAAGGAACTAACTGACGCATTTGACGTTGTTATGGAGTAAACGAAAAAAAAAAATAATGACGATAAATAAAGACAAATACAGCACGGGGACAATCAACTAATAGGAATTTAGAATGAGCGCTGAAGGCAATAACCTCTTGCCAGAGGCAGGCGCTGTCAAAATTTGAAGTGGGAATTACCGGGAGGAAAAAACAAGGTGATAAAATACAGAGAGGGAAATATGTAGATGATATTTGACTTTACGCCTGCGCGTTCCACACACGAATCATTAGCGTGTAATTCGACTCGTTTTCTCGCAGACATTGCTTTGATTGCGGCGCTGTTCGTTGATGCGCGCAATCCATCTTAGTAGAGGCACAGCCTTTTGTCATGCAAATGCAGTCTGCACTCGAGCGGTGGAATATTCCCGGCAAAATGCGTCGAGACGAAATTCAAGATTCGCCGAGCTTTAAAGGTAGAAATTGGATTCTGATTGAGCTGTCCTTAATTGTTTATTATAATATTATTGGTTTGTCGTTCTGTTTGTGTTACACTTGTAATTCTCTGTGAATAAAAATCTGCATTATTTACGCATATTCAAGTATATTCCTTGTTTAAAACGTATATTTAAGAAAAGATTCTTAAGGTTCTAGTCTAGTGGTGTTCGGAATATATTTCGTCCTTTGTTGATTATTCCAGGTTTTATAACTTTCACAGAAAACAGGCAAAAAAAAAGTTATTTTACTCAATACAATGTGCCTGTCAAGAAATATTCTTTCTTGAACTTATTTTTCCTCCGTGATTGCAGCCATCGTTTGATCAGATTCTTGAAATTGTAATACCTGTCCGAAATGGATACAGGCGTGGATTTTGAAACGAAACTACGTAACACACCTTTAAGTTGCTGAAGGTGAGCGATCGAGATGCAGAATGCGCGCGGAAATGTGATCGTCTCATGCAACGAAAATGAGTGTAAGGCAATGCCGCGCTCCGCAGCGACCAGACACGCACGTGCGCGGGAAAAGAAAACCCTCACGTGTAATCGGGGAAAAAAGCAAGAAAGAAAAGGAAAAAAAAAGAGAAGAAGACACAAGAAATGGCGCACGATCGTGTATCTCGCCCCCACTGACTCATGGCCGTGACAATTCTTTGTTATTCAAATGAAACAGGGTATGTTAGCCGGTCCCCTACCCCCGTTCGGCCGTGGGTGCCGTCTTTCTCAAGGGCACGGCGAATCCATCATTTTTACGTCATAATTCTCTAAGGTACATTGGCAAGACATAACTTCAAGTTGTATATCGTCTCCCAATGACTAAAACACAAAGATTCCCCAAATTTCCCTTCTTTTAAACGAACTAATAATTGAAAGCAACGAAGGGTTGTTTTAACTTTTTTTTAGTGAGGACACTTTAAGGAGGGACCTGCAAACAGAGTAGGCCCTATGTAATTCATCAAACAATATTTGAAAAAAAAATAAGATTAAATAATTCGCTTACATTTCAAAGCAATTATTACGTCACCATACAAATTCACATTATAGGGTTGTGAGACGCGACATGATGGTTCTGAAAAATATAGGTAAGAGTTCGAAATTCCGTAAAGTGTTTAACAATTAACATATTTCTAATTTAGCTTTCCATGGTTGATTTTGCTATACCGAAGGATTTTACATTACCGAGTGAAGTAACCACTAAACTTTCTATGAGATGTATTTTCCGTATTCTTGTTACACGCGAAAAATGCCTGTTTCAACCTATTTCTATGCATCTGCATCATTCTTGGTTGTTTCTTTCGGCTTGTATGTATCCGCAAAGATCGATTATTTCGTTTTCAAAAGTTAATGATGACAACAATGATGATGAAAATAAAATTATACTACTACTGCTACTACTACTACTACTACTGCTAATGATAATAATAACAATAATAATAATAATGGTGATAATAATAATAATAATAGTAATGATAATAATAATAATAATAATAATAATAATAATAACAATAATAATACTTCAGTTCTTCTGCTGCTAATAATTACAGTAATAATAACAACAAATAATCATGATCAAATCTATAAGGGTAAGAGTAATACTGCCTACAAATAATATGATAATCATGACGACAATTTTGACAATAATAATAAAACACTTTCCTTAAACTTGCGCCTATACTTAAAAGACGTGACGTCGGTCGGTATCATGGGCTTTATACCTTTGTCCAGCTTATAACCTAGTCCCATTCACATAAAAATAAAAATAAAAATCACTGAAAGCGAAAAGAAAAAGAGCTGCCTGCAGAATTTGCATGAACAAAAAAAAAAATGGGAAAAAAATCAGCGAGGGACATTCTGTAGACCGTGAATTACTCTTACATTTCCACTGAGGCGATACTTTTGTTTCGACGCTCTTCTCTCTCGAGATATAATTTTTTTCTCCCCTTCCGCAAAGTGGTCCACCCGGATTCTTCGACATTCTTTTTGTCACCTTCATTGTCATTCTATAAATGCAACGGCACACGCACACTCGAAAGCTTTGGGGTTCCATTTACAGTGTGTGTGTGTGTGTGTGTGTGCGCGCGCGTGTGTGCGTGTACGTAGTACTTACGTGCGTGTTATAGGTTATGATTTGCATTACAACGACATTATTAAGTCAACATCCGGATAAAACTTAATTTAGATTTTCTTTCATATCAGCTTACTCGTGAAAGCGCTCTGAAATCGCATGAGGACATGTGAAGTGAATTAATTTAAGGGAAAACTTTAGAAGTGTTGTTGCTGTTCATTAAACTTTAGTGAATAGAAAAGCAGTTTCTTCTCTTCTCCTCTATATACTTAATACGTATTATTATGTGTACTATCCTTCCGTGCGGAGTAGATCCATCCTGCACTTATGTCACCATATTAATCAAAACATCAAGTACCATACAACATAAACAACAGGGCATATGTCCTTAATTAACTTGTAAACATTCATACAGCGTAAACTCATACGTATAGCGGCTATATCATATAAGTAATCCGATTCTGACAAAATAAAGATCCTTATATGACTAATAACGAACCTTTCGTTTTTGGATTAACGTACCCTCGGAATAACGAACCTTATTTCATTTTCAGATAAACAAAACTTATTTCATTCTCTGATTAACGAATCTTACTTCATTCCCGGATAAAAGGAACCTTCGGTATAACGAACCAGTTTATTCTCGGATTAAAGAACCTTCGGAATAAAGAATTGTAATAGTTACTAACATCATTGTTTCGTTGTTGATCTACAACGTCCTTAATTGTCTTATTCAATATATTCGGTATAACGAACCAGTTTATTCTCGGATTAAAGAACCTTCGGAATAAAGAATTGTAATAGTTACTAACATCATTGTTTCGTTGTTGATCTACAACGTCCTTAATTGTCTTATTCAATATATTATGTTTGCTCAGGGGACCGTTTCATGAAACTTTTTGTCAGTGATTTACACTGACAACTGTTAAAAGCTACTGAAATCCTTGCGTCTGATTGGCTGATAGCAAATTTGTCGGTGAAACCTCCGACGAACTCGTTGATGAAACGCCCCCCTCAGATGTCAATGAAACTTGACGCGTGTAGGAATTATGGATTAGTTGTTTGTTTTGTTTTGTTTTGTTTTGTTTTGTTTTGTTTTGTTTTTGTTAAGATTTTACTCTTCAACTCACTGGGCACTATGCATGACAGGATAAGACTCTTGACTTTCATACTGACGTCTCGAGTTTGAGTCCTACCAAGAAGTTACATCCTTGGACAAGATGTCGTCACCCATTATGACGTCCCACTTGACCCAGGTGTATGAATAGGTACCTGGCAATGCTATAGGACAATAACGATGGTATAGGGCCCTTCGAAAGAGCGGCGTACAGGCTGAAGAGTCTACCCCCATCAGGTGAATAAAACCACATTGAGAGGGTTTCCTCTGTGATTGTATAGATCACCATCACTTCGAATTCGTAGCGATTTATTTCTCCTTGGGGGAGGAATCTGTTCAAGCGAATGTTTCAAGTTAGGTTTAAGTTTGGGTATGTCCCTGTGAGTGCTTTCTTTAAAGGGATGGTACAGTATTGATGGAGACGAGAATTTGGCTTTTAACTTTTTGCGAGATACCAAGAAAACACTTATGATATCGTACAGAACATACCATTTTAAGAGGAATTCAAAGTTTATTTGACGAAAATCGGGTTTTGAATGACTGAAACATCCAAAATCAAAGTAAAACAAAGCGACCGTAATAAAGTGTGGGTCCCACACTTTATTAGATTCGCTGTTTTTTGATGTCTCAGCCATTTCAAAACCAATTTTAATCAAATAAACGTTGAATTCCTCATAGAACTACATGCTCTTTCACATATTATAAGAGGTTTCTCATTATCTCACCAAAAATGTTAGAAATTTGAAATTAGGTCTCAACCATAACTGTACGATCCCTTTACCATTAGGCTGTGCGTTGCTATTACCTATCTAATCGTCGTCAACTGTTATGCTGGTGTTTCGTCATATTTTGTAAACTGTACCAACATGGGCAAATCAACAAGAGTGTGAACATGCCCGTACATCGATACCTGCCATCCTGAAAATAATCCGGATATGAGACTGTGTGCTGTGAAAATATCATTGTTCGTGTATATCTTTTCTTCATTGATTAGATAAGTTAAGCCTTCACAGACCCACTCTTAATTGCACCAAAAAAAAAAAAAAAAAGCAATGAGGAGAAGGAGGAGATGAAGGTAAATTGGATTTAGCTTTTACCTTACCTGTTATACTTACAATTGTATCATGAAATAGGTCTATAGTGAAAGTAAACTTAAAGCAGGTTATTTGCTGCGTGACATCATTTCACACCTTTTCTTCTTTGAATTATTTCCATTTTGTAATAAACAAGGAAGAGGAGAATGAAGAAAGAAAAATCCTTTTATTTGTTAAAATGACTGAAACCTGTGTTAAAGCTGACTTCAAAGTTTAATACATTTTGTTTTTGTATGTGTGTGAAAATTCTCCAAGCATAATACGCATAATATGAAGGTTTTTTTTTTTCTTTTTCCCTTTTCATTTCCATTTTTTAGTCAAGACAAAGTAAAACATACAGTACGTATTTATTCATAATATCTATTCCACAATGTATGTCCATGTTGACATCAAGTTCTTTATTTTTCGTGTGGAATGCTGATTCTCATGTATGACCTTCAGATCAAACCCGGTATTGAAAAAAAAATAATCAGATGATAAGGAAGAAAGGGAATAGGAAAACGATCTACATAAACCCCATTTGTTTGTTTGTGTAATGGATAAAGTTGATCACAAATTAAGATATATATGTATTTGTCGTACGAGCCCCCCTTTTCCAGTACCAACCAGGTTTAAATACATGTTTGTATTTGTAATAGTTTTTCGGTAATCAGAATTATCATTTTATGTTTTGTTTTTGGTAACAGTTCCGGGGAAAGTTAACTCATATAATCATTTTTATATATAATTATACTTAACAAAGATAAAATGTTTGTTAGTATAATGTAATACGATAAGATTGATTTAAAGCTCTGCTACACGAAGCTGTCTCAGTAATTTGTCTTATGTTGTGTTTGTTACTTGTACACCGCCGGAAAATATGCATCCGTTTAACGCTAAAGAAGTAATGTTTGACTAAATTTGTTATATTTCTGGAATGTTGTTATTATGAACTTTGCGGTAGCTGGAGGGGGGGGGGGGGGGGGAGGGACACGGATCACCTGTTTTGGGACACCGTCGCCCAGCAACCTTCGTTGCTGTACTTCTTGGGCTTGTTTATAGGTGCTGTTTATACTCATGGATAGTTATGGCAATTTATTGTATCATATCAGGTGATGTTGGCCCCTTGACTGCCGTTGGTTGTCTTACTGTATTAGTTGTTTAAAATTCAAAGCCATAACATATTTAAAATAACTGGAGATTGGGAGGCGTTCTGTTGTCAGAACGTTATTTTTATGAGAGAGTGTAATGACGTAATAATTGTGTAAATATTTTTCCCAGGTGACAACACGCCTTTATTTTTTCATCTATTCTCGGCTTTGCTTTTGCCTTCTTATGCACACACACACACACACCTGTAGACACATGTATACCCACGAATGTTAAAAGTTAATTGCATAGCCGTTTTGTTCAGTTCGTCAAGATTTGTTGTCTAGATTCTCTTTTCATTCCCCCTCTCACTCATTTTTTTCTTTCTCTCTCTCTCTCTCTCTCTCTCTCTCCCTCACTCCCTCGCTCTTTTATCTAGGGTACTCACTCAGTGAGACAGATTGGGCTATCTATTATTTTATGTATTTACACATTGTGTACTCGTATTTTGGGCAATTTTGTTTGTATTTGCATATCAGTTTGATGAAAATTTTAACAATAACAATGGAATTGCATTTTTGTGTGTATGTGTTTTTGCATTACTTTGATATAATTGTTCGTACTGATTATAAATCCCAATGGTATAAGAATTAGTTATTTTGGATAGGCGATCCGACTACCAAAAAAACCCACAACAATAACTGGTTCCTTATTTTGTCATTAAGTGGTCGAGAAGTTTAATATGCTCGTGGACGCTGCCTAGTACGTGTAGCACACGTCTTTGTTTGTTAAATAAGTTCATGTTAGGTATTGTATACGAGCCCATGTATGGCCTTGTGTACCATCCGCAACGATGTTGATTCTGTGTCATCTGTGTTCATGTTCGTTTCCTTGTTTTGTCTGTGTTTCATGTTTCTCTGTACGCATTTCGGTTTCCTTTCTTCTTTTAGGTCTGCATACCCCCACGTAGCTGCTGAGTTAGGACCAGGCGGGAGGCCAGTTATTAATTCCCGAATGTTTTACATTCTAACCCATGGCTGACACAATAAATTTTGCTTTTAATTCCTTGAATAATGATGAATTTTATAACACAGTAAGGCACTCTGAATCTGATCATGCAAATACGATCTCCAGTTTATATGAAGATTACATATCCGATAAATACAATACCTCAGCACAAGAATTTGAATATAACTTTGACTCAAATGATCCAGTCCAGAGTCCATCGTGTGTTTATTTGACCGAAAATCAGTATAAAAATCGGATCACGAATACAGTTGATGAAACATTTTTGTTAGCTCACTTTAACATACGCAGTATCAATAAAAATTTTGATAAGTTGCGCTTACTCTTAGAAAACCCAGATCATAAATCTTGCTCCATCATAGGGCTAACAGAAACATGGTTGAACTCTAATATCAGTCATTTATTTTCTTTACCCGGATTCGAATTTGTATTTAGAAATAGAAATGAAAGAGTTGGTGGAGGAGTTGGTTTGTACATCTCGAAAAAATTTAAATATATTATACATGAGGAGATTAGTGTTATGAGCGATGTACTCTAATCCCTTTTTATTGAATTGATAAATCCACATGGAAAAAACATTATGATTGGTGTAATGATTTTTTGACAGTTTTGCAGGATTTAGTACAAAATCCCATGATATCTATTAAAGATACATTTCTGATGGGCGATTTTAATATCGATCTCATGAAATGTAACTCCCAAAACAGTTCAAAAGAATTTATAGAAACATTAATGTCTGCTTCGCTTTTACCATTAATTTCCAAGCCTACCCGTGTCACCAGCCAATCGGCTACTCTCATAGACAACATTTTTTGTAATGTTCTTCCACTTCCTGAGTCTGGTATCGTCCTCTCAGACATCACTGACCACTTTCCTATATTTGCTCAGGTTCCAATTAAACTGAATAAACAAAATAATTATTATAAGCGTCGTAAGATTACTGTAGATAATCTTACAAGTCTCCAAAACAGTTTAAAAGAACTCGATTGGTCTTCTGTATACAACACTACCGATGTCAATTTGTCTTATGATTATTTCATATCTACTCTTACCTCTGAAATCGATAACCATATTCCCCTGCGTAACATAAAAAATAGATATAAGCAAATTCCAAGACTCCCGTGGATAACCCAGTCTATATTACGATCTATAAATAGGAAAAATAATTTGTTTTATAAATATAGATGTAATTCCACTGAAAAAAATAAGAAAAAATATGTTTCATACAAAAACACACTCACCAAATTATTGCGTACGCAGAAGAAATTTTTTTATGTTAATCAGATAAGCAAATATAAAAATGACATTAAAAACACATGGAAAACATTAAAGAATGCTATGAATACACCTAACAATTCATCTAATATTTCTGAAGTTCGGTGGGGCAATGCCTCCAGCAACACTCCCGCTGGCATGGCTGAAATTTTTAATGATTTCTTTTCTTCAATTGGAAAAAATTTTTCTCAAAATATTCCTCTTTCTAGTAAATCTTTTAGTGATTTTTTAGATACACCTAACTCTAAAACTATATTTTTTGACCCAACATATAAAGAAGAAATAATAAAGATTGTTGCCAATTTGAAAGAAGGTAAAAGTCCTGGCCACGACGGAATTGACAACTATTTGATAAAAAACATAATTCCTCAAATAGTGGATCCCTTAGTACATATTATCAACTCATCGCTTGCAACTGGCCATGTGCCAAATAGCATGAAAATTGCGAAAGTAATTCCTATTTATAAGAAAGGGGAGAAGGATGATGTCAATAACTATAGACCCATATCTTTATTATCTTCTATTTCTAAGATTCTTGAAAGAATAGTCTACATCAGGACAGTACGTTTTCTTAAAACCTGCGACATATTTTCAAACTTTCAATTTGGATTCAGGGAAAATCACAGCACAACACACGCACTACTTGCCCTCATCGACAAAGTCACACACGCACTCGACACACTTTCACACACAATAGGTATCTTCTTGGACTTCTCCAAGGCCTTTGACACGATTAACCACGGAATACTTCTCGCCAAACTGTCTCATTATGGAATACGTGGAAAGGCCTTGGAGTGGTTCACGAGTTACCTATCAGAAAGATCCCAATTTGTACATGTCAACGGCTTTGACTCTCAAAGTAAAACAATTGCATGTGGTGTTCCACAAGGGAGTTTATTAGGCCCATTGTTATTCATTATTTATATTAATGATTTTCATAGATCGTCGGAGAAACTATCATTCATATTATTCGCGGATGACTCTAATCTTTTTTTTCCCCACCCTGACCCAAATATCTTAATAAGAACAGTCAATGAAGAATTGATAAAGGTCATACAATGGATATACGCAAACAAATTGTCATTAAATATTCAAAAAACAAAAGTTATGCTCTTTAGTAATTCTTTAGATAGCCTCCCAGGCAATATAACATTTGATACTACTCCCTTAGAAGAAGTTTCTTCTTTTAAATTTCTTGGTGTTTGCGTTGATAACAAGCTTTCATGGAGGAATCATATTGATAACATATGTAAAATTATTTCACGTAACATTGGCGTAATGAATAGATTAAAATATTATCTTCCTTCATCTGCATTATTAACTCTTTATTCTAGTTTGATACTCCCTTATTTAAACTACGGGATTCTTGCTTGGGGTAATACATATCAGATGTTACTTGATAAACTTCTTTTATTGCAAAAGAAAGCGCTTAGAATTGTTTTTAATTTACATACCCGAGAACATACAGATGCTTTGTTTTCTGACCATAAAATATTAAAAGTAAATGATTTGTATGTGTTTCAACTTGGTCAGTTTATGTTTAATTACAACAGTACCTTTTTACCTAAAATATTCCACGATTTATTTCATCGAAATAGTCATGTTCATAACTATCCCACGCGACGATCCGACGAATTCCATCTTCCGTTAATGAGAACCGCACATGCCCAAAATACATTTCTTTATACCGGACCCAGACTTTGGAATAAATTAGATAATAGTTTAAAAGATTCCCCCAAATTTGTCACATTTAAATATAAACTCAGAAAACATTTACTTTCTACTTATAATCTTAGATAATTTAAATTGTTATAATTTATGCTTGAGCTTTCACCTGTCCTGATATCGCAGCACTTGGCGTGTTCTGTGTGCAGACCTCTCTTCTTTCTTCTCTCCTTTTCCTTTCCTGTCTATTGTTCTTCGTAGACTTGTATTGTTACCGTCTTCTCTCCTCTCGGTACTGTCTCGCGTCCAACAGTGTATATGCGTGTGGGTAATTGAATGTGTGTACGAATGTATTGTCCTTGTCATATTTTCCCGGTACACGTGGTTCAATGAACAGTGTCCGGGCACTATAGCATTGGTATTCTATATTTTTTTCCCGACCTGTGTATCTCAAAATAACTACATGTATATTGTTATAGAATAGTATATCATTCACTCATTATTTATCTAGCGATCCACGTCCGACAAGCTTTGCTTTTTAGTGGATCACTATTTTCCATGATCGAATTTATTTTCCGCTCGCCCACGTAGTATTTGTACAGTTTTCCTCTTTATTATTGTACATATATGTTGTTCTATAATTTGTCTCGTATATTACATGAATCTTTTGCAAGCGTTTTAACAATATCATTTAATGACATGTATACATTGTACTATGTTTTTGATTTTCGTTGATTGGAAATAAACTATGATTGAATTGAATTGAAATTGTTCTACGAGAATTGATTATATTTGGGATTTTGTACAGGTGTATTGATATTTTTTGTTATCGATGTTGTTTGCATGTGTATGTATAAATAGGGTTATGGGTGTGTGATAGTATGAGTGTGTGCTTGTGTGTGTTGCTGTTGGTGGTGTTCTTGTGTGTGTGTGTGTGTGTGTGTGTGTGTGTGTGTGTGTGTGTGTGTGTGTGTGTGTAGATAACACAGGAATAACATGCAGGCAGTCACAAAGCGTCGTACAGTGACAACGACACCCTACTCCTTTCATTAATATGGAAATTTGCAACCTTACATGATTTGATCAAATCGTGTAAGGGATTGTTGTTGTCCCAAGGTGAAGGATAGTGCGCTAACGTGATACAATTGGCAGAACATTGCCATAACTTGATATGAACGATAGTCTCTCCTCTCCGAAACATCTCCTCTTTCTCCTTCTTCTGTTTCCTATTTCTTCCTTCTTCTTCTTCTTCTTCTTCTTCTTCTTCTTCTTCTTCTTCTTCTTCTTCCCTGCCTTGCTTCTCCTTCCTTCTTATTTCAGTGATCAATTATTTCAATTTTCTCTCGAACAAAAGACATCGGATATCATACAGCGATCGCAGCTCGACCGTTTCTTCGATAGATCATGATTGGTGTGGGTTTTATGACGACATGTCCAACTTCCCGAAGGAGGGGGCGGGAAAGAGAACGAAGCCATAGAGGTGTGTAGGGGATATTTGGGAGTGGGAAATGTACATTAATTTTTTTAGTTGTAACTCCGTTTACCTTTTCGACAGCGAGCTGCATGATGCTGATGATATACTATGGACTATAGAGGCACTGGAGTTATTAGTTGGTCAAGGTACTTGGTATTTCCCCTCATACGTGTTACTTGATGTGATAAAATGACTAAAAAAGTGAATTTCATGTATAATTATGCACATAATTAGATAGTAGTGTGCCATTACTAATACTATTGTAACCTCTCTTCGAGGAAAGCTGTACGCACAAAGGGCATTAGAGGGCGTTGTCTCGGTTCTCCCCAACTCCTTGACCTATGCCGAAGGTCCTATATCGGCACCTGCTGTGACCTGCGACAATTTTGTACTTATATTTTCCCCTTTCCATCCGATTCTGATCTAACCCATCGATCACTGAAAGTCAGTGTACCATCTATCAATCCTGTGAAGAATTATTGAATTTCGAAAGCATTGGTTTAAAGGGATGGTACAGTATTGGTGGAGATGAGAATTTGGCTTTTCACTTTTTGCGAGATACCAAGAAAACACTTATGATATAGTACAGAGTATACCATTTTAAGAGGAATTCAAAGTTTATTTGATTATAATCGGGTTTGGACTGACTGAAACATCAAAAAACAAAGTAAAACAAAGCCATTGCAATAAAGTGTGGGTCCCACACTTTATTAGAATTGCTCTTTTTCGGATATCTTAGCCATTTCAAAATCAATTTTCATTGAATAAACGTTGAATTCCTCATAGAATTACATGCTCTTTTATATTTCATAAGAGGTTTCTCATTATCTCAAGAAAAAATGTTAGAAACCTGAAGGTCTCAACCAAAACTGTACGATCCCTTTAAATCATGGAAGAAGAATGATGAGACGCACAGAAAATTATCTCATCATGAATAATAACTGTTCTGTAAGTTATGACTTGTGAATGTTAATTCCGTCATAAATTTGTCTTTCACGAGGAACAGCGAAAATATTGATTTGCCGAAGATTCAATACTAGTATCCTTTGTCGTCTATATACTTGCCGCAATATTCCCTACGAAATTGTCTTCTCACTTCAAGTTAACTTTGGAGACAAACCTTTTCAAATAGTTAAATGTGTAGTGTAGCAGGAGGCAGATATAATAATACATATCCACGCCAGTGGTCTTGAAGAAGAATTTAGGTCCAGTGTGGTCCGCTTTAAATAGAAAATGCAATCTGAATTTAAGGAGTTACTACTAGACTCGCCTGGTACCTCCTTGGTCTAACTTGACCAGCGTTGTATTTGGTAAAGAAATGATATTATTATTCATGGTCTGACCTGTGGGCTGTGTTGTGTGACTTCACTGGCATCTGTTTCTACAATGTCATTGGCATCTCTTGCACTTTATGTTGAACAAAATTAGATGTGCCCTTCTCGTATCATTTTAGACGTTATGTAGGCCTATAACCAGGGAGGTTGCTGTGTGACTGAGTCAGATGGACATGACTTGCTTTCTTAATGATCAATTTGTATCAGTGTGCTGTAAATACTGTAGCTGGTTTTCATCAGATGTTGACGATGACACTAACCGTCCCCCTACCGAAATTTTGAAATTTCTCATCGGCTTTCGCACAGGACCAAACATATTCTCGTAGGCAGTGGACTATTGAGCAAGAAGCTTACAGTTCTCCGTAAATTTGCGCTACTGCCTCCCTTTAATAAAAGTATTTAAAAAATGTGGCGGGAACTCAAACTGCGAATCTTGTTATGTTTTATTTCACGCTACCGTCTTTCTTGCGCACACCATCCAAATGGCACATACCACTTACACTGGTTGATGGGTGATAACCATGAAGACAGTGATGATACAAACATTGGCCCAGTTTCCAACCCATTGTAATTTCATTCTACCGTGTCCTCAGCTACCACGGCGTCAACAGCTGCACATACTCGTCAACCACATGACGTTCTTCATGGTACAGTAGTACCGTCGTCAAGTTCACCTCATCATGCGCGCGCGGCTGGAGACTCGACGAGACGAGCCACATGCTCCGCCGAAACTGTCGCGTGCGCAAGTGGGTGGTCGCCCGCCCGGACTCGGCTTCGCACCACGCCGCCCGGCTGAATGAAATCTATCCTGACGACATCACGCGCCGATAAGAGCCTACGCCCCGCCGTAACAAGATTGGAAAGTGGAAAGAAGACAAACTGTGCGGTACCCAAGAAAAAGTACGGTGTTATCGTGTTATCTCCGATGTCTGGTCTAAGCATTGTCTAGGGGGTGGAAATTGTCAATTTTCTCGCTGAGGGAGATGTTTTGACGGCAGGTTGCAAATGTCATTATCAACTCTGTACCTTTCCTCTCAACTCTCATGTTTGTGGATCCAGCTTGATTTACTCCCCCCCCCCCCATTTTATTTTATTTTTTGTCCTGTTTAGAATTGACAAGATTGAATTGTGCGCAGGAAAATCTACAAGAAAATCAAATCTTGATTTTTGTGAAATATCAAAAGGGTTTCGAACAAAGGAAAGTTTATCTATAGAGGAAAAGTATACATCTAATCACGAACTCATACCGTCCACGCAAAAGATGGGCAGCGGTCCCATAAACCTATACATGTGCCGCTTCTGGGACTTTTGATTGTAGCTTTGTTTGGTTGTTGGTTTGTTTGTATGGTTGCTTGCTTTTCCAGCGAAGTCAACCAGAAGAAGATCAAGCAGAACAATGGAAAGACAATGCACGGAAAACAACAACAAATAAAAACAATCACACAAAAGACACGTTTACAAACAAACAAACAGACTATACTCAGCGCGAGAGAGATGGACGGAGGGGTAGGGATGAAGACATGCCGACGAGGGGAGGGTTGAAAACAATACGGACCACCCCCCCCCCCCACACACACACACACATACACATACACGTAAAAGCAAACACAAGCAAAGAAACATTCTGACAACATCGTTGAGCTGCTATCAAACCTATACTAAAAATGAATGTTAGCTTGTAGCTAAATTATCACTTCTCCCTTTCTTTATTATACATCATGTCAATTGAGCATGCCACAAAAATTTCTTTTAAAGATGACGGTCATCATGCGTGACAACAGACACACGAATCGACGCATGAAACAGATTGACTTCGGGACGTCTTTGCGCCATGATGCACAAAAACCAACTAGTTAACATGTTATTTACCATGTTAACAGTTATTACTAAACCTGATTAACAAAAGTCTAAGTATCAGATGGGACATCAGTGCCGTATTAAGAATATGCGGCACTGGTACATAATTTGTGTAGAGCGCCCTCTACGTCACCCTGTCACTCTCTTCATCCTCCTCTTCCTCCTCCCCCCCCCCCCCCCCCCCCCCCCGCGATTAGGAGTATAGACAGTGGCGGATCCAGGGACGCACCGGGTGCGCGCCCCTCTTTATTTATTTATTTTTTAAACAAAAGAAATAAAAAGAAAAATGGGGGGGGGGAGGCCGTGCGCCCCCTTTAATTTTGTAAAGGCGCCTCCCCTCTACGGAATTCCTGGATCCGCCCCTGATAAAGAGTACAGAAAACAATGGGTAAAACAAAAAGTTATATACAATACAAAGCAAACACCCACTCCCCCCCCCCCAAAAAAAAAAGAAGAAGAAGAAGAAGGAGAACAAAACACACACACACACACACACACACACACACACACACACATAATCGAAACAAAAAAATATATATATTTTTTTTTTCAGTAGCATCAATTTTGATTTTGTATCATTGTGCTCTATCCGAGTCTTTGCTCTGGAATAATCAAGCAGGAATGTAATGAATCATCTTGAGATCATGTCATTACTTCGATTTAGAACTTCGACACCCCTGGTGTCATTCCTAAAAATGATATCCCCTTGTCTTGTTTTGCATGAGGATGATTCCATCACCAGTGCTACTAATAATACAGGTCCACTTTAAAGCAATGCTGTAAGCAGATTTTGACGTCTGGTCAACGTCACGGACATGAAAAGTAAAGGTTGAATAGTCAAACTGGGCTCACGTGATGGAGAAGAAATGACAAGAAAGGAATGATTTATTAGTAATCATCAAAAGAAACAGAAACAGAACCACGAAATAATAATAATGTATGTTTGTATATCTTTATACCGTCTTCTGATCGGGAACTGTCGTGTACAAAATAGATCTTAAATGACTGGAATGTAATATTCATGAAATCTGATATGTTCTACATCCAAGATTAGTTTGATTTTGAAGAATATCTGAGAAGGAAAACTGCCTCCACCACCACAAATACACTGGAGATGATACTTGGCCATTACAAACGCAAACATAAAGCGAGAGTAGGTTTTCGTTCTACACACTCGGTTATTGAGTGAAATAGTTTAAATAACTTGAAAAGAATAGACGCCCTTTGGAGTTTATATCGATCGCTTTCTTAGAAAAGAAAATTATTATAATTATGTTGTGTACCTGAGTTCAGTGACATATGAATAAAACTAATCGACCAACAATTGTTTTCCTCGTTTGTACTTTACACTCTGCACTATTTACGACGCTGTTCGTTGTGGACAGTCAAGGAATTACGCTTGCCTGCATAAACGTGATATGTTACGCAATCATACCATCATGCTCAAGAAAATGCGGTACATGATGAAATATCAATTTAGTGAAAGCCCTCTATTTCCAGACATTAAACAGTTATTGATCGCTCTGGACAAACAATTCGGCGAAAACTGATCACCAATCTTTTGTAGCATTTAGTTGTTTGCCTGTTTCAATTTCACATTTATTTTAACGTGGATGTTGATCTCGCGGTTTTCCGCGCGTCGCATTTTAAGCCCGCATTTCAAGGAAACTTACAAGCCATTTTCGTGCAGTGACATGTGCATGTAAATCATCGTAAGAGCCATCTCGGCTTGGTACACGCATTTCTACCCGAAACATGATTGGTTGGCCGGGGCTAAACTGATGCGCCCGATGTTTGGAGACCATATTTTGACCTGATACTTCGAAAACCGACTTTCTCCAGGTGAAGGGAGATTAAATTAGATTTAAAAAACGGAATAATAATATACGACAGGGGAAAACAACAACAATAAGGACAGTAACTAACAAACAAAACTCCTAAAAACAAACAATATTCAACACACACACCAGGGAGGTTGGGCCACCTCCCTGCACACACACACACACACACACACACACACACACACACACACACAAACTATTTTCCTTATCCAACATTCAAATCCTTTTGCTCTGGAAAGTATGAAATACAACTGGACATTCCACGAACGAATACATTTCGAATTCCATTTTATTCATTGTTCCTGTCAATTTTATAGTAGCTATAATGAGGATGTAAGCTGATAGGAATGCAAAAACTCTATAGTTCTGTATTTTTTACCGAGGAGAATGCTCATTCACTTGAGTGTAGAATCTTCCAGTTAGTACCAGGTCCTACTTAAACTATAAAAATTTTAAAACTCAATCCTTTTCCTCAGTGTTGTTGACGATGACAATTCCCCTTTCTCTCTTCATTACGTCAGAGGTGAGAGAATAATAGATAAAAAAAAAGTAATTGACAATAGTTTTCGTGTCATTTGGATTTATCTTCTGGATATAAATATTTAAGGCTGTCGTATCTTCAAGCTCTATGCTTACTTGACGACAGTCGTCTGCATTCACACTCCCAATACCTGCGCCATAATTCAGTCAGATCATTTGATTCATTACATCCCGAGTAGTTCCCACATTGACGTGTTCTCTTATTCTTTTCTTCAATCTGTACACGTGTAATTATCTCGGTTATGTTCGGATGTACACACCCCACCGCATGTTTTATTGTCTTGAAAATAAAACGAAATTACTGTATTTCATTTGTAATATTTCAATGCAGAAAATTCCCAATAAATTCATTTGCATTGAATTGAATTGAATTTGAATTGAATATCAAAATAAAGTCGTGAAGTTATGGATAACGACTAATGTCTCTCGAAATGACATTGACTGTTACCAAATCCAATTATAAACTAAATAAAAAAGTCAATGAATAACAACGAAATTACTCAACGCATGTCCTGGCCAGATTTCTGCAAACTTTACTTTGGAAAGCATTGTTGATTCCTCTCACTTGTACAGGTATGAAAATCCAGCATTATGTTTGTATGATTTTCTTATTTTATTTCTTCATTGGTTGATTTGCAATTTGTTTATTTGATTGATTTTAACAGGCAGCAGTTTACAGAGGAATAACAGAAGAATCTGAGAAAACTGTTCATATTACTCGACTGTCATAGCAGAATTAATCACATATATGCAGACACACCGAGTCTCTGGCCTAACTCTTGGATTGCCATAAAGACGAGTCCGAGGTTGTAAAATTCCACTTACGTAATGAAATTGGCGTCATCGATAAACAAAATATTGATTAAAAATATACGTATCCGTTGATCGATTTTGGTAGGCCTATAACTGACAAAAATATCACGTTTCTTTTGACATTCGGATAGCGAAGGTCAGCGTGAGCATCGCTCTTTGCGAAAGCGAACGTTGAGGGCTCACAACTAGGTGACCGTTAGGACTCACTACCGTTATGTTTGTCGATGAGATTAGGCTCGTGCCGTGTGAAGCCACCCCTGCTCCTGAAATGCTCGAGTCCTCGCAGGTTTTTTGTGTGTGTTGAATACGATTGTGTGTGTGTGTGTGTGTATGTGCATGCTACCATGGACCATGTGTGAGAGGAGCGGAGCTTTCTTGCGATACCACTGTTGGTGGATCATTCTTGAGGATCACTCGCAGGTGAATAGTGCGATCATAGCGTCTGGTGCGGAGAGCGCAGAGCCAGTTCCTTGAAATATGTGTGTTATAACTTAAAAAACTTCCAACTTTTGGTTCCCGTGAAGAGGAGGAGTGTGTGTGTGTTATCTATCTTGGAACTTTATTCCTGCACTAAAATGGATAACCGGAATTTCTTTATACTCAGCATATTATTTTTCTGGAGTTCACACGCTCGAGAAGGTAAGAGGCTCATCCTGTTTGTTATAGAGATGTCTTTGGAAATCTACTAGAGCTATGAGATGGATGTCTTGTAACTTCCATGTTATGCTCCGTCTAATTATATGTTTATCTCCCGTCAAACTAGATGACTGTCGATATACTATGATTATGCAGTTGTGTCTTACACAGTTTATGTATGTTCTTGCGGGAAAACCAACGTCAAAGATGCTCAGCCGGTGTCTTTTCAAGCAAATTGCAATCAGTTTACGGTTAATTGAACAACGCAAGCGGACAAGTTGTTATCGTACCCCGAAAGCCCAACGCGTTGACGCGTTGTCTCGGTGCGGCCCCTCTCCGTTCCCGTGAGCGGTTGGTTCTGTTGGAAGAGGGGGTTTCTGTCAAAATTATGTTAATCAAAATCTGATCTAAACACTACGTTCTAGCTCTGAATTTGACAGGGAAAGAAGAATGTTAGTGAAAGTTGTTTGATGCGGAAGAGTGAAATAGTTTTAATGATTATCCATTCCTCCCCTCCTGATGTCGACATTCATGCAGTAATGCTAGAAAAGAGAAATCGCCAGAAGGTTTTTGCCTTGCAGTTCTTTTTTTGCGCGGCGTATAGTGCGACCGCGGCACCATTGACAGACTGTCGGGACTTTTCGCAGACGACCCGCGGAGCTCGCCCGTGTCTCGCCTGCCGAGTTGCCGCTTGATTTGTTCCTTGATCGCGGGGTGTCTTCGATTTTCGTTGTTGCCCAAACGCCTTCGGGCTGTCAAAAATGATTTCGCATGCTGTTTTGAGAGGAGAAACAGGGCAAAAATTAAAATGAGATTCCCAGTTTAGATTGACTTAGTGCTGTTAGAACATGTGGATATATGGCCTGCACTTTACTGGGCTCTAGGGGTAGGGCTAAAGCATAGTGTCAGTGATGTGAATGATAATTCTTAGTTTCTTTTTTTATTTCCTTCTTCTTCTTCTTCTTTTTTTACAGTGTTCTTTGTAATGATGATGCTCTACATTTTGATTAAGTTGATTATCAAACTAGATATTTAGGTGGTTGCTGGGTTGTCAAATAAAGCTGAGTTGATTTGGATTCTATTATAGAACTAAACTGTTACTTATCTATTACTGCCATCATCAGGCTACTACTACTACTACTACTATTACTGCTACTAACTATATACTACTACTATATACTACAACTACTTCTATACTACCACCACTACTACTACAACTACTACTACTTCTGCTAAATAGTACTACACTACTTTTTAATTATTGCCACAGATTTTTTTCATCAACATGGTCAATTTCTTCTTTGCTTTTGTTTTATTTCTCAGTTTTCCTCTTCTACTTCTACTCATTCCAATAGTACCGTACATAATTTTCAATGGATGTGCACACAAATAAATATTACTTCCTAAAATATTTACCGATAAATACACTATTTGTCAAGAAATATGCCTACAACTTAAGTCTGTCATCAAGAATTGAAATGAGCAATAATCCTTGGGGGTGTATAAAAGCTTGACATTCTCAGCTACCATTTGCAGCTTGGCAGCAAACAATTTTAACTCCTCACTTTTTATAGAACGCTGGTTCTGAAACTACACAAGGAGCTGCACGTCATTGAAGTTGATGTATCGGTGTGCCTTGCTGAGATTTTATCTTCCCTGAAGTGCATTATCACCCGTTCATAATTTTATGCTAATAGTTGCACCGGTTTCCAAGGTAAAAAGTCTGATGGGTGTTAAGAATATTGGCTTTGAAAAAAAAAATTGCCTCTTGTGTTACCAGTTCTAAAGTGAGATCTGAATTCATTATGAACTGCAAAATGGGGGAAATCTATTAAAAACTGGTTCACATGTATGGCCTGAGATGGTAGAGGGACCACTATTATTAATGAATGGCATCACCACCCCCCCCCCCCTTCGATGTCAGTCACCTCCTGAACTGCGGCAAATTCTCAGTGGAGGAAGGTTCAAGTAGTAATTCCGTTTCGTGGTCCCAATCATATTGTCAGAATGCGAGAGGCCAAAGCTTTTAAGGGCTTATCCTGTAATTGATGAATGCTGCCCATACTTCTCCTATTCTCTGGCCAAGAAGTAAGAAGAAAGGGAGAGAAAAAAGAATAGAAAAAAGCAGGAGTGAGTTCATATCAATGTTGTTCCATTTCTTTGCCAACAAATTTCCGAATAACCTCTGATTAAACTCCACTTTAGCGACTCCGTCATTTCTCCCATTCTCCCACATCATTTTTGCAAGCTCATGTAGATGTGTGCTGGATGCAAAAAAAAAAAACATCCATGGCTAGTTTCACAAATCTATACCACAACACGCAGGTTTTTACTGAGGCAGTGTACCTGGTCTGAAGTACCCCCGTGTTGCGGGGAGATAATTTATGATCGGTACAATGACTTGTAACCCCAATGCACCTTCAGTACGGCACCCACTGAGGATCAGATACTCTCTCCTTTGCCATACAGTCGTGGACATTTTGAGATTCTGGGTTGACCTTTAGCGTGGTGGTTTGTGTTATTTCATCAGATGGTTGATTCTGGAGAAAGTTGTTAGATGCCTATCTAGCTCTGCTTTATTTCCTGTTTCAGGTAGGATTGTTGCAGAGTATGTGAGCAGAATTATAAAAATGACATGCACTCTACACAAGAGAGAAAGAAAGGTTATGAGGTTGTAAAAAGAAAATCTAAACTCACTGGCAAAGGCCACGAACTTGAAAGTATATAGGCCTATAGATTTATCTCATCAAATAACTGGTATACATACAGTGTATATGGTATAATTGTAGGCCTATATATATATATATATATTTTTTTTTTTTTTTTTTGGGGGGGGGGGGTTCATTGCAAATCCATAGATGCTGCATGACTCACATACATTTTTCATAGCCAGTCGTCAATGCAAATAAACCTAGATAGATGAGTGCAGTGTATGGGTATCTACTTTCCAATTCATTGTCAAAATTGTGCACCTACCAGACAAGTGTTCAAAGGGGGTCAGATATCTCCGCAGACAGATTGTATGCGCTGTTTCTCCAAATCGTGTCGTGTGTGATACGCATCAAACACCTCTGCAACCAGAGGAATACCTTACCTTCATTTTGGTCGCATCTCCATTGCTACCCCAGATATCTTTCTTCTTCTTTTTTTGTCGGCTGAGAATCTCCAGTTTCTGTCCACATCATTTTTTGAAAGGGGGGAATTCAGACTTGATTATGAAAGGGGGAGGGGGAATGAAGCAGAATTTTGAGGGATATCTCTCTCTCTTTTTTTCTAAAAGATGCGAGAGCAAGATGTTTCTAGAAAGAATGGATTGATGGATGGATTAAAGAGAAGACGCGATTAAGGAAGAGAAGGGTGGTGAGGTAGAGGGGTAAAATTGGAGACCAATCTGTCGGAGGAGATAGTAATTTTTCCGCAATTTGGGAGAGTGATACAATACTGGAAAAAGAGAGAGAGAGAGATAGATTGGGAGAGAAATATCCAAGTTTAAGAGTGGAGGGAAATGCGAGATGCCATATTTATGACCGTGAATTGCAGAGATTGCGTCTGTGAAGAGAAGGCGGCTGAGGGGGGCAGACCTGCCTCAGCCTGGATGATAATGCCCCTCAAAAATATGAAGTATCTCCCGAGTATCTGGATGGAAGTGATGCCGTCGTCAGAATATTCCGGACGAAAAGACGACGGGATGAGATCTGAGTGGGTTTTTGTGAGGTCGGACTGGTTTTTCCTCTGCAGCCTTTGCTGCGCCCAGGAATAATGCAGAATGAGTGAGTGGGGAAGACTTGACTGCCTTGGCTACTACCATCAACTCCTGCGGGCAGCAAAGAATGGGAGGCAGTTGAGGCGATCGCTCCTTGCTTTGAAAGGATTTCGAGGTCACACATGTGCGCTTCCCCCCAATGCGATGAATTTCTTATTCACAGCTAGTCAGAGCAAGCCACATTTTTTAGGCAGCATTATAGCCCTTGTATACTTCTGGCAAAAAGAGTCAAGAATTTGATGTGCTAAAATAGCTTTTGTGTTGGGCTGATTGAGACATTGTCATGATATATTTACTGTCTTATTTTTATGTATGTGATTTTAAAGATATCACAATTTACAGGGTTACAGAATGAGAAAGAATATGTATTATATATGCATCATGACTTCTGATTTACTGTCATACACTTGAAGGGTCAACATCACTATGTGGCAAATCAAAATCTCAGTAAAAGTCCCTAATTTCACAGGAAATGAAAGGGGGGGGGGGTTTCTTTTTGATGTGATGTTATTCTGATCTAAATGCACATTCTCGGTAAAATTTCCTGCATTCACTCACTTTGCACTGTGGTATCTTGCTCCAGAGACGGAAATGCAGTGATGCTTTTCCAGCGATCACAAACATCTGATGCCGAATATTATTTTCCTTGCCTCGTTCAGTCTAGATGAATATAGTAAGCAGTCAGAATCTCCTTTAATAGTATTATCACTTTTTTATGATCACCTCCTATGTGATATTACACACTGTCCTCCTGTATAGTACAAAATGTCATATCCTCTCCAAATGCATCACAGGTGTGCATGTGAATGTGTAAGATTCCTGCATCTTCCTTTTTAAAGGAAAATATGGTTTTATCCTAGTTAGATGTGACATGGCTTATCTTTTAGAGATTGCCATGTATCATGCTGTAAGAACAACCTTAAGTAGGGAGGGTGAATTGATCTTCTGTGGCTGCTGTGTAGTAGTCACATGAGGAAATATAGTTCATGTACTGGCTATTGTCATAGCTTTCTCTCCCCCCCCCCCCCCCAACCAACCACATTCCTCTGTGCATCATTGGTAATGGGGGTCATAGATCAATTTCGCCCCTGTTTTTTCCTCCGTGCTGCCGAGTGACGTGATGTTGTAGTGGACCTACCCCATTATCGGCTGAAAACCAGTCTGGTCTCTCTGCCTTGACAACTGCCATGAATGGTATGAGGGCAGTGCCTCTGTGGATGGAGCGATGTGCTGGTCAAAATTTTCACACCTCCTGGCCAAACGATGCGGCCTGGGTCACGTTGCTGGACAGCGTGTGATATAGGTGGACAAGAGAAACCCAGGGGCAATCTAAACTCATATTTGCAGCCAGGCCATGGCATGGAAGAATAAAACAATTTTTCTGAGATGTCACTGACATGAAAAAATAATGCACTCCAGCTCTGGGGGAAGAGCGTTATTTCAGACGGAATTTCATGAGACAACAGACCGCCGATCAATGAAGTATTGAGGGAAATCAAATATTGGAGAAAACTCTTTGACAGTTGAATGTTGGCTGTAGTGATTCATCTAGCATGGCATCCTGTTTGGGGCCTCGAGTGGTTATTTGAAGTCAAGCTATAGTGTTGGCTTCCTGCAAATCCTGGTATTCTATAAGCATAAAAAATCACAAAATCTGTAATTCATTGAATTGATTGCAAGTAACAGAATCATCTTGACCAAGATTATACTAGAGATATATGTAATTTACATAATGATAATTTCTTCTTGACATTAACACACAAATAATGGAGTTATTGCTTATTTTTTTAATATGAGATGCCTTGTAGTCTAATGTGATTCCCATATTCATGTGAAAAATTATGTTCAATACAGTGTCTGCACTAATCCCAGCCCTCATTTTTTGTAGAGGGGGGGGGGGGGGGCATACTCTCTATTCAGGCACTTAATTCTCTTGTCCAGCTTTTCAAGTGTATCCAACCATTTCCAGTCGTGGTGTGCAAACAAAAAATTCAGTGCAGCAGAAAATTTGTTGTTTTTTTGAGGATTTATGTCAACTGCAAGCTCTACATAATAGGGGAACGATGTTTGCTATTGTGCATATTTGATGGTCCATATTTGGCATGCTGTGTGCTGTGCTTAACATCACTTGATGTTGAATAATAGCAGCACAGTTCATTGAAGATGTCAGCCAAATTATGACCGTGACATTTATGCATGCACAAGTTTGATTTAATCCCACTTGTTGTTGGAACAAGTTGTACCATGTATTACTTATATGTGGAATGAATAAAAAAAATCTTAGATACTGTGATTTTAGTTTCACTTGTAATATGTTTAACTGTCTCTGTAGGCCTTTCTGCTTCAGCTAAAAATCACTTCATAAACCCTTGTACCATTCAACAAACGAATAAACTAATGGAAAAGCAAATGCAATCTCATCTTGTGTTCCAAATCATGTATTCATCGTGAAAAAGAAAAAAAAAATAAGCCCAGAACGAACGCCATCATGGAAGGTGTGTCAACTCTTTCCCACTTCCCGCTGCATTGCACTTCACAAAGTGTATCACTCTTGTCCACACATTCCCTGAATTGAAACGAAATGATACCATTAGCATCCACTGAAAAGAATGACAGAAAGAAAAAACAACAACAACAGCTCACTGGCTGGATGCACCTGCCTAGCTTTCACTAATATTTCATGAGATATTCAGGTTTTGAAACTTTCATGAGCCGAGGCTTTTCGCTGGAGAGGAAAACCGGTAGTGTAGTACTACTGTAGGTAAAAAGTGTGTCAACCAGTGTGTCGGCAGTAGGATCTTGTTGGGCAGGCAGAGAGCATTATGAAGCTGGTAGTGGTATCCACACTGTTGGTAGATGCTGTTGGCGACAGAAATGACATTTGGGAGAAAGGCTAAAAAGTGATAGGGCCTATATTGTTGGCTATATGGGCATGTATGTAGCCATGATATTGTTGACATAGATGAAATACAAAATCTCGTAATCAGTAGTAATATTTTTTTTGTTTACTCCCCCCCCTTCCCCCCCCCCAAGAAAAAAAAATATATATATATATCACAGGCTGAGGTATAGACCTATACATACTGCATAATGTTATCACATATTTGTTTTCTTGCAACTATTTTCCTGTACATTTCTTCCTGAAAAGAAAGGATAAAGAATAAAAACGAATAACCATCCAAACATAATGTGAATGTGAAGTAGCCCAATAAACACTCAACTTACAAGTAGAATTTGCTGGAGTTAAGCCGGGTCACATGATATTCATCGTTGGCTGTGTTGCTGGATGTGCATACAGTTTGCATAATCATGTATTACCACCACTGCAACAGATTGAATGGGGCCCGTACATACCAAATGAGTGTAGTTCTCATTAATATGAAATTGAAGATGAGAGATGGGATTTGGGATATGGGGGGGGGGAAGGGGGGTGGAGGAGCGGATGCAGGAAGAGGGCAAGAAAATTGTCTGTCGGCAAACGGTGATGCAGACAGATTTTCCAGACAATCAGAGTGAGAAAGGAAGAAAGGAGAAGGGGATAATACGTACTACTTTACCGGTGAACATGGCTAGAAGGTGAAAAGCGACAGATACAAGTCATTTCAGAGACAGCTGTGCAACTTAAGGTGTGGAAAATGGATGAGAGGTGGAAATCGAGGTAAAAAAAAAAAATCTACCGGAGTACCCAAAACATAGGATGATGGTAAGAGAAGGAGACAGTGAGGTAGTAAGAAAAAGGAAGGGAGATTGGGGGGGGGGGGGGGGGAGGGGGAGGGGAGAGGGAAGGGAAAAAAAAGATTGCTGTGACCCAATTTTGTATTCATGAGTTGGAATCAGCTGGCTGTTGTGCATCTTATTCCATGTCATTGCATATCTGGGCTACTGCAGGCAGAGGCATTCCCTGCCGACTTCAGGCTAACTAGCAACCGAGGACATGTTGTGTGGTACAGTGAGTAGTGCTTTACTGTATTTTAATAGTCTTGCCTCCAGTCACTCGCTAATCCCCTCATTCCAATCACAACCTCTGAGGCCGAGGTCGCGTGGCTTTTTGGGGGCAAATCATGAATACATTTGCACATTGTATAGTACCATTCTCTGATTGTTTGGTTGTTTGAAATGTGAGTACATGCCTGTGTAGCTGTTTAGTAATGCTGTTAAATCTTCAAAGTGTGTTTATGTGTGGTCTTTATTTGTGGGGACGGAAGAGGGGTTTCTGTATACTTTTGCTATTTAAACATGTCTCATAAACTTAATAAATTCAGGTTGGCTACATCGGCAATTATCTCAGAGGTTGTTGTATAGGCCTACACAGTGTGCATACATAACACAGCTACAGTATCTGTGTGTAAATGGAACATCAAAATTGTCATTGCTTTGGACAGAAAAGGGAGGGTTGGGGTTGGTGAGGGTTAGTTGCTTGGATAGGGCATTATATGAATTTGTGTGATCTGAAGAAACAGATAAACTTTCATGACATGACATCCTTTCTGTTCGCTCTTCTTTTACTCACTCTCTTTCCACTTCTCCTCCCCCTCCCAATTTCACTTTTTCCTTCGTCTGATTAAATCTACTCTGACCACTGGACATCTGCTACACTGGTCAGTGGGGATAATGACCGTTGGGTAAAATTTGTATTCTTTCTTCTCTCCCCCTTCCCCTCTCTTCCCCCCCCCCCCCTCCCCCTTCTGGCTCTGACACAATGATGCATTTGGGAGCGATTCCAAACAATAGAAGTAACAATGGCAGAAGAACATGCACAAACCGGAGGAATTTCCTTTGTCTGGGCTGGCCGGGCGTAAACAAGTGGCCCTGCCCTCATGGCGATCGTTGCATAAAAGGGGACTGGACGAGAGTGGCAGAGAAGTCAGCCGCAGTGTTCTCATGATTTGCCATTTTACTTCAGAGATTTTTGTGTGCTTTTTTTGGCCTCTCAATCATTTGTTGTATTCCCCATTGAACTGATAGAGTATCGCTGTGACATATTTGTATTATATTTTAATCCTTGTGTTCACTGATTTTATCAGATACTGTTGATCATATGCAATTTTGTGTGCAAGTCTTTGCAGATGAGAAAGAGAGAGAGAGAGAGTTTAAAAGGGAAGAGACAAAGAAAGCTGGTTGTTCAAATTTATGATTATATGTAGTATTGATGGTATGCTGAACTCGTAAGAACAGACCAAATGCACATGATTATGAGTTTTATGTTCTTTTAACCTATCATATATACATAATATTATTTTTTATATATTATATGTTTAATATGTTTACATAGCAAGTTTAGGTCACTTGTTGGCTATATAGAAACCAGTGTTTCATAGTTTTGTATGTCATGTGACAAAAGATGACTAGAAATAGAAAGACTCGCCCCCTCCCCCCCCTAAAAAAAAAAAAAAAAAAAATGAATGAAAATAAAGTTATATCATCTCTCTTTTTTATACCCAGGCTCAGGCTCACCACTTGAACATGTTTCTCCATTCCGTGGAAGATCAACATTTATACTCTTACATTTCCAGTGAATTTTGACATTTTATGGTAGCTGACATTTTCTTTATTTTATTTTATTTTTTTTAATAGTGTGTACCTGTCAAATTACATGCACATTCTGGCCACTAGTGAAGTTATTTTTCAGGTCCTCTGTGGTGGATATACGCTCATGGGAGCCATGTTCTGAATTCATGGAGGTTTGGTAAATGGTCCGTGTAGTTTCCACTTGGATGTCTGTGCACAGAGTGGAAACTGCATGGACCATCGCCAAACCTCCATGAGCGGATGGAAAAGAAACCTGACCAGAACGCGAGTGAGAGTGTTTGTAGATAATCCATACTTGTCTTCGTGTGTCGAGCGAGCTCCGAGAGTGGGTTGATACAATTTGCGCCACGAAACAAGCACCCCGGTAGAAGAGAGACTACCTTCGTTTCACGGGCCCAGCCCACGATGGCCCCAGGCGCCGCGGATGCAACAGTAGCTGGGTCGAGCTGTTTTTTGTTTGAAAGCCCTTTCAGAGGCTTTTCTCGAGATATTAAAAGGAAGGAGAAAAAAAAAGAAAGAGAGAGAGAGTCGACCGGGCAGGTAAAAGGAAGGGACTCGAGTTACTAGCCCCGGGACGGCCAGCGTTGACTGTCGTAATTCTCCGCGACGAGAGCGCGAGGGCGAACCGGCGTATGCGACGATGCGCGGGGGAGGCCCGAGAAACGCGACTCCCGCCAACCCCGTCAGGCGGATCGCTGTGCGGCGTGCAATGAAAATACGGGCTTAGATGCCGAAGATGGTGTGTACATAGGAGGGGAGGCAGTGCTTGGCCTCCAAAAGGGCCAGATAAAAGATAATCATCTCAGCGTTGAGGAGGATGGAGTCGAAGGAGATGGGGGAGGAAGAGGAGGAGGAGTACAGAGGGAGAGAAAATAATAAAGAGAAGACTAATTCAAGCCTCGAATCATAATCATGATATGAGGGCATTGACACGCGATGCATTTGCAATTTTGAAGAGGTCCATTTCTAATGGTGGTCTCGCCATACAGAAAAGAAAGAAAGAAACATTTGGAAACAAAAGAATAACAAGACTTTACACCATCTCCCTTCAAGGTATCGTACAATTATGCTAATTAGAGGAAACTTGAGAAAAAACAAATTTCATGTGTTGTCATGAATTTGTTTGAATTTTTTTTTGTTGAGTACACAGTTGCATGTGATGTTATGCATGTTTTCCAATGTGTTTTCACTGCATTATCCTGGATTGGTCATCTTCTATGTCTGACATATATGGCATCGCCTTTTTAACCATATGTCTTCCTTCTTTCTGCAGTGAAACTATATGACAGTAGTGAGTACTCATCATTAGACTGGGTTGTGCACCCTATGATCAGAGAAGACACATACGATGGCGGGGTAAGTTGCTCACTCCTTTCCTCTCTTGCTCGTTTGTATTAAAACTTTTCACGTAAAAACAATTACACACACAAATAAAAAATAACAACCAAATGACATTTCAAGGAATGAAAAGATAGTAGTAGACATGTAGGCCCTACAGTGTAAATGTAAGTAAAAGATATTAAAAAATGCCCTAGATATTAGTAGAGTGTTCCAATATGTACATCATCACTCCAATATTCTTGATTTGGACTAGATGTGAGTAAAAGATGCAAAATTACCAGAACAATGTCATGGCTATGAGTACAGTGTTACACCACAAGAGGCTACGTGTGTCACCCAGTATCACCCTCACTTTTAAAACAGGAGACATATTTCTTTTATTATAATAATGAACTAAAGCTGAATAAAGCTTGCACACTATGTGTACATGTTTTTTTTCCTCTTTTTGTTTGGGGTGGGGGAGAGATGGAATAAAGGAAGTATATTTTTTTGAGAGAAATGGTACCAGGACCTTCTTGGGAATCTAGTTTTGAGGTCTCTACTGAGGCATTCAGCTTTGACCTCTGCCTTCCACTGCTGCTGCTGCTGCTTCTACCCCTCCACTGAAGTGGTGGCAAGGGAGAGGACAGGGGGACTTCTCAGTGGAGTTATGGTCCATTTGAAAATAGCGAGTCTTGGGGGGAAATATATTTGAATTTTTGTCCTTGGTGCCCTCTGGCAGTGTTTGCTTTCCTTTCTTGCTTCACCAACTTTTTTTTTGGAACCAACCCACTGAAGAGTTTATCCTCTCCAGTTGCTGCCAGAGATATTGGTAGTGGAGGTTTTTTTTTAAAGATGCATAATATAAAAGATAAGAATAAAAGAATGAGATTCCAAAATGACCTTTGTCTTTTTTGAAGTGCACGCTTTTAAGACTTACATCCATCAATCTTATTTTGTATGTTTGATGTACATTCCAGGTGACATGCATTTCATATTTTCAATGTTTATGTCAGCTAGGTTTGTCCACTTGCAATATTATAACAATTGAAAGAATCTCGATGGATAAGGTACACAAGAAGTTTTGAAAGTGTAGAGCTGCCCTCGCATGTTTTGATTAGCTCGAATGAACAATTTATCACGTTACTCAATAAGTTTTCAATCAGCTGTGTATAGGACTGGGTAAGGGGTGAAAAGGAGTGTTAAAAGAGAGTTGAATTAAATGTAAATACACAATCCTAACACTACTGAGACTATACTAGGCCTATATCACTGCCCAGTGTGGTGCAGAAGGTACCCAGTACTTGATGTACATTACACGTGGTAGATTGAGTGCGATAGAATTGATTTCTGGGCACTCAACATCCCGCAATTGCTCATTACAAGTGATTGTCATAAGTAGTCCACATTGAATGTCAGTTTTGTCCTTGAGTTCAGCTAATTAATTTCTTGATTTCACAATCTTCAGAGAGAATTGTCGGTTTGGGTAAGTGTAAATATTTGCTGTATTGGTAATCAGAACACACTATAGAAGTCATCAAACTTTTGTCAGGGAGGGGGTCAACTTTATAGCTTTCTTAGAGCAGAGGTAAGGATGCAGATTCTAAAGAAGGTCATTTTGCTGCTTCCACGATAAAAACAAAACTAGCGAATCAGTATGGCTCGGAGGTCGGCGGAGGCTAGCAGAGGTTGAGACTGAGCTCGATGCGTTTCTGCTTGATAATCTTTGACAGTGAGGCTGCACTTTTTAAAGAATGATACAAATAGAGAGAGTAAATTTCTCCCGCAGATCAATGTCCATTCTACCGAAAGGTAAAGTTCAATTGAAACACACAAAAAGCCTTCCGTAAGGTTAACTGGGTGCACTATGCCATCTCTCTCGTGAAAAGTTGGTATGTTATTATATGCATGGGTTCGACGTGCGAGCCATACAAAATATTTTCCTCCCCACGTACAACCAACGACCGGTGCTCTGGACGCCTGATCAAATTAAGGGGCTTTTGTCAGTTGGTAAGCCCGTTAGTCCAGGCAGGGATGTGATCGCCAAATACCTAATTCAATTCATTTGTTACGCTTCACTAACTGGTTTACGTGAGGGACATGTCGGATGTGATACTGTGCATTGATCACCACATATCATCTTTCAAAGCGGTGAGGGGGAAAAAAAACAGAGGGGGAACCCTAGCCTTGGATGTGTGTAATATACTGCCGAAAGATTAAGATTTATTATCTCAGTTAAATGGGAGAACAAGCAGGGGAAATATATTATTTAACAAAGTGACCTTCGCTATTCCTACATGCACCATGTCAACAGAGAGAAAGAGACAAAGATATTTTCTCTATATCATCAACAATTACACGGAGCATGAGATCCATAATTTTAGAATATATGACCATTTGAAAAAGATACCCCAAAGCAGCAACCCCACAATATACATCTTTGATAATCATTTGAACAGGTGTTTTTTTGAAATTGTGAACTGTGTAAATGCAAATGCTGTATTTCCTATTCATTGATTGGACTCTGTACAAAAGTGTTGATCAGTCGGATCGAAAGAAATAAAGCTTGAGTCATCTTGTATTTTACTTTTTTCGCTCTAAAGTATGATACACAGGAATACTGGGTAAGTAATAAAATCCACCTGTTCTATGAGTGAGAATATCAGTGGTTCATATATTATGTAATAACACTTGATACTATGTCCAATTTGTGATAATCTGTACACGTACAATGCCATATATATTTATCAGTCACTTTTGGTTCCAGAATGTTTTCTCTTTCTTATTGAATATGTAGTGTATGTGTGATTGAACATTGTCCAGAAATCTTATTTAACTTAATTTCTACACTTCTTCATTCATCTGATTATGTTATACACAGTGGAAAGATTACATTAATAGTATCGACCATTTAAACTGAAATTTACTATATATGTGCCCTTTCATTTTGTTGTAATGGTGTGGGGGGGGGGGGGTTGACATTTTAGTTGATAAAGTGGATGAAATTATATTTGAGTATTCAAGAAAATTGATACCCTTTCACTTTTGACCTGACAGTGACCTCAGGTAACCCATCAGGAATATATGTTTAATGAAGCCACGATAGATATATATGTCTAATACCTCTGCCAACTTTGTGTATTTATGTTCTTTCTTCCCTACCTTTTGGCATGCTCGTTATAAAGCAATACGGCACAGATCGAGGATTGATTTATGCAGTAGTCCGGGGCTTTAGGTTGATTTATGCATCCAAATCCACTTGCCTTGTTGAACAGTAACAACTTTTTGACAGTATTTTTCCCAAACACACATATTTATTTTCGTTCATGGTATAAATGACGTGGAGTGGCCAGGATTGATTTACTGACTCTTGTCGTTAAATCGCCAAGAAAGGGGGAAAATGTCAGAATTATGCTGGTGCTGTACTTATTAAAGTGCAATGGCATTCGTATTCAAGTAGACTGATGAAATCAAACAAACAGTAATAGAAATAACATCAAAATGTACGGAAGAGAAGAAAGGTTATAGAATTTAAAAGTTTCACACTTGTTCACTGAACTGTAATATTGATTGCTACTATGTGCAATATGTATTAAGAAGATGATTTTATCACTGCACAAACCATTGGTTTGTACAGAAAAAAAAATGACAAAAGCCATTTGTATGCTCCATGATTTAGCAGCTACAAACCCCTTTTCCTATAGTCATCTTTGCCAGGTGTCTATACCACACAACAATGATTAGGTGGAAACAATACAAAATTAACTTTTAATTTCATTCAAAAAAGAAACAATATTAAGTGATTTTGTTTTTGTGGTCAGAGGGAGAGTTACGTAATATAATGCAAATACTGATCACTTTGGTGAGCAAAAAAAGTAAAACACTAGGAATTTTGTAATTTTCTTATGTCATGTTTGATTTTGATGAGACTGCAACTGTTCTTCTTGCTGATTATTAGAGACAGTTTCAATGGGGAGTGTTAGCACTTACGTGGCACTGTTCTACAATGTGTCCAATTTGGAAATCTGAGGGCTGTGCAGGGTTGTAATGCTAAAATGCATTGCAAAAAAAAATGATAGACTGTATTTACCATTTTGTACTCAGTTTTTCCCGAGAGGGTAACGCTACAATAAACCATGTAATGAAAGATTTAGTAGCATGCGAGTTTGATCATAGTAATGAATAACTTGGGTAGTCCGGATAGTGACAGCATAATTTTGAAAATTCTTGATTTTTTTTTTTGGTCATCCATTTTGGCATTATTAGGCTACACATGTCTTCAGAAATCATCTTTTTTTTTCTAAATTGAGCCACTCTCTGCACATTGTCAAAACAGTGCCTTTTGAAGTTTATTTGTATGATAATACACAACTAACTTGAGAATATTGGATAAATTTGTTTTATTCTTATTGTTTCAATGTTTCTTGTCATGACATGTGGTTGTATTCCAGTTTTGAGTTTGTGGACATATCATCACTTTTGTTCAGTCATCCGTAGTTATACTTCATCAAAACAATGATGTTGATCCTGATTTGAAATAGATGTTTGTAGAGGAATGTGTGCATGACCACATATGTCCAATGTCATATCATATATTATCTTTTTTATCATACACTGTAAATCAAGTCAACCAGTATCTATGGAAAGACAAGTTGGATATCTCCATTCTAAGCACTTTATACTAATGTTCCTTTGACCTGATTCAAAAAAATGTAAAGTGAAAAAAGAGGGGAGGAAAAACAAAAAGCAAATTTAAACAAATATACTCGCAGACTTTCCATAATGTGGATATACAGTTGTGATTTCAAAATGATGCGATTTACATTTGTGGACATCATTGTGCATGAATATCTTCTCTTTTTCTATTTCTTTGTCGATTTGTGGTGAGTTCATACAATAACTCACAATTTTTGGTAGGATTTGTCTTCAAGCATGTTAATATTATTCACTAAGCATGAAAACTGTCCAAAACTAATGATTTTCCTTTTCTTAAAATGTTTTACATCCGAGTAGTATAGAATTTAAAAAATAAAGATTTACTGTTCAAGAGCATGATTTGAGTTACCTATCAAAGAATTGACTTCAGAGAAAATGAATAAAATAAATGGCATGCTATTTGTGAAACCATAATAGATGCCTAAATCTAATGGTAGGGAAGATGCTGTTGCTTTAGAACCTGAGGCCACACCTGATCGGTTAATAGCATAACACTCAACTTTAGAAAGGTCCATATTGAGGACTAGCATTATTCAGTTATGAAGGTATTGATTGATCTTTATAGCTGCAATTTCAACTCTATAGAATTTTTTTGATATGATACAGAAGTGTGTCTGTTCTACTAGGATTCTTTTGACTAAGTTTTTTTTTCTTCAATTTATTATAATTTTTTTTTTTTCTGAGTAAAACTTTTTATGTATGAGTAGGAAGTCTATGAAGGTTACAGCTGAGTGAGTTCATGGATATCTGCAGTTTTATGCTCAATTCATATTGTGTGGTCAAGGGCCAGATTATAAATTATGTGCTGGTTCACTAAAGAATAGTTATAGTAGTTTAATAGAGGAAGGAACGTGATACAATTTGTGAAAGTTAGGACAGGATGGAAGGGTAAAACAGCAATGCCTTCTGTCTGTTTAGAATTTAAGCTAAAGACAGAACAACTAACTGTTTAGATGTCCCAGACATTGCAAATTGTGTGTGTATGTTTGTTGCATCATGTGGAAGTATGTGCCACGCCAACTGTTTGGGAGAGGAAACGTTTGGTGTGAAATTGCAGCCGAGCAGTTAGTGCCCACAATGTGTGACTCTTTGTGCAAGTTTCAAGAGGTCGCATAGTGCAGGAGGGGGATGTGGGAAGCCCATGGGAGTATGAAAGTCTGTTTGTCAAATCAAAATATTATTCAGAATGCCATTGCCGCCTCTCGGCCGTTTCCATCATTCGGTGTAATCCAGCAGGCAGCTACCGGCGACCCAGCCGAAAGAAGAATGGGAACTTTAAAGAAGGAAAACAGCAAATGGGCAAGAATGTGTCACAACGATTACCAGTCCAGATTCTAACTGGGAAGGGTATGGGAGGTAGGATGGGAAGAAGGGGGGGGGGGGGGGGGAAGGAAAGTTGAAAGGTAGAGGCGAAAGATTGACCCCCTCCTCCAACTCCACAAAATACAAACTGGTTGCTATGGTTTCTCTTATTTCAGTAGGGCCAAATTCCCAAAGTCCGATTCAATAGGGGGTGTACTCTTTTGCCCACTCTGTTTGGCCCATCTGTCCAGCCCTGTCAATAGAAAAAATATGTCTTACCTGCGAGATGGAAATGGCTCCTTTAAAAGTAATCTGCGAAACGTGTGTGCAGGGAGGGGTTACGGATGCGAATTGGCTGGTGGAAGAGGTTCAGCTCTCAGGGCTGCTTTCGAACATCACATTACAGACATGAGAGTGCTTCTGAGCACTCGCATGCTATCGCCGGTAGCGTGTAAAGTGTTTGTTCCTTTCTATAGAAATCACAAAGAGGTGATGCGTTTTTATGACATAGTAAAAAAAAAGAAGGAAGAATAAATAAACCAGAGAGAGATGTGAATAATTAACGCCATGAAAGCTTCTTGCGAGATGAAATACCGTCATAATCATGTCAAAGTAACACATTGGTATATGAGAGGAGGAGAAGAGAGAAAGAGATAATGAGGAGGGAGAGAAAGACAGAACGAGAGAGGAAGAGAAGATGGTAGAAAAGACCAAGAAGTCGAGAGCTTGGCATGCAGAATATGGCCGCAGCCTGAAGCCCTCACATGAGACACGAACTGGGTTTTTGGAATGGCCGTACTCGCTAAATAGGACGAGACATGTTTGTGTGTAAGTGCCACGATTTAGGATGATTTACGACGAGCATAAATGGTCCCAGCCTAATGCCTCCCAGACTATTTCGCTCCAAGGGAGAGCGGGGAGTACATGCCACCAAACTAGTGGGAGAGTCTGAATTGATATTTTATCGGCTCCAGTGGAGCTATATGGGGCAGATTTCTTGGTTTTTCCTTTGTCTACTTATTGCAGATGGCATATGCCATGTATGTATGAGTATGTGTGTATATTGTAACATGTGTGTATGTGTGTGTGTGTTTATACTTGAGGGAGAAAGTTGGCGTACTGGAAAGAATGTATCACTTTTCAGAAATTTATGATGTTTATTATGCATGGCTTGCAGTCTGAAATAGTAGAAAATCAATCAGATTTTATGATGCATGTTACAATGTAATGTCAATGCACCGTTGCATGACTGGGGAGAAAAAAAAAAAACTATCTGTAACATTGACACATTTTATTGCCTGGTGCTGCTACATTTTCATATCCTTGATATCTGGGGGGAAGCTCAGCCCTGACTTTGGCTGAAAGGGCAATCTTTCCCATGGGCAGAGGAAACAAAATAAATAAATTAAAAAAAGTGAATGTAACAGGATGACAGGATTTTTATACACAGGAAGCATGCTTTGTTTACAAAAACATTTATGACATTGTGTTGAGTGAAACCATACAGAAAAACGAACAAAAGATTGGTATGTTGGGTTGCACAGCAGGTGGAGTGTAAAGAGAAAATACAAAAGAAATGTCAGGAATCCATGTAAGATTCATAAAACAGGTGAGAATGTCCACCTGATCAATCTTGTCAATTGCAAATGGAGGAATTTCTATTTTTTGGCTCATCATTAGTTCAAAAATAAAAAAAAAGAAAAGAAAAAAAAATAGCGGGTTAATCATCTAATCATATTTTGAATCTTTTGGTTACTTTGATCTGATTTTTTTTTTTTTCAATCTTACCCTCTGGATCAAATCCAAGCTACCATAATAAGACCTGACCCAATAATGCCAGGATTCCAGAGGGGGAGACACTGTGTGTAGGAGGAGGTGTAAACGCTGGTCACCCAGTGTCATATAAAACCCTCAAGCAGCTGAAAGGCTGGGCAGGAGCATGACTTTATCGTCAAAATCTCACCATTCGCTGTTCCCGAAAATATTTACAAGTTCATGAGAATCAAACAAGAGACACCGGGGAAATGGGTGACGGAAGGTAGAAAATGAGAAGAGAGAGAGAGAGAGAGAGAGAGAGAGAGAGAAAGCATATGTAGATGGAATAATATGATTTATATCCCAGTTCCTACACAGGGCTTTGTTTTTACCACGGGGCTGTGAACAGCATCAAAAATAAACATCACACTATGCTGACATCTTACATGCTTCACGCTACCAACTTTTCACTCACACCTTTCACCCCCCAAAAAACAAAACAAAACAGAACAAAACATAGAGGTATAAAATGGGAAGAGAGCAAAAAATGGAGCGGAAAGAAAGAGGAATGGAAGATGTACCTGCAATGTGTGCGGTGAAGAAATGCATGCCTCTACACAACACGCCACTGCAGCTTCAAAATCTGGGTCTTGTGTACACACATAGAACACACACACATACACACATACACACTTGCACACACCCAGAGTTGAGTCCGGGAGTTCCGAAGTCGCCTGGCCAATGTTTGCAGAACCGTCTGTTTGTGGCACGATCCTCGCAGATACGAGGGATGGCCCTCCGATTGTAGAATTATATCGGTGCGGCGGAGCCGTCGAATGGCTTTGCAGAGTAACCGGGGATGTTTGCCCACTACTATCTTTGATGGCCCCTATTCTGGTCGTCTCTCATCCTAAATCGAACGTGGCTTGTTCAAAGTTAAACACCCACCATCACCCATCAAGCGTTTAACGTTTGACCCGAAATGATCTTTTCGGACAAAAGGCTTCCTTGAACGACACTTGACATCTTATCGACATCCAAATCAGGGCACTGTCCGTATCGTTCGGGCTTCGCAAAAGCCCAACCTCAAGCCCACGTTTTCTGATTCGCTCACAAAAGGGATGACTTTTGTATTCAATTAGACAACTGGCAACCTTATGTTTGATTTTGTCAGTCAGACTAGAAAAGATAAGAGAATAAATTGTTGAAGCATTTCCGTAGGTGTTCAGAAGAAAGGGCAGTAGACTGGAGATTAAACTAATAGATACGTTTGGTATACCGCTCTCTGGGTAGATATTGTTTATTGTTTTAATACTGCCTGGTTGCTGACAGTATTAACACACCAAGTACCTTGTTGACTGAAATATTATTAACATTAATTTATCTTTAAAAAATTGAATAATCTAGACACTGTCGTGGAGCAGCCAAAACATGCTATAATGGACCATATCATATCATTTTTTTTTCATTCACATGAAGATTAACCTTGGATTGATGTTTGAAAATTGGTACTTTACATTAAATTATAAGAATTCTACAAAGGGGAAGTACAGAATGTGGAAAGGAGTGATTTATGGAGCGCCAGTTTGATTAATGTTATGAACCATGTAGAGATGAACAGACCATTTTTTTATGCTGATCAAGTGTGCCATGAGTTACCAAGCAATAGATTTTCCAATGGGGGAAAAGAAGAATAGTGTTGGTGGTTTGCTCTTTCCAAGATGCACAGTGATATACCTTCTTTTTCATTCTTTTTTCTTAGAGTCAATATTCTTAGTTTAAATGAGTTTTGTGTTGTGTCCAAAACTTGACAATGGTCTAGAGTAGCTAGACAAGTGTTGATACATAGGGAATCGGTCTGTCTTAAACAAACATGGAAGGTACCATTTTGATGGCTAATGACTCATGGGGCAGCTGTGTGGAGGTGGAGAAAGAATTGGGTTCTCTGATTTTTCTTTAATTTTGCCATGGATCAAAGAGATGATGTCATTACAATAAAATAGCAGAAGACTCTGCTACTGATGCTCTCCCTAATTAAATCCCTGCACAAATCACACCACCAAGGGTTACCATTTGTCCTACAGCTCTTTTTTTTTTTTTTGGGGGGGGGGGGGTGGAGATGCTGGATATTGAAATCTCCACAAAGTTTAATGAATCATAGTAAAACCTGTTGAAGGGAGGTGGAGGGGAAAAAAAGGATGAAGAAGAATAGGGAGGGGATTAAAAAAAGAGGTACTTAAATGTGTCAGACAAGGTTGCTAGTGGCGGCTTAATTACATCTTCTGTGACAAGCTGTGCATCTGACAAAAGGCCCACCAGTCAGTGACAAGTGATTTTCTTGAACACTCTCACCACCAACCCCCACCCCCCACCCCCTCCCCCTTTGCATGAGTGCCATTATTAACCCATCCCCTATATTAGAGGTTCAATTCCCATGTATAGTTGATCCACCAGAGTTCCGTGCGTAATGGATTAACTATGAGTAGACTGGAACAAGGTTGCATCTTTGTTGTTCTTCTCCTTATTGAGAGTTGAAGATTTCTATTAGTGGGGTTGGATCCTTCATTTTGTGGACCAATTATCAACATCCAAGCTGTAAACTGTTGAAGGAGGTATGAAATAAAAGCACATTGTGTTTAGCTGCCCAGTCCCAGACCTCCTTTATTGCATGGAGAGGACTTAGTCCCGGTCTAAGACCACTTGTGCAGGACCTGCCCGCAAGAGAAAGTGGGGAGGAAGTAGGGAGGAGTGTTTAATTGCCAGAGAGACAAAAAGGAATTATCACCGCACTATAATGTGAGCCCACGAGAAACCGAATCGAGAGCGGGTGGTTGAAGAATAGATGGATTTTCTCTGATGAGGTTCTGTGGCAAGTCTGTTCAAGAGGGGAGAGAAGAATCCGAGTGGTGTTCCCGGCTGGTGGTAGATGAATAGATAATGTCCCTCTTCAGAAATGGACAGAGATGATGTAAGCTGACTTGGGAGGGCCATAAGGGATGGCTGGACAAACAGAAAAATGGACAATCTGGCATTAACAAGAGGGCTGTCATTCAATCAAAGAAAGTTGGCAGATATACATGTATACATTGAATAAAGACATTTCTATCCTAAGATGTTTCTCTGTAGAATTTTTACATATCCCCACATATTTGATAATGAAGAACTATAAGCTAATTCTAAACTGTAAGTGAGCATCTGTATACTGTTATTACAATCATATGTTTGATAATATTGCTGATGATAATTGTTGAAAAGTCATTAAATATGATGATGGTAATGATTATAATAATGATAGTGTTGCTCATAATATTGATAATGTTGATAATTTTATTTCATTTTCTTATCTCTTTTACTGCCAGTGGGCTGTACTGTAAAAGGAGTGGAAAGTTGGGTTACATATTACACACACACACATGCACACAAACATAGCATATGTCCGTAGAAAACTACAACAGGAACTTACTGTAGATGTTTAAAATTGAAGTCACATGGGGTGGGGAATGACAACAAAACCAAGACATTGAAAGAGAGGCATATACACGGGCTGTCAGTGGCTGCTTTTGTAAAAACCAGCATGCGCTGTAAGAGGCTTACGGAAATCCCTTGAAGGGGAATTACTCCGAAGAAGATCAGGACTGTTGGTTACCCTTTTTTCGATGAGCCCAGATGCAACAGATCAGTTGGTACCTTTTGTGTAGTGTGCAAGTACATAGTATTTCATTATTTTTTTTTTTGGCTTGCTGTTCAAGAAGAAGATGTCACTATCATTATTATTCTCTTTATCATTATTCTTAGTCCACGCTTTTGTAGTAACTTTAGGAGGTTGCTTATATGCCTTCCAGAAAGTATCGGTAGCAAAGAGGATGGACATTGAATATGATAACTTGTCACTTGACTCTACGACATCTAGAAGCATGTCAACACACAATATACTGTACCTTTAAATTTTGTTTTGGAAAATGGCCTGAATACAAATTTGACAGGTTCATAATGAAGGGTGCAAATGCTCTTCAATAAGTCCTGTGAAAGAGCACTCTTCAACATATTCTCCGAAGAAGTTACGTTGTGATCTCTGCCGTTTCGGAAGTTCTCAAGGGCTGGGGATTGACAGATTTTTACTTGAAGTGAGAGGGATTAAAAAAAAAATAAACAAACAAAACTAACAAACAAACAAGTAAACAAACAAGCAAGCAAACAAACAATAAACATACAAACAAACAAGCAAACAAACAATAAACATACATATATACTAGCTCTGACAGGGGGCATTTTATGCCAAGAAGGGAAAAGATTCATGTGTCAGAAGTTTGAGAGATGGGAGAGTGAATTTTAAAAATATGAGCATTGCACTGAAGATTCAAATCACCATTAATCTCTACAATTGCCTTGTTACTGCATTCTTGTTCCGTGTTTATTACCAGCATGCTAAGCTTTAACGAGTATTAGGTAATTCAATCAGAGAGAAAGAGAGAGAGAGTAAAAAGAGAGATAGGGTGAGTGAGAAAGGAGTGGGCAAATCAAGATGACCAGTTGAGTGAAACTATACTGAATTCCATCAGCGAGAATCTCCCATAAGGGGAAGATAAAGACGTGGCGGTTGTTTCCAACCAGAAGCCAGAATGACTTTTTAAAAGGCCACCACTCCAATCTCTCTTGTACGAGGGTGGAAAATCCTCGACTCTTTAGATGTTCGCAACAAAGAGCAACTTCCCTCACTCCAGAGCGCCCAATCCCCCTTAGTCCCACGCACAATGGCGCAGATAACTACTCTCCTATTCATTTGCCCTTCCACTATTCTTCTCCCTCATGTAATGCCATGTCCACTGAATAGAAGCCACCTGAATGGTTTAATTTAAGGAGAGCTACTTAACTAGTCTTTCCCTACCAGACCACCTTTCCCCACTGTGCAAAATGGCCGAGACATTCTAGTTTGTGTTTGTGAAACTATGCAAGAGAAGAGATTTGAATTGATTGACAAATACCTCTCCGAAGAAAATATTCCTCGTGTTCTAAACATGATGCATGCATTGAATTTGAATCTGGAGGTGTTCTTCGTCAAAGGGAATGCAAAATCTATTTCATAACAGTGACAAGCAGACAAAGAGCCAAATATGAAATTCATTGAATCATGACAGAGTTAATGGGACGTTAAGATGTCATACTGTCGACAGATGAGCATTAGATTGCCAGGACTCTTTGAAGACGGAAGCCATTAGTGAAGAGTCAAAGGAGGCTGATCAGCAGAAGAGGGTCTGGCAAGGAGGCTGGGGCGATGTTCTAGGTCTCCCTTCTCTCCGTGGTCTTCAAAGGACTTGCCCTCCAGAACGTCTCACCATGGTTTCGCCCACAGAGACACTGCGGAGAATCTCCCCATTGTTTGCGGAATGTTGTTTTTTTTCTCTTGCGGCGCTGCCCGACAAGAATGGGGGGTGACCCCGAGATTTGCAAAGGCGGTTACAAGACGGCAGAGAATGGAATCTTCGATGCACAAAAGGGCGGTTTACGATCGGCGAACCGTCTCTTCTCTGGACTTGAGCGCCCCTTAATAGGGGCCCTTCACGGTGTGCCCCCGCGAGTGTGTTTTTTCATTCCATTAGACGCAGTGAAGGATCGCACAAATCACCCAGTGTTATCGCTTGATGAAGATGCTACCAATTGCTCCCCATCTTCATCTGCGAGTGGCGCGCTCGGATGGGAATTGGGGAGAAAATTGCTCCTGCCAAATGCATTCTAAATGTGAGCATCAATTATGATGCAAGGGGTCCATTATTTTCCTTTCAAAATGAAATCATGTTACCAGGCATGAAGTCTGAATCATCGGATCATCATTTAAAAATAAGAAAGGTGCTAATGCAGAAAAAGAAAAACAAACAACAACAGCAGCTGCTAAAAACAAGACAAAACAAAAAAGAAAAATCTTCCAAGTCCATCTATATTCATAAAGACTGCCTCTTTAAACCTATTCAACAAATATTAATTTGTGACTATAAACTTTTACAGTTTGATGTGTTGTAGCATCAAGTAGACTGTTTATTTTATCTCAAGTAGATTTGCACCCCCAATCTTCAATGAATCTTCATAGATTTACAACATACATGGAATTGAACCAGCATACTTTGATGCAAGAGGTATGGACCTATTGAACATTTGTTACTTTTGTATTTTCCAAACGAAAATAAAGAGCTGTGTGTTAGGCTACCATGATACACATCTCACTAGTTTGTAGTCTTTTTCTTAGGTACCATGTTTATAACCCAAGAAGAATGTGAGCAAATTCCCATCAGTCATATTCCCTTTTGGTAGTTTAGCAACAATTTTTTTCCCCTCTGTATGCTTTATATGTGGTGGCGTTTCTGCCCAATGGCCGGAATGCACTGCATCTTGAAATGGACAAACAACACCTGCCTCTGTACGACAGGACTGCCCTCTGGTTGGCTGGCCGTTTACGTTCCGTCCTTCCGCCAGCCGGAACCTAAAATGCATACGAAGTTAATCTGCTCGCGGGGAAGATGAACAAGTGGCACGTAAACGGTATCAACCGTGTGGCATGAAACGGCACAGAACAGTGTGCTTTCACAGCGTAAATAGGCTCAAAATGGCAAAGGAAATCAAGAGTTGGGCACACTGACTGCATTCGCAAGAATGCAGTAAATTAGACATGCAGTATGAAGTATTTTCATGTGTTTGTATATGTGAATGTGATTTACAGCTTTGCAGATAAAGTTGCTTGTAAACATTGTGAGTAATACTTGTAAGTGGTAACTCTGAATTTAAAGCTGCTGATTAGAATGAAAATTAAGAAGAACTCTCCCTCGAATCTAGGAATAAAAATGTAAGGGATGAATTCTTTCTTCAATTGTATCATCATCACCACTCATGAAGTGCCAGATACAAAAAAATTAGATGCATTGATGGCCATTTTGTCAAGATATATAAATGAGTTTCCTCATGACGTAAACATACAAATGTACAGCAACCTGTATGGATGAGCAGCACATGTCTTTGATTTTGCTGCAGTTCACTTCATATGTGTGCAGATGTTATTGATCAGTCAACCTGCGCACTAAATGACAATGTTTCGTCTCGGTGGCGCCCCTGATTGCGTTGAGCGCTGGACGATCGCTCGCAGATTGACGAGTGCTGGCAATGCCCAGCAAGTCATCTGGAATCGTCCACTCAACCGAGCGAGCCGAAAAGTGGATCTCTTCTCCGTCAGGTTCAAAGGGGATTGAAATTTGATTTGGTGTCATGACCAGCCATTGATTGTGAGCTGGGGCATCTGGGTGTATGGAAAGCTGTCTGTGCCATAATTTTGCCCTCTGTTTTCAAATGACCATTGGAGCATGTCTTCTTTTAAAAGCATCAGTGCTGAATAATTCTGCTTGGACATTATGACCCCATGGAGTGGTGTCATCCTTTTCTCAAGTGTGAAGACACTGTGTGTACCTCATGCATTCATGTTTTTGATGTGAAGTGTCAATTAAGGGAACGCTTTTAGTAGGAATGTTCGGAGAGAACCTGTTTAATGGTCTCCCTCCTTTTAGAATGACCCCCCCACCCCCCCCCCCCCCTCCATCTTTTACCTGTCTTTCTAATTGGCTTTCGGCTGAAAGGTACCGGAGAAAATTAGCTGCCGGGGAGAGCTGATGACAATTGACTCCCACGAAAAACTGCCATTTTCCACTTTCACCTGAGGCCCAGTTTGATTAAACGAATCGCAGTGAAATTCTCACGTCTCGTCTCTCCAACCATCATCTCTCAGTCCGTGCCATACTCATCCCTTGAGATATATCTTTCTCTCCTTCTGTCTTTCTCTCTCTCTTTCCCTGTCTCTTCATCTCTCCATCTGTCTGTCTGTCTGTCTGTCTCAGGCCCTGTACTGGTCTTCTTCAACACTTCAGATGTGATTTTTTATGTCTGTCTATATGTATGTATTTATGTATGTCTGCTCGTGTCGCTCTCAACACTCATAGTTTGTATTTTTTTCATTAAATATTACACTCTATCAGATAGGCCCCTACATATATTTCTTTTCATGACATATCCAACTATAGATGTAAATGTAGTTATGCAAATGTAAATGTAAATGCAAGATGTAGGCCTATTTGATTTTAATTCCAAAATCTGTCTTGAGTAGTTTCAGCTAGCGACGTCTTGCAAATAGAGAGAGAGACACACACATACACAAAAAAACTATTTGAAATAGGATACGATGTGGAAATAATTATAACTTGGACAAAAATAAACAAGAATAGAATGCTTGCACGCTTACAAACATGTGCCTCACTACCATCACCTCAAATTTATGATGACCAAAAGTGATTATCATATTATTTCATCGAAAGTACAAAACGACAATTTGAAATTGTTTCACAGAAAGAAGGGTAAATGTGCTTGTCTCTTTTTTGTGGGTAACCACCAGTTATTCCAGGTACACACACAATCGTATCTTTCGATGATGAATGAATGATCATTTATCTTTGAATCCTTGGGTAATGTGATATGCTGGTTAGGACACTTGTTTTGCCTCTGTCTGCATTGATGGTATCATATGGGCCTCAACCTTTGTGGCTTTACATTTTATTGACCATATGCTGGTCACTTTCATTTCCAGCTGGACATGGTGGGCAGCTTATGTTGCCACTGACCGTTAGACATGTACTTTGCTTTCAAGAGTGCAGTTATGTAGGAGAAAATAAAAGTATTATACATAATCAGCGGTGACTATGTAGTGACTTGTGTTATGGTCAGCTGGCTGGGTTGAGTGACCGACTTGGCAGTGTTGATATATGTAGGCCTGTAAGTGAAATCAACATGCTGGTATGTGCGCAATGCTGCCACTACTCGTGTGACTGATGGCGCAACATATTCTACCGCACAGGTCATGTCAATACACTTTTCCTTCTTTACTGCATGTTTTATAGGGGAGCCAGATGCATGAAGTGGGAAGTACAACATGCTAAGTAGCACTCGCCTCCTATGGGGACCGCCAGTTTGTCTCCTGAGAAATATAAGCAAGAGAAATATTACAGACAAGAACCATATCACATGATGTTTTTTATGTGGTTTCAATGAATTGATAAAAAATCTGAAAATAGACATGCTTGTTTGCAATGTATGTATTAGGCCCCTTTTCAACTTTACATTGCATGTCATTGACTTGATGAGAATCTGTATAAAAAATATTGCTGAATCTTTTTGTTTTGATAATAATCATTGCTTGAAAAAACATGTTAAATGTAGGCCTACATTCCAAATGTTTTATATGAAAAGATATCAAAATGTATAAAGACTGAGCTGAGAGATAGTAAGATATAGAAGAAAGAACAGTGTGTGTGAGGAGCACATGCTTTTTGTGTAAGTTTAAAGCTTTGAAATTCACACAGTATGCTAATTCCTGCATACCTCTGCAATGTATTGTTTGAACAGCTGGATAATTAGTCAGCAATGAAAGCACCATTAGGGCCTCAAATTGTGCCAAAATTGAGCGGAGTGCCCCAAGTTTCTCTCTCTGCCTCGTCCTCCCGTTCATCCAATCAGCCATCTTCTCTCTTTCGCCCTTCGCCCGTCTTTCGTCAGCGGGTACCGGAGACTTGAGATGAGAGACTCGAACTGCAAGTTTTCTGTCACAACCAACCCATCTCGCGCAATTATCGAGTTAATATCCATCGCGGCCCGCGGGCACTGCGCGTCCAGAAAACCCCCCCACGTGTCAAGCAACAGCAGAGGGATATGGCATGGCGCCATCGCAGGCAGGATTCAATATGCCACGTGTCGCCCCAAATTCCCGTGCCCATGCAAATATTATGCTAATAAAGTGTCATTAGGGCTGCTGCCAGAGACTACATACCGCCGGTTGCCGCTCCGAGAGAGGCAAAATATAAAGGAAACAGTAGCCACGATCTTTTTTTTTGGGGGGGGGGGTTGAGGTTGGGATGGACGGACGAGGATTCTGTAGTATTTCTCATGCCCTGGAGTTACAGGCGAGCACTTACATAGAATAAGAGATACATCGCGATAGGATATGACTTGAGACAGCCGAATATATATATCTGATGGGTTGCCGATGACGACGATGACTCACTAGAAACATCTTTGCTTTTTTTTTGACGGTGGCTAATATATTGTTAGTGTTGGTCCTGCTAGTTATATTATTGTCTTCGATGTCAGGTTTTGAGGGAACCTCGGGGCGAGAGAGAGAGATAGCGCAAATTCCTCTCGTCCGCACAAAGCAGTCGGATGCAAAACCTCGGGGCAGTTTTCCCATTCCCCTGCATTAATCCCGCCATAAAGTGAGTTTATGTTACCTCTGCCACTGTGTCTCTTTCCTCTGCTTTGTCTTTTTAATTCCCAGGGAAAGCAGAAAGAAATTATGCATTTTCGGCCCAAATCAACTGTCAGGCGAAAGTGTGAAAATCTCACCCAAATTAGCAGTATCGGGTTTCCCTCGCCGCAAGTTATGAATACCAACAACGGCCCGCACTGATTTTTGGGGAAATGAAAATAAATCTGTTCCTCAGGCACAAAAAAGAGATACCACAAGTATTGAGATAATAAAGAGAACAGAGAAAGTGAGCTGGAGAAAGTGAGAAAGAAAAGAGAGAGAGAAAAAAAAAAGTATTTCTCTGCAAAGGCAGGAACAAATTATCACCCTACACCTTCAACCATTTTTGCTCCATTACGGGTAAACAAGATTTACTGAATTCGTTATAAGATTGCATAATCATGTGGGCTTTAAATATGCATGTATGTAAACAATAACAAAAAAACCTTTCTCTCCACTGAACTGAAATCAGAAAAACAGTAGGAGTGCTACATAAATCCCTAATCTCATTAGCTGTTTGTTGGGCCAGACTACTCATCAGCCATGGATTTGTTAATCGTTGCATTGATTTTTTTTTCTTTCTCATTCCTGTCCACGGTCAGATGCAGCATACATAAACCACAATGGTGGTGTAGGTCTGTGTACTGGTGGATGAGGCAGCGTTTTCCACATATATGCAAATGTTATTACCTCCACCGATCTAATAGGACATAATTACTTTGCCTCTACCCTTGTCTCTCTCTCTCTCTTCCTCTATATCTCTCTCTTTTATCTCTTTCTCTCTTTCCACATATATTCTTCTATCTCTCTATGTATTCCTCTCTCTATATATCTCTCTCTTTCTATCTCTTTCTCTGTCTTTTTCTCTCTCTTGTTCTCTTTCTTCTTCGGTGGTCTGAGCAATGAGTCAGTGAGTCGTGATCACCATGTGGTCTTCTACGTATGTGTAATTTGCTTTTAAGCATGGAAAAAAAACAGACTCCAAGAAATTGCGCTTTTGTACTTAGCATCCTCTCTGGTGTGTTCTGCAAAGAAGAAAAGAGTAGTAATCATTTGAGAAATGACAAGTTCAATTTATCAAAGCCATTTTAGAGAAATGAGGAATAAACGGAAGTAGATTGACAAATTACAGCAGTTAATTTCGGGTCTCATTTCCTTGTATGCATGTGTATATTGGGCCATACATAAGATGCAGCTAAATACAAGAGCAATAAATACAAGAGTTGTTTTATTCTGCACAATGGCTGATGTACCATGACAGTATGCAGAAAATGTTGCATTGATACCTGTACACACCGCCTCACATTTACGCATAATAATGAATAGGGCCTATATGAATGTACACATAGCACTTAACTACAGACAGCCATTGTACTGTATGATGGATCCTATTTCCCTATTGATGCTATATGTATGGCATAACAACTGGAACTCACAATAAAACCTGGATCTTGGTTTGTGAAGCAGTACAAATCATTCTTTATTTGAATATTTGCATATTTCTTTCTGTATGTAGATAACTGTCTAACTCGTAGCCAATGACAGGATAATTGTTAATAAAGAACAACATTTTTTGTCCCTTATAAGAAACATGACATTTAATGCATTGTATTGTATAACCTGACCTGGCATGTATGAAACAGTGAACTGTACAAGAAATTCATTGAGAGCCAGTGGTACTGGTAGCAAACGCGATCTGAGATTCCACTCTTCTCAAAATCTTATCATATGTTTGAAACTAAACTTTTGTCTGTCTTCTTTCCAACAACAGTGGGTGGAGTCTGGAGTCAGTTTTCAAAGGAGATATCAGACGTGTTCGGTGAGCAGCCCGGGCGACAACTGGCTCCGGATGCCATACCTCGAGCGGAAGGGCGCCAACCGAATTCATGTGGAGGTGAAATTTACAATGTACTCATGCACTGGCATTACTGACGCACAACTCTGCAAGGAGACATTCGATGTCTACTTTTACCAGTCGGACGAGGACGATGCTAGCGATAGCTCGCCGAACTGGACTGCCCCGCCGTATGAGCGGGTGGCCCGCATTGCTGCGGAGGGCCGGTTCTCGGACCCGGACACGCCCGATGAGAATGTCATAAATGTGCGGAGCGAAAACTTTGGGCCCGTGACATCCAGGGGCTTCTACATCGCGTTCCGGGACCAGGGGGCGTGCATGGCTCTGCAGCAGGTGCGCGTGTTCTACCAGGTGTGCCCGCAGGTTGTGCTCAACTTCGCGATCTTTAACCAGACGAACGAGGGGCAGGAAACGCACACGCTGGTGACGGTGCCGGGCACCTGTGTCAGGAACGCCCAGCCCGTACCGCCAGACACGGTGCCCCAGTATATATGCCAGAGCGAGGGGATTTGGTCGCTAAATCAGGGAGGATGTGGATGTTCGCCGGGATACGAGCCCCGCGAGGACGGAAACAGCTGTAAAGGTACGTTTAGCAAGGCTCAGCTCTTTATTCTTTATGTGTGTGTGTGTGTGTATGTCCGTCTGTGTGAGTTAGTGTTTGCGTTCATGATGGTGCATGTTAGTGAATGATCAAAAACTAACTTGTGTTGAGTATTAAGTGCCGCAAAATGTTATCTATGAGTCTTTAATGTGAGAGAGAAGTTCAAGTATTATAATTTGTTGCAGTGACATTCCTGTCCAATCATTGCATGAACTTGAGTTTAATTTGGCAAGTATCCCGTGGTATTTTTCCATGCTAAAAATGATGTGAATTGTCATGTATAAGGGAGCGAGTTGGGGGAAAAAAATGTGAACGACGTTGCGTAGCTGTTTTCGTTGAGTCTTTGAACTGCAGCGTTGCCATGGCAATGCTGCATTATGAGACATCATGGCCAATTACACAATGAGGCATCGATCAATGCTGAGAGTGCCTTCCAATGGCTGCGGCTGGAACAAAAGATTCTCATTCCTCTCCCAGTTTCCTTCCCTGTATGATGTGGTTGATGGTGATGAAAGATGAGAATTTAAAGTGAAAACAGTTCTCAAATGCCCGTGGAACTGCCCATATTTGCCGAAACATTTTTGCCATATGTGTGAAACAATGCCGTAATTCATAACCCCATTTCAGTTACGTAAAGATGAAAATGTGAAATATCATCCAAAGTGTTCAAAGTATTACAATCTCAGAGCATGGTTGCTACATGATTTTTTTTTTAATGATATATTATCGATAATTAATAAATCCGGCCACAGCAGTATCCTCAGATCTTCTGCGCTAGAGTGAATCGCATGCAGTCTGTTGGAAAAAGTGATTGCCAGGTCTTGATCGATAATCACATTTATCGTTCTACCTACCTACCACTGAGTGGGGACGGCACTTTAGGAATTAAAGTTTTGTACTATGATCAAAATTATTTTACACCTTTGGTCTCAAATACACCAAAACAACTCAACATCCTGACAGATCGCATCGGCCGGAGAAGTTTATCAGTCGACACTTTTGATGTATTGTGAGCAAATTCCAAAATGTGGAAGATGAATTTTGAGCCCTTCTCAGAACTCTGTTTTGACTTTAAACTCAGGGATACATCACACACTATTATGTCCAAGCATAGCAGAAATCAGTGCTGGCTATCTCAAGGTGGAAGATTAAACTGAGGGACTAATTGTTCATGTTGATATATTCTTGCTAGAGACAGTCGCCCTTTAATGTCTCAACAAAGGTTTCGCCAGATTAATGACGTACATTTGCCCTCATTTCGTGAAATTGAAATTGCAACCAGCTCTTTAATAGTACCTGGCCGGCGCAATTACAGTTCATTTGGGTTGTGCAAAAAAATCAAAAGTTCATTCAACGCCAATACCACCGACCTTCACTTCTCCAGTCTCTCTCTCCCTGGCAGCGGGGCTAAACACCCCTCACCTCGCATCTATATAGTCCGCGTCTCTCTCTCTCTCTCTCTCTCTCTCTCTCTGTCCATTTCGACTGTTAGGTGACGTAGAATTAATGTCATCCCCCGTCTATTTACCTACAGTCGACTGTCTAATTTGCTCGTGTCGATTCACGCTTGTTAGATCCCAACAAAGCTATGCAGTGGCAGCACACACAGACGCTAGCTGCTACCGGCTGCCGCGAGCAAGGCACATGGGCAAAGTCATCTCAAAACAAACCCATAACTCATAAATCAATGGTAGTGGATGTGATGACAGTCTTCACGTAGACCACAGACCACGTTATGAGATGCTGCTAGGATTGAAAGAAAAAAAGATTAAAATGTGACTGATTGCACATACAGTGCAAATACTATAACATACAGTGTCTGTTCTTCATATCTTCTTATGAAATTCATGTTGGAAATCATGTGTAATAACTTATGGAGAAGCTTTAGGAATGTTAACTGAAAGCGTGTTGGAACAAGGTTAACTGCATGTATATTATACATATGTGATTACGTGGGTTCAGTTTTCATACAAGAACATTTGTGCAGCTCAAGTGGGATAACGGTAAGCACTGTTAATTTACATTTTCTTCGTGAGCAATAGGCCCAGAATATTCATATTTTGTACAAATAATCATATAAATCTTGTATTTTTGGTATTAAAGTAGAGACATTCAAAGCAAGCAGAAAAATTATGAATACCGTATCTTCTGAAGATTGCAGAAACTCTAAAGTGCCAGCATGAATATGTATGTATGGGACTAAAGTTAGAGTGCCTTACAAAAAAAAAAAGCTCTGTAAGTGAATGTGATGAGATAATAGATGAGATATAGATGAGATATAGATTAGATTTTTTATTTGTGTGTGTGTTAACAATTGCATTAGAAAATAGTCCTGAGAAAAAAGTGATGAGATAATAGAAGTGAGCCATATTGTAGGTCCTATAGTTATTATTTATCAGAAATGGGCCATATAAAAGAAAGAAAAAGAAAAATATGTATATCTTTATTGTCCTCAATTAAGTGTTATCCTCACAGGTCCCCCAGTGGGACTGTTTGCTAAACAAAAGGGGTGATGATGTTTTCTTTTCTGCAACTCGCCACTGGTGCGCTCTCTTTCTTGACCTCGGGTGGAAACGGGGCAGCAAAAACAGACACGCAACAGACGTCTGCGATGTCTGGCATGATGGGAGGATGCAGGATGCTGGGAATATATAAATATATATGCCACCATGACGACACGAGGAAGTTCAACGACTATCATATCTCTTTTTGATGTGACGCTCCCTCCTCTCTTTTTTTTTGTTCGGGAGGCATCAAATGTAAACACAACTAGTTTTTTGGGGGGTGTGTGTGCCTTCAACAGGCGCGAAGTGATGCTCAGTTTATTGTGGGGGCGGGGACCATGCGTCTCTACGTCCCTTTGTCTTCCCTGCCTGGGATTGTGTCATCCCAAGTTCGGCTAAACAATAATTGTTTTTCTAGCGCGCTGTCCCTCCGAAGAATGAATGCACCCGAGTCCTGTGGTAGGCGCAATCATACCATCAACCAGAGGTTCATTGTGAGCAGGGGAGACGTGTTGTCTTAATTTCATCGTTTTCTTATGCCATTCATGACTGCAAAAGATGGGACATAGCAAAGATGGAGGCTATTCATGTTTATCTTTGGAGGTTTTATGGCCTGTGACCGTCTCGTGGTACTGGGACAGGTGGACTGGGGTCGCGGACCAACCCCCAGTCTTCCTGAGTGACGGAGGGACAGGAATATGTATAACAAGTAAAAAAACCTCAAAAATCCAACCAAATTCAAGTGCTCACTGCAGCATGACACAGCACACTGTGTACTCATTACACACGTGACTGCTGACACACAATCCAAGTTCTTTGAAGGCCCATTTCTCTTCACACCATATATTTTGGGGCAAGTGAAAGAAAGGAAAGAAAGGAGGAAAAGAACAAGAAATGGAACCGAAATAACCTTCTGGAGTATTGTGATGGCCTTTTGCCCCCAATTCATTCATAAAAGTAAGCAAGGCTAAGATAATACTTCTACTCTGGAGAGTTGTGAGGCCTATTATGTGTGTATGTATTGCAGAGAATGATGCTCCATTTGTGTACCGATCATAATTGTCGGATTTTTTTTTTTTTTTTTTTTTGGGGGGGGGGGTTCAAACAAATTCACTTGAAATCTATAGTATTATTTTCCCCTCCATTATGAAGAAGTTCCCAGTTATCAGGTCTGCTCCAAGGAAAATTCTTAATTACCTACCTGTACAACACACCAAATTATGAAAGCAATGTGATATTCCGGGTTGCTAAAATGGACACACAAACTTTATGAACTGTCGATATAGTATAATCTAAACATACCAAAAAAAAAAAAAAAAATTGCCTTGGTCTATATCTGTCTGTGTGTGATTCCCTCCTATGTCTAGATATCTACATCTTTTCTTTCTTGATCTCTCTCTCTTTCATAATCCTTCAAGAAAAAGATGCTTTTCCATCATATGATTTCGCTAAAAGATATGAATCTCTCTATATATGACTGCCTCTATCATAATATTTCTTTCACTCACCCCCCCCCCCTACTCTCCTCCCTCTATCCACAGTGAGTTCCCCCCTTGAACCCTACCTGCTATGCACACACTTGATTCAATTGCATGATAAATATGATTTGGCTGCCCCTGTTTGCCTAACAGTGCTTAGTCTCTTTCAAGAAGGTCATTGGCGAGGACTTCACAATACTTAGTTTTTCTTGCCTGTTTATGCCAGCCATTCCCTCCTACAATAACTTGTTTTTTCTCGATCTGTTGTACTGGTCTGTGTACACACCCTATAGATATGTTTAAAATGTATATGGTAGACTCTGTGTCTGAGTATTTGGTTTCCTTGGTACGTGTAGCTTGTTTGCATTGAAAATTTAGGTTGAGGGCCAATTATGGTCACTGGAGAGAAAATGCTGACAAATGGAAAACATAGACCCCAAGAGATTAATCATAGAAATTGAGTATTTTGAAGGATGCCATCAAACATTCTGCCCTAGATTTAGATACTTCAGCATTTGACAGATGAATCCAGTATGTATCGTGAGGTTGTTCCGTTTTACCTTAGCAGCAAAAGATCAACTCAAATGGTGCAATGTACAAAGTTCAGTATTAAAATCGGCACAAGGTACCCTTAATGTGTATGTGATGATTTGTGCTTGTGGTTAAAAAACAACATCTATTTTGTGGAATTATGTGATTAAGTTTTTTAAAACTTTGTATGCTCAGTCACTATTGCGATTTTGAAAATTCACCCTAAAGCAACAGAAAGTATCATGTGTACATCTCCAGTTCAAATAGTCCTTCACAGTAATTATGAACTCAGTAAATTTTCAATAATTTATTTACAGTGCATGTTTTGCTAGGCTTCTGTATACGATAATTTGGAAATGATTGTAGAAATTTCATATGCATGGAGATTAATACCTTTTGTGTTATAACTGTTCTCTTTTTTTGGACATCTCAAATTAGTCTACATCATTGTAACTGGATTTCTTACAGATACTCTAATTGTATTTTCTAGGCAGACATGTTTGTGCTCTTTTTTAAGCAGGGAGAAAATCGACATCTTAATCACCAAGCTTACTGCTTGGAGTATTTTATTGCTGTTTTGCATTTGTCGTGAATAGAAACTCTATGGCATCGGAGCTTGATATGGCGAAAAAAACATGTGTCACTACATTGATTCTTTAAAAGCAGCATTCATCAACCAAGGACATCCCATTGTTACTTGGATGTTGGATTATGTGCGGAGTCTGACCAATAATCATGTCCAATCGTGTTAAAGTCGAAAGATCATCTAAGTGAAATATGTATCACCGTTGACTAATGACGTTATCGGCTTGATTTTGAGGCGTGATGGGATTGGAATGCCAAACTTCTGAGGTGTAGTTCAGAGTTTGTTGCAGCTTGGTATGAGATAGTGAGATGTTCTGTAAGGTCATTGCAAGATTACGCAAGATCGCTGTTAAATGCCCTGCATTGGTTCAGTTGTGAGCCAGCAGCCAATGGGAGGATGATGGGGGAGAATGAGGTGGAGAGTGGTGCTGAAAGAGAAAGTTGTTTACGACAAACTGGCGAAGACTGCAGCCGGGGCATTGCTCATCAAACTTAGATGTTACTCGCATTGTCCCGACTTCCCGAACAAAGAACGGGGACAAAAGCGAGCCATGTTCGTCAAAGGCTGGCCCGCATTCCTCGCAGCGAGGCTGGACAATACGCCCAATGGAGTTTGCGTATTGATTATCGGGCGGTGAGCAAAGAAAAACATGACGAGATATTGATGTCTCGTCTGTGCCTCACAGCCCCAACCTCACAAACAAGCGAAACAAACAAGATGTGGAACTGGAGGGGGGGCCTCAAGTTTTTGAAGCAGCGTCTACGATACAGATGGTCCGTTGCAGCAGACGTGGGCCGCGTCTTCCGTGCGAGGCGTGACCCGAGAACACGGGGGGAAGGACATTTCGCTGAAAGAGACAATACTTTGCAGAGGCCTAGTCTCTAGCTCCCCGTGTGATCAATGTTCACCAGTTTTAGCACATGAGTGGTGGGGCCACTTTGGCTCTCGATCCGGCCCAGTTGTTATCCCACTCTTCGTCCACTCTATTATTTTGTGCCTTTGTTGTGACTTCAAGGCCACCGTAGGCTAGGGTTTGTGAGGGCGTAGGGGATGAATATGATTCCAATGCTCAGAGTCACGTACAGAATGCAGAACATGGCTTAGAACCGGAGGGGTAATCCAAGGTCCTTTTCTGTATGGCCCAGAACAATCAGTAATATTCTCTCACTGTGGGATTATTTAAACTTGAAGAGGGAGGGGGGGGGGGGGAAGAAGAGTGAGGAGGAGCTGGAGGAGCAAAAGAAGCCCTTTTGCACCCATGTTACTATCATTCATCAACACCCAGTCCAATATGCTTCTCAGCACTTTGAGTTTTCCCCTCATTCACAGCTACAATTATGCTCTATTTCATCATAACCTATCATGCACCTGTTGTACCCTACCATGCACTTTCTTCGAAAACTTTGAAAGATGTGCCCTGTACTAGTTTCTAGACAGAGCAGTGATGATTCCCTGCTAAAGCAGTGATTGAATTAACAGATGCCATCATAATCAATGCACCGCAGGCCGTATTCTTGCGGTCTCGTGTAGTCTCGGAAAATATTTTCATTTTTCCAAATGGACAGTATGAAAATTCCACCATATAGACTGTTAAATAAAATTGCTATCGAACAGGGTCAATTCATAAGAGGGCACAGCAGTGAAATCGTGACTGTCTGGGCATAGGATGGACTGTAGTTGTATCCAATTTCATGAAAGAGTTCATGCTTTTACTGAATATCCAGTAGGTATTGGGTCTCCATGTGTAGAATAATTTGTAACAAGCAACTCTATGAGAAAGTAGCAACTGTTTAGCTATGACAGCATTAAAAGTTAAGTCTGTAAAGGAAACACGTATGACAGTGTACGTGAAGTCTCTAACCCCTCCCCATCTCCAAATTAAGTATGAAATCATGTTATCTTTACCCTCCCGGTACCAAACTACTCTTGCATCCAAACTGTCTTCTTCAGATTGGGGTAAAGATGTTCCCTTCATACCATTCCATCTTCACTCTCCCGTTCCCTCGCTCTTTCATGTCGGGCCTTCTTCCCCCGACTCCTTTACGCCGATGTGATTTATCTTCTCTCGGGCCGTGATAGCTCTTCAATGGTTTGTCCCTGTCGGTAATGAAGAGCCGGGAGAGAGAGGGCGGGGGTCTTATCGAGGAGCACAGATAACCCGGGAATCAATCAGAGGGGAAACTCCGGGCTTGGGAGACGGGAGGTTACCCGTGATGGATAGTCACTTAGAAGAGTCCACTCACTCCCCCGATCCCTCGGCTGACGAGGGTTAAAGGTGCCGTTTTTCGCTGGTGAATACATCTTTAGAAATGAAGAAGAAAAAACACAGAGCCCTATGCCCTTTAATGTCAGTTAGAGACAAAAACAAGGAAATACAATTCAATACACACCAATAGATTTCATACTCTTAAAGCAACAACTTTACACTCATTCATACAGTAAATGTGCCTTTTATAAAAATAATGAAGATGATCACCATGGAAATATGTCACATAGTTGTGAGACAGAATTTTTTTTGTTTTTCTTGGCATTTGGGTAAACTGTTTCTTACGAATTGTATGCTTCCTGAATTACATGTCCTAAGAATGCAATTATAAAGTAATCGAATTGAATTTGAATTGAATGATATAGGCCTATTAAACAAAACAATAATGTACATGTGGCGAATAACAGTTTGAGTTCATATGATCTGATAAATGCATCTATATCATAACTTTTTGTGCAGTGGTACTTAGCTAATTTGGATTCATGCACTGGTGTTGCTTGTATAGAGGACAGTATTTTCTGTAAGGTCTGGCACTAGTTTTCTTTGTTTTTTTTGTTTTGAAGAGATTTGTTTTTGTTTTTGTTTTTTTCGTGGGGGGGGGGGTGGTGAGAATAGAAAGGGTGATGAGGGCCTTAAAGGGTACGTGGGAGAAAGCTGGGAGAGTTTCGATAGAAATTGATTGCTACAAGCTCTGAAGCTAGCTGGAATCTTGAACATGTCACTCCTGAGGTTCGTTTCAAGTGGCCGCATTCCCTGGCTCTGTTCTCGAGTTGTTAATTTCGAGGGCCTGGTGTGTCCTCTGTGAACAACGTGGTTCGCTGTCCCCCCCCCCCCCCCCCACCCCCACCCCCACCACCACCACTCTTGAGAAATAGGGCTTGTGTATGTGTACAGTATGTGTGTGTGTGTGTGTCACCAAATGTAAAGATGGCTGGAAAAAAAAAAAATTCTTGTCAATTTCCCTGCGTGATAGGCATCGAAAAGTGGTTCATACTGCCATGCTTCTTGCATTCTGGATGACAGAATGTCTGCTTTTACTTCCTGAAAGTGTAAATGTAATGACACATATATAATCAAAATTGAGCAAGTACAGGATATAAAGTTGTAGCAGCTATTGCAAGTGGATAATTTCTCTGCAGTATCTCATGATCTATATACCCTTAGATGATTTTGAATTGAATATTTTTTATTTTTCACTGGAGAATCAGTCTGTAATTGCAAACATCATCTGAAGTCTTTCAAAAAAAGAAAGAAAAAAACAAACAAACAAAAACAACCTGTGCTAATTATCAGTAAGTAAACTTGTTTTATGATCTGAAATATATATACTAAGATGAGGTCTTGACTGAAATTTGATCAGATATCTGACTTTGTGGTCTCAAATAGATGTAATAAGCAAATCTTCATGAAGAATGGTCACCTCTTTTCCTGTTGATACACACAAACATGCACAATATGTGGTCCCACGTGACCATGTTTGCGTTAGCTTTTTATGTGCTATGGTATTTTTAATAATCATCTTCAATTGGTTGCTAATCAACCACAGTCCATGCATGATGTGTAAACATATCATCTTGAAAAAAAAAACACTGAATTTGATATTTTTGTATATATCTTGCTCACATGGTCATTTTAATTGTTTTGTTTTATACTCTTTTATGCAATACTCTCTTTTCTAACTACTTTTCATAATGTTCGCCATGGGTAAATGGCATAAGTATAAAGACGCAAAGAATATAAATGTCTATGATTGATAAAAATGACAGGTCCTCATTTATTGATTGGCCATTTGATATATTTTTGCTTGGCCATTTGATATATTTTTGCTTGAGCAATATTCTATTTTCATTTTATCTTTGGATCCCTTTTTTTTTCTGAATGCGTTTTTCCACTCTCTGGCAAAATGACCACATGTCAAGTTATAGTTCCTTTAGAACAACAGCCAGGGATGTTTTACAAAAGAAGAGAGAGAGAAAAAAAAATTCTTCTGTTGCTTTTGGCATGTTTTATCTTGACACGGAAACATTCAGCCCCCACCAAACTGGAACACGCTTTGATTTTTAGTCGCAGAATATCACAGGAGCAGAGAGTAGAGGTCTCTTTCCCCCGACAGAGACGGAGATTGAGATGAAATTTTCTATAAAAAAGGGATGAATTCAGCAACAAGTGTTCTTCATGGTCATCTCTCGCCTCAAAAAAAAAAAGAGCAAAAAGTGAGAAATGATATTCGGGGCACAAATAATGAGGCGAGTGTCCTCCCCTACATTGATGTCATTATTTACATCCAATTGATTACCTCGCGGTTAACCTGATTAGATAGTCTGCGAACCGGACTCCGAGTGATGCGTGCAGTAATTGTCAACGCTCTATGCTGGACGCGGACTTCATTAGATGGGAGTTTTTCTCAGTTTGTGCACAAACAAAAATGTAAAGCCATCCGTGCCTTTGAAATACTTTGATACAGTTGTGCAGGGCACCCAAGTTTGTGTTCTGGGAGAGTGGATATTGAATAAGGGTTTTGTTTTTGAAGACTACATCTAGGAGCGGGAAGGTCATGTATGAAGCAACGAACATATCAAAGCAAGCACCATTGCATTTCGTGCAATCAATGAAGAGAAGCAGAGTCTTTCATCATTGCTACCTTATGGAAAGAGAGATAGAAGGGGGGTAGGGAGGGGAGAGAGAAAAAGAGATACAAAGAGAGAGAGAGAGATGGATTCAGTAAAGCAAGGAATATTGAATGAACATGTTGTAATTGACACGAGCGTCTGCCAGTTTGGTTGGAAGACCTTGCCATATTAACTGCCTTGTAGACTTGGCATTCCTGACAATGACTTCAGAGGGAAAAAAAGAGGCCAAAATAAAAATGACGAAGATAGAATCAGAGTAGGAAAAGAAAGAGATGAAGAGAGAGGGAGAGAAAGAAAGCAAAGAATATACCGATTTGCCGTTCCATCTTGCTCTAATTTCTAAAGTTGAATGTCACCTTCGAATGTATAGCGAGCAGGCGAATGAGAGAGAAAGGGCCGTGGAAATCAAGCGAATAACGGGCTGTATCGGGGACGGCAAGTCATCGATATTGCCCTTCCCTCGTTGAAAAGATGCAAGAAGTCTCGCTCGGCGATGATATTATAATAATGCCGTCAGGAATATCCAAATTTGATGCCTGTCAGCTACTCGCTGACAGAAGCTGCGGCCTCTCATCATTTCAGTGTACACGAGATGCAAAACGAGAAAAAAAAATGATGCTTTTTTTACTTCGTGAGAGAACTCTGTGCTATCCTTGCTGAATTTGTCATCCATTTGGTACCAGTCTCTTCCTATCTCTACCTCCTCCCTCTCTCTGTATATATCTGTATCTCTGTCTGTCTTTCTCAATCTTTTGTTTTCTCTCTCTGTTGGCAAGAAGTATTGTAAAAATTAAGAATTGTAACTTTTGTTGTCTCTGTAGTTGCAATGCTGCCCCATAAAAGCCATTTCGTCTGCAAGTGGAGTGGAGTATTTCTGGCATAGAGTGCTGAATGCAAAGAAAATTACAATGCAAAGATCTCATCTTGCATACCCAACACAAAACTTGGAGTTGCTATTTAGGGTGTATATAGCTCACACAAGTCTGTTTAGGATGCTTTAATAACAAGGACTAGAACATGCATCTTATGATAATAGTCCAATGTGTAGAAGCAAAGAGATGGTAAGACTTCATAAAATGATTAAACTCACTGATGGGTAATGAAGCCCTGTTACACGAACGGTGTGTAAACCGCCTCGGCCATAAATTTATTCATAAGTGAAAGAGCAAATTTCTTGTCCGCATATCCGAACGAACGACACATAATCAGTGTTCGACCGAAGAGCATTTGATATTTTCATGGTTCGTACACACTGGGTGCAGGAATATATATGCACAGCAAATTTTTTGCGCCCTCGAGACATTGCAGGCGAGTGGAAATCAAATGGCCACGGTGCAGGACATCTTTCTGTGTTAGCTATAGACTCCAGATTTGCAGGAATTTTTATGACTGGCATCTAGCCCTTGTGAATGTGATGTTTATTTAGCTTCCATGCCAATGGCATGTTCTAAATGCAGGAGGGGAAAAAAGAAAACATGGGGAAGGGGGGGGGCGAGAATTCCTGCATGTATCATATCGCATAGAGGCTATGTTTGCCGTGGGAAATCACGCATTCTCCTATACCCAGCAAATAGGTTGGGGCCATTATCATTTCTGGGGAGAGGCGGAAATATTGATTCTGCTGATGTGAATGGGAGAACAATTGAGGAGTATATGGGTGTTTTGGTTCAAAAATAGATGTGTGTCGGGTCTTTGCCTGTACCGAGCACAATATTCCATCGTCCTCATTCTAGAATAAATGTGAGCCCCTTTATATTTGATACATTTAATCATACATTGTGATAGTTTGGATATTACTCTCTCTCTCTTCCTCTCTTTCTCTCTCTCTGTCTCTCTGTCTCATTCTGCATGATTGCCCTAAAATACATTTATGGCATCAATCAACTAAGTATATTTTTGAATTAAAGGAAGAAACTACCTTTTTGTAAAACATGAATAATTGTATTTGATTGATTTAAACAGATTGAAATCCACAATTTGAAATTCAAATTGAAATTGCAATTGAAATTGTTCCTCCTGCTGAGACAGTCATGCAGTGTACCCTTCGTCAGTTGTCAAATCTTAGCACAGACTACTGTATCTGTGTGTTGGTGAATTTGTTTACTGGTCATTGAAAGCCTATGACCATAGTCACAAACATACAGCTGTAGATCATGGATAAAATGGCCTATAAATGTGCACATTTTCCTAATAGTTGGTTTCAGTATTCTTTGAAAAGATGGCAATCATCTCATATTATGAACTAAATGTTCAATGACCAGAAATGTCTAGATGTTATTTCATGTGCATGTAGATATGAGGATGTTATATCATTTGATATGAGTCATGGCATGCACACAGGGTACACGCTGGTTTCAATTTTGTCTTGACTTTACATCTGCTCAGAAGAAGCCCATGAATCTAAATTACGTTCACCCAGTAAAGTAGTATATAGCACTGAGTGATAGAAGGAAAGAGAGAGAGAGGAAGAGATAGAGAAGGAGAGAGAGATAGATAGCTCTTATTTCTACAACCTTAAGGAGATTGTTGAGTGAAGTTGTAGAGTGTTGCATTATGGGAATGATGAGTGATGACCTATTTTCCAGGCTTAGTCTCGATCAGAGGGAAAATTGAGGACACTGAGGCAGAAAAAGCGCATTTGTTATATATCCTCTTGGGCCGATGAACCTTCATCAGCCCTGATGCTGAGTGTTCTTCTTGCTATTTTAGCGGCTGATGAGCAGATTCCAGCGAATATTACGGGGCTTCCCGCCGTGCGCCGCGATTGTAACTCGCGAGGAACGCTTCAATCAGCGAAGTTGTACCCATTTTGATGTGTTGCCATGTGATTAGAATCTCTTCCAGACAAAATTGGATCGTGATAGGCCTGCTGCTTTCGCTTTACTCCTCTCTTATTTGAGGCTGGAAATCAAATTGAAGAGGAAGTCTGCAATCTTAAACATGACCACTGCCAATCTTGGCCAAGTACTCAGACATGTAATACATTCTATACCTCTGTACACCGTGTAATAATGTGCTAATAAATAAAGCTTATATATTGATACCAATGACTTCTACTACACAAGAAATAACAAATTTCATGTGAGTTTGAGATGAATTGTAGTATACTTGTATAGTACCGCTATTAAAAAGTGACATCAATTCTTATTCCAGCGGTTGCATACTGTTCTTCAAGAATGAGCTAGGGGCGTACATTCTTTCGAGATGGTTTAGGTAGATATATATAGCTTGAGAATTGTGCTGATGACTGCCTCTGCTGTTTGACGTGAGAGGTAGGATGCTGGTTTAGTTCATCAGAGAAGATGGATAAAGTTGAAAATCTATGGAAATGTGGACATCTATGGAAAGTGTTGGTCGTGTCGAACCAAAGGACCCTGCTTGTCCCTGTCTGGCAGCTCTTCCCATGACAAAAGCCCACGCACATCGCATCTCATGGACCGAACAACGTGACCACAGTGTGCAAACCCATAGAAAAAAAAAAAAAAACTAACTCCATGGAAGAGATGGAACTGTGAGGGCGCCAAAATTCCCACTTTACTCCCCAGCGACAGACACAAACGTGTAAAGCGAGGTTATTTCAAATGCAGCAAAGATAGTGGAAAAATAAGATAGACCGAAGGAGACCTATTGTTCTTTTTTTTTTCTCTTTCTCTTTTTTCTACACAATGTAACAGAAATGTTACCCATCTGGATCAGAGATGTGGGTGATGCCTGTATTTCTGTTCTTGTATTCTAAGCTTTCCCTCTTTTTTTATTTCTTCCTCCCTCCCCCCCCCCCCCCATACCTCCTCCTTCCTTCTCCAAGATATCTAGTAGCATGTTATTGTTCCCCATGTTTTGTGGGGTACGTAGTCAAAAGTCCGGGGGAGAACCGAAGTAGGTGTACCCTCGGGGCGTGACGCCTGAATGTGAGTCATGTAAGATTCATGCTCGGCGCACATTGCCCGCCCCGCTGCGTTTCGGCTCTGACGATACGCATCCTCGTTAACCCCCGGTGATTGATCGGCCCTTTACCCCACGCTGATGGACAGAACAGACATTTAGCCCAGGCAAATACGTCAAAAATGGGCAAAATGCACACAAACAAACAAACAGACAGATTTATGTCAGACAACCCCCCCCCCTAAAAACAAAACGACACCCAAACTTGGTTGGACATATAGGGGCAACCTGTCCTAATTTTTCCTTCCCATTATCAAGTGTTAGCAAAGACCTAAACTTCAGGTTTGGAAAAAAAGAAAGAAAGAAAGTAAAAGGAAAAGGAAATGGCCAAAAGAAAAAAAAAGAGAAAAAAAACCCTGTCATTCTCATCTCTCGTCAGTCGTATTTACCAACTCATCTCCTTACATGGCCAGAGCACCGATATTTATTTGTAGAGTCTCTGGCGTTGCATTACCGCTGATGACATACATACATAAATTGGGCATTCCACATCTTCCAAACTCCTTCATATTTCCCCATTCCTCTCCTTTTACTTTTTCCTTGTCCATCTTGTCAGCAACGGGAAGAAAGGTTTATGCCAAGATCACTTTTATCATCTTTTTTTTTTTAAACTCTTCTCATTTAGGCTTCTTTTTCTTGGGGGGGGGGGGGGGGGGAGGGGGAGAAGAGGCTCCAGAAAAGCAGGTAAACTAATATAACTATCCTCATTCAAGAAATTGGACTGGCCTGAAACTATGCAATGTGCAATATATACAAGAACATTTCTTTAAAGTCCCGATATGTAGCTTCCCAGTGATGCACAATTACAGGGAGAAGAAAAAAAAAATCCCCACATACCTAGCAACGACATTACTCTACCCACCCCAAATGATGTCCACTTCTGGAAGAGGAATGCGTGCAGGATGGAGTTGTGGGAGGTGATGGAGTCTTGTGCAGTTGTTGTCGTCGTTGCAGTTTGCTGCTCTCCTGACCCGAAATCCCATGTTTTTATGTGTTTCTAAGACCAAGGTTCTTACGGAAAAAGAACGCTTCTGGGCACATCTTGAAACTGAGATGTCATTATGTCGACTCCGGTTTGAATGTCTCGTGGGCGACTTCTCCCTCGCCTTCTTCTTCTTCTCCTTTTCCGTCTTTCTTCTTCTCAGGCTGTTGAACTGTGAATTTAGGGTCCACCCTCCTCCTCCCCCCCCCCCCCCCCCCATAAAAATGAAGAGCACAGAAAAAACTACAACAAGAAATCAAATGTAATCATTAGTCTTAGCCACTCAGCCTGTCCCTTTTGTAGCCCACCTCAAGTCTCTGTAGATGTGACTTTCTTGCATTGAATAGAGTTTGTTTGAGATAGACATAATAATATCATATGGCTGTGAAAATCCGAATGAATTGGTAATCTTTATGAAAAGGCTAAGTTTAGAAGTGATAGATGACAGACATCTGCTTGGCATATACCAATTGATCATCTTTTCGAGACGTCACATTTGTGCTTGATACCAGAAACTTCAATCATCGCGGAAGAGTCCTACGCCACCAAATTTTATTGCCACATTTTATGAGCTTGATTTTCCTAGTTGATGTGTTTCTCCAATGTGCTAATGTTGCTGGAAAAAAATGAAAACAAAAAAGAAAAACAACACACATAACCTTGAAATGTGGGAATAAATCCCACCTCGTATAACAGCATGCACTAAAGAATTATGGGTAGCTGCCATGTCATCATTTCTGTGGCGCCACTTGAAAATCTAATACCTCAAGGTTGAGTAGTATTACAGGAACGCTAATTGTATACCGGCATCATCAAGTTATATGTGGAAAATCAAGTTGGGTTGTTGATGTTATTCATTCGTGTAAATGCAATTTATCTGATTTTCATCGCGATGACTGATTTGATGCAGACATCTGTGTATCTGCCGAGCGAGTGATTTCCTTAGTGTTACCCTGCTGGGAAGTAATCTGCCAGATCGAGTCTGGACGGAAAAGACTAAGAGGAAATGCTGGAGCAATACAGCCATACAGTCGTGTGTTTTTCCACCTTTGTGCCTGAGCGCTTATCAAGCGAACGGGGGTCTAGTTGTTTTAGCTCACGTTTCAGCCCTACTTTTCCAATCTAGACATTTAGTTTCAAAGGCAAAGAGAAAAACAGAGGGAGAGAAAGAGAAAGATGGAGAAAGTGAGAAAAAATATCATCTTAACCACAGTATGCCTTCTCTTCCTCTTCCATGCACCCTTACCTCTTCTTCTTCGTAGTCTCATTCCTTCCTTGCCCCCCCCCCCAGTCCTTCCATTGCGCCCCTTCATACACTCGCCCCGTTCGCATCACAAGGGAAGAGAGGGGAAGTTTTCGGCGCGCGGGGCACAATATAATTTGTGTGAACAGTTCGGGCCGCAAAAATACACAAGCGAAATTAGAAAGCCCTCCCCTACCACTCCAGCTGAATGGGGGGAAAATTACCGCGGCTCGAATTTCGGGGGGACCGTCTCAGTATTGAATCAAGCCCCTCTTGTAGTAATACTAACAGGACTGGGTTGGAGACATTCGCCCACCCTTAGTGTGGGCAGGTAACAGCGAGGCTGGAAAAGCTAACATGTACAAGGGTTTGCATTTCCTTTTTTTCTTCATTCGGCCATCGGAAGGTATACCCCAAGATGAAGTGTGCGAATATGGGCTCCCGTGTTAGATAAATATGCTGCTTAAGTTGTTTGAAAACCTTAATTCTATGCCAGAGGTGGGTTGATAATGCACTCGTAGTGCATAATTCTAGCACTGCAAGGAATTGAAATGTTGTACATACTTGCAGTTCATGTGAAGCAAATCATTATCTTAATGTGGGAGTATCAAAAGTTCTAGATGCTTTTTCTGTCATGGAAAAAAACTTTTGATAATCTTGATGGAAGTGAGTACTGAACACTAGGAAGAGATATGAAATTCAAAAGTGCTTTGAGACAAGAAAGACCAACAAATTTAGGATGATGAAATTTTGTGCCAAAACACAACCATAAATTTTTTATGTAAACTCCCCTTTCCACAACAAGAGTAAGAGCGACAGAAAACAGTATCGTATCTAGCAGAGTATGTTTTATGTACCTATCACCTGTCTTTCCTCCTCTACTTCACCTCCCCTGTTCTCCTTCCCACCCCCCTCCCCCCCCCCCCAGTTTAATTATGAAGTAACAATATACATGCTAGCAAGAATCTGATGATATTAACCATCACGGAAGAGAGCTCTGCATCATTTTTGACATTTTGAGAGAAAGAGTTGTCTCTTACCAACTGCACCTCCCCCTCCCCTTCCCCCTTACTCCTCTCCCCCCTCTCTCCTCTTCCCCTCCCTTCCCCGCCCCCTTCCCCATCCCTCGTTTGTATGCGTAAGACTCCTCCTGGGGATCAGACTGTGCTCGGCTTTGATTTACGCTGCTTTCTCACGCCTGTACGCATTTCTCCGTGTGCCGCAGCTCGTTTGAGCATCTGGAGGGGGGCCCCCTCGCATATTCATGCTGTTTTCCCTGCTCCGTGTGTCACGCATCGCTAAACACGGAACACTCGTTCATTCCCCACTAGAGTGATAGGCTGGCAAGCGCGAGGGGGAAAAAAAAATCGTTCGCACTTTTCCAGGCTCTTCCAGATGCAGAATCGTGCAACACAGTGACTGCCGAATTCTGCTTCCTGAACACTTGTATCTTTTCCAGCGATGCATTCATCTATAGCAATTAAAGGGAAACTCCTTTGAAAAGCTAAGGAATTTACACAGTAAATAGTCTATATCATATGCGCATACTTTTAAGGTTAGTCCAATCTTTGTTTTTGTTTATAGCAATGACAAAATTGTGAGTAATACGTACGAATGCCCATTTTTCTTTCTTTAAAAAATTCTATTTTTGGAAGCCCCAAAACTGTTGTAGCTTCAGCGATAGCCAGCCTCTGCTAAATAAATGCTGTTATGCCAACAATGGGCAGAAACCACAATATCTGGTCTCCCCCAATTTTTTTTTTCCATACCATACACAGAATCACCAAAGAGTGCTTGAAAGGAAGGCCTGACATGATATAGATGCTCGTCTCAATCGGCATGACTTATGGCCCAAAACTGTCCTCATTCTGCCCCCAGATTCCACCCTTTTTTTGATGCCGTTTCAATAGGTGGATCTGTCAAAAGAAAACACCGTCTGTACCCCCCCCCCCCAAAGAAAAAAGAGAGAAAGAGAAAGAGAAAAAGAATGGACGATAGGGGAGCTTGTGTGATGGATCAAGCTAATTGGATTTTTACGGAATGGCCGCAACAATTTATCATCCCATCTTGACATTGACTTCTGTTGGCACTGGGAATATTTTCGGGGGGAACCCTTGTTGGTTTTTTGTTGACACTTTGTCGGTTTCACGTTTAGACTGGCTGTGATCCCCCCCCCCCCCTCCCTCCTTTTTAGCAAGTCTGTGGACTATTCTTATCTTGAATTTTTGGAATTCTCCTTGAAAATTAGCTCCATTTTTATCTTTCAAACAGTCACTGTAAGACCATCTGCTTTTCATGACCCTCCCACCGTTTTCTCTTTCGGCAATTCATTAGCAATACCCCATTTCAGGTGTACAATGTGCATATTTGTATTCATACCATTCAAGGCTTCAAAAATTAGACATATATGATGATGATGATGATGATGGTGATGATGATGATGATGATGAAACAGCATTTATATAGCGCCATTTATCTGTAGAAACATTCAAAGGCATCCAGCTCCCACAAAGTGTCACACATAATACACAAAGTTGCTGGAAAAGATAAGAATATAAGTATATAAATGAAAAAAACATATAAATGATATATTTTCAATTCTACATACATGATAAACCTATATATTTTAACCATCCCCTTTCTTATATATAAGTGTGTATGCATACACATGCTCACACACATATGCAAGTGCCTCCATCTGAGTATTAGGCCAGACTCCACATTACCGAGATGCGGAAAAGATGCGTGATGATATTTTGTGTGCAGCGTCAGATGATGGCTTGAAGAGTGTTGGAGGAAGGGGGGGGGGGGGGTAAGGGGGTAAAGGGATGAATGAAAATGAGGATAGGCTCAGCCTCCAAGGCAAAAAATGAAGCAGGGGGAGAGAGAAAAAAAAAGTGCAGGAAAGAGCGGTAGACATAAAGGAGACACCATGGGAGGGGGAAAAAAATATTCAAGCTTGAATTATTTTCGCAGTGGATGTGTTTCCACTGAGGACATATTTTCTAGGTCCGTGTCAATAATCATAAATTATTCATCCCTGGTTTAGAACTAGGGGTAGTTCTCTGTACATGATACAATTGACTCCTCATCCTATCCCTTCCACTTTTTTTTCCTTCTTCTAATTTTTCAACTTAAAGGGATAAGCTGCCAGAATTATGTTAAGATCTAATGTTTTTCTGAAATATGCTTACCACAACCAGCATATATCCTATCAGACCAGAACAAAAGTAGAGTTATGGGGCCTGTATTCAATAATCCTTGGAGTTGTAAATGCATAGTTTGTGTTGGTAGTGGTATATAACATTGTATCAATCTTCCAGGAAAAATATCTGCAGGCATGAAGTTGAATTTGATATTGTAGTGAAAGGGATGGAGGCTCTACAAAATAACATGTGTTCTGGTATATCTATTATATACCCCAGTGTAAAGGTACATGTATCTTGGAACAAAACAAAAAAAAATGGCGAGTTATGTTTATTTCATGTCATATCGTTTTATTGCTGCATGAATTTTAGATATTTATGGAATATCCAGATGTTCGGTGCTAAATTTTGATCCAAATGGAGCTGTGTAATTGCCATGTTCTACATGTGTGCACTGCACACCTTCAGTGACATATTTTTTTATATGTATTGATTTGAAGAGCTTGCGTGGCTAATGATATTACCGCAAAAAAAAATCAATATAAAACATGCTTCAAGTATATGTATATAAGATGGCAGTTTTAAGACAGAAAGATATTGGACTTAGATTGATATAAAAAAGAAGATTATTATCTTTTTCTTTTATATTGTGACGCTATACAGAATTTCATATTTATATTGAAAAGTGAGTTTCATTCTTACCTGTCACATGTATCCATATGATTCATAAATGTCCAGACAACATGTTTGTGAAAAGAAATGAAATTGTGAAAGAAATTGTAAAAGACAGGATTTGGCCTGATGTCAAGCCGTGAGTCAGCCTTTGAGCCTGTAACAAAATACTACTTTCGTATCGTTCGACTAAAAAATTGTAGTGGAAAATAATTGATGCTCAATGACTTTCCCTTTTTGACTGTGATGCAGAGCTTGCTCACTGACCCTGTTTTTACTTTGCGACTGGAAACGATGGACTCCTTTTCTTTGTTGATGTCGCTCAATTTGAAAAGAAATTCACGTTTCATTTTTTCTCTTCTCGGATCTTTGAGACTGCCTTAACAAGAATGTATGTTTTTAGTGCTTTTTTTTCTCCCTCCCCATAGCCTTGTGTCTTGCAGCGTGTGTTCTCTGTTTGACACTTGTCACGCAATCTCCCGCGGAAGTCCTCTCTACCTTGCTGTTGACATTGCTGATGGTGTGTAAAAAGCACATATTTTTCTCCCCTTCCCTTTCTCCACTTGCCGTTTCCTCAGAAGTAGTGATACCTTCCTCCCTTTTAAAGGGATGGTATAGTATCTGTTGAGGTGAGGATTCAGCTTTTAACATTTTGCGAGATATTTAGAAACCTCTCTATGAAATGTTACAGAGCATACAATTCTACGGGGAATTGAAAGTTTATTTAAATGATGAAAGTCGGTTTTGAAATGACTGAGATATCCAAAATAACAAGGTAAAACGAAGAGATCCTGATAAAAGTTGTGGCCGGTCATATTCTATTAGGGTCACTTTTTTGGATATCTCAGCCATTTTAAGACCAATTTTCATCAAATAAACTGTGAATTCCATTAAGAATTACATGTTCTTTCATATGTCATAAGAGGTTTCTCATTATCTCACAAACGCATGCACACACACACACACAAACAAACAAGTTGGAAACTTACAGCCCCATCTAAACCAAAACTGTACCATCCCTTTCATAAAGGTAGTGGTTCTCTTTTGTAAGCATCCCCAGTTTTTCACACAATTCTGTACGAAGATTTTCATCTGGCAATGGAAAGGAAAAAAAAAGCTTGTACTAAGAGTAGAGAAGAGCAATACTTTAGGTCTCAGCAATGACAAATGATTTTTGTTAATACACTTTCCCATAAATGCACATGTTGTTGTGTGGATGCATTTGTGTGTAATTCTTGGTAGAGTTCTCTTTTTTTGTTAACCTTTGCAGTACTATTGAAAATATGGTGTTTATGATGTGAATGGTATTTCAAAATATTGGTTGGGAGAGGGGTAAGCCACAGTAGGATTCGTCCGTTCACGTTTGCAAATGTTTGGCGATCCTCGGCTGAGGGTGGCTACTGTCCGAAATCCCTCTTGTTCTCCGTGAATACCGGAAGATGCATCGTATCCCAAGTGGAGCTTGGCTACCTGGCGACCGCAAGGCAGGAGATTTAGCGACGCGAAAGCATGCCACGACGGGAAAAAAGATGAAGGAAATGGAAAGAAATGGACGGCGGAGGGGAAATTGACAGGTGAATAGATGCGTGTCTGTCTTGGGTTATGCAGAGAGCAAGCCTTTTGTATTTGCGTAGAGCGGGGGATGGATTGCTGTGTAATGGAAATATGAAATCCCACTGCAGGGCTGAACTGTAAACGTTGGTTGTACGAGGAAAACGGTAAAGAAAATCCATGAATATATTCCCCTATTTTTTCCCCAATAAGTAGTTTGTTAGAGTGTGGATTCAAAATTGGAAATATATCTCTGATCTAGTGAGAGTGATTGTGTAAATAATTGTACCAAGCAGTATAGTAATAGACACAAACGTAACAAGACGAAGTGAATTCCCCTTAAGCAGTGACACCTGCCTGGGTGAATTATACAACTGTGTCTAATGTACAAATACAGTATGCATTTTTGGAAAGCCAGCAGAGCATTATAATAATGCTCAAGATATGTCCTGCTTATCTTATGTGATGATACAATCATTTGTAAATTCGATCACAAGATATTGTTAAAATGAGAATGGCACCTTGAAGGAAAATACATAATGTAAAGATGCGTACTGCGTTGGACATTGTAGAACAAATACAGAATGTTTACTTTTTGTATTTGTGTATGCATATATTTGTGTGTATAATTTATATAAGTTGTACATACATATGAAGAGTTTGTTTGCAAAAACCGACAAGTCCATATTTGTCAAATGGAGATATTTGCGATTAAAGGTCAAGAAAAATAAAGAGAATAATAAGAATTTTTTTGCTTCTTTTGACCATAACTTCAAAAATGTACCTTTATATGTGGTGACCAATATATCATTTTAAAGGTATTATTTTGTACTTTTTGATAGAGACCCTACTTCAAAATCTTCAAAAATGGACTTATCGGTTTTTGCAAACAAACTCTTCATTATTCACGTAACAAGGTGTGTGGAATAGAAGTCTAGCCAGATAAAATGGTATAACTTGCATTAACCATCTGGCGATGTGTGAAGTGTTATCAATGCGTTGTGATCTCTGGCCACACATCGATTGATGACACATCCTTTTTTTGTTGCCATGATGAGATTACGATGGAACTTTTCCTTTGTCGTTTCACCATTGAGATTGTAACATAAGTCTCCAGCTTTGGTTGAAATCTTTTCATATTAATCATACTTGATCTGTATGGGCAAAAGCACTTCCAGTGTTGAATCATATCCAGACGCTGTGTTATGCATACTAATGAGCGGATTGCTCGTATACAATGTGCTGTCGATTTAAATGGTAGTATTTTGTGATGAAAAAGAAACTGTGGGAAACGAATAAACAGTCTTGTGGATGTTGAAATTATTCCGTTTAGAGACAACACCAAAACCATTAACGGTTTCTTCAATGGCCACAATTTGACCGCTCTCGTGCAAATTCAAGTCTTGGCGTCTTCCCTCTCTCTCCTCGCTTTCGTTGTTATGTCAGCCATTTCATTATCATGAGGAAATCCTGGTGCTAAAAAAAAAAAGACAGAAAGAAAAAGTGCTCATTATTATACATTCACGTCGCACTTCTGCGGCATTCCTTCGGTGAATGCGTCGGCAATTAATCGCCACTCGCCGGTGCCAGACTTGCGGGCCGGCGCTCTCTCTCCGGCGTACGGTTTCACGACGCAGACGCCTCCCTGAATATGCATGTTTGCCCGGCCCGAACCCACAAGATGTGAGGCTGAATGGCCCTCCAAGTCACAACACAGAGCCCCCCTACAACTGGCTGGTAGCATGATATATCCCAGCCAATTCAGAGAGATCACGCGAGAAAAGAAATAGAGGAGGAGGATCAAAGAAAAAGAAAAAAGAAAGACATACAGGAATAATAAACTCAACAGGGAAAAAAAATGGAGAGGGATTTTGTCTTTCCTTGGAGAGCTGAGTCAGAAAAAAAGGCGATGAATAAATAGACCTGATGTAATTTCTGGCACCACAGGATTTCCATATTCTAAAATGCTGTGTTTTCTGTGACTGCTGCATGTCTCGAACTTAGTCTCACTTCCAGACCTCGGTCTTTTTAAAATTCCTTCCATCTTGAAGTCTGAGGAAACTCTCTCTCTTACATATTGTGTATATCATGCATTGTGGTATGTCAGCATTCAGATATTTTCGGGAAGGAGCATGTGAATGTGTGTGTGTGTGGGGGGGGGGTGGTGTTATCATAAATACCTACCCTCAAAAACTAAAGATCTAACTGTATGATAGCAAGCCAAGAACCAAGAGAGTATCTGTACATGATACGATGAAATGACCGTATCACCCATGGACTTTGTTGATAAAACAGGTGTATTTGCACAAGTGTTAGAGAAAGGAAAATATGGATACAAAATGCCTGGAAGCCAGACTACATTTGAAGTCAAAATCTAGCTGTATTTATGCCGAGTTTGCCAGAGAGATGATATGGCCAGCTGCGAGAGTGGGCGATATACTGTGTTTAGTGTGGCTCAAATGGTGCAGGATATTACGCGGGGCTGAATTTCATGCCGAAATCTGCTCTCGTACATTGCTAATGGAGACCAGAATAAAAAAAAGAAAGGAAAAGAAAAAGAGGAGGGAAGATGAAAAAAAAAAGAATGATGAACTCTTGACCAGTATCTGCAAAGGTAGACTATACACTAGAATAGTAGGCCTAATATAATGCCTCGAATAAATCTGGCTTAAAGAGGCTCGGGTAGTGTTGGGGTAATGAATTATATTGTAGGGCATTTTGTTTTCGTACATTGCACATGCAATCAATTAGGATGAGATGGGAAGATAGAAACATTAATTAATGCATATTATCACACCTTCTAATAGTTCACTGAAATATCTATGCCGTATTCCATGAATAGTTCATGGGGGGGGGGGGGGGGGGTAGGGGAGGGGTAAGGGAGAGGTATGGGAGGGGTGTGTTACCAAGGAGATAAGGGTATTGGAAGTGCTATTTAATCAAGACTTGTATCATGAGTGGACAAGGTGAAAAATGTAACCATAAGAAGGAAATTATGTCATATGTGATGTCACTGAAAACATTGTCTCACCCTTCATTGTCAGAAATTCTGGTTTTGATCACACAACTCCCCACTATTGAGCACATGCCAACATGAAGATTGTGTAAATATTTACTTCTGAATATGTCCCATACCTGTTTTTTTTAAATCCCTTCGTTAATGCCCCATCAGAAGTTGAGCATGGGCATGCTTACTACTTGGCAAAAAACCCCACGAAACACACACACACACACACAAAAACCCAACAACAAAAACAGCAGCAACAACAACAACAACAACAAAACACCCCCCCCCCCCCAAAAAAAAAAGGGAGAGAAGTTTTGAGGGCAGACTAACTCCTACTAGCTTACAAGTTTGTTTCTGCTGATGTAGATAATGACACAATCCTTTTAAATGTGTTTGTTTGTTTGCGTTGTTGTTTTTTTTGCCTTTGTAAAGTGGCATTACACTTGATACATCTGAAACTCGTCTATGAATCCAGGATTGACTGCCAACCATTGTAAATTCTGATATTCCTTTTTTTTTTAATGAACGTAGGGGCTGGGAAAAAAAATATGGAAAAACTTCTGACTCACCATCCCTAGACAATATTTAGCTCATGAATTAAAACCTGTGGCTAGCAACACTTGTAATTGTTACCAAATAAATTATATGTATCATTGCAAGGCAATAAAGAGATCGAGAGAGAGAGAGAGAAAAAAAAAAAGAAGAAAGAGAGGAAGGAAAAATTCACAGCTCTTTTACTGCCGCCACATTTGCATCTCAATATGTGATTGATTTCCCCAAGCCTCTTGTTTTGCATGGACCGCACGGAGCACCATCAAGAGAAGAATTTCCAGGCTTTGGAATTGGCTGTTGCGATGAGGCTCGATCGGAGCTGCGTGTGGTTACAACCAGCAAAACCGATTGTCATGTTTTAAGTTAGCGTTATTGCATTTGATGTATTTTTTTTTTTGAATGCCTGCCATCTTTTGTGTTTGTATGTTGTTGTTTTTTTCTGATCATCCATCCAAATTTATATGAGTTTCTGTCTATAAAATGCCATTCCCATGGTGACGTGGGAAATCAGGAGAAAAAGAAAAGAGGGGGAAGGAGGCATGCTGATATTATGAGACTGAAAATTTCATTAATTGAGTGAAACTCAGTGCTATGCGACTGATGCATTATTGCAGGTTTTCCTCGCCTTACCAAGTGGATAGAGGATTAGCGGAAAGTGCAGAATTAAAAAAAAAGTGCAGTGTCGCATGTTCATTTTTGTGTAGGTATAGAGATATATTCTTACTTTGTGCGTTCATCTCTGTTGTATTTTCATATTTTTGATTTTTTAGCAGTTCAGTCAGTTTGGACACTTATTATGTCCATGTGGGAATTTTTTCTATAGGTGTAATTGTCTTCATGTGCTTAATGATTGCTTTTTTTCTTTCTTTTACATTCAGAACTTGATATCTTGTATTTCTGTTTTCCCCTTTCATTCAGATCCTTTCCTGTCCTTTTCTATTCGTCGTATCTCATTGTTCTCTTGCTTCTCCTGATTTTTGCGTATTTTTAGCCCGATTCTCGTTTGCTTAGAACTCTCTTGATCATTTTCTGACTTGCATTCTTACTGTCTTCCATGCTGAAGCTGAGAGTCAAACCTTCAGAGAAGAAAGGTGACGGGCTGATGACAAAAATATGATTCCGTTCTATGTAGCATAGATCTGTAAAAGTTTGGTTTGGAAATGGCTTCTATAGTGAACTCGTCCATTGACTGAAGTGCTTTTGTCTTTTTATTTTCATTTTCCGAGGCCATTTCGGAAGGAAAATGTAGAGGAAAATAGGAACAGAGAGGACAGAAGAGTGAGCAATGACATGGCTGTATATCATAATCGTCCGCTCTGGAAAGAAAGGAATCCTAGCCTTGAAGGGTTGCAAATAAAACAGCTCTGGGTTTGTTGCCTTTGACAACAACATTCTCCCTGTTCCACAAGAATATGGGGGGGGGGGGGGTTGGGGGAGGGAGGTGGAGGGAGTTAAGGATAGGGCAAAGAGGGTGTGGGTGGGAAAAGTTATAAGGGGGAAAAAACAGAACACATGTTGGGAGTCATGTTCAGATACTACACACCAGATATCCTGCCAAACCAGAACAAACACGGCCAACATAAAATGGAACGGCACAGCATTAAAAAAATCCCTGCTCATGAAAAAGCAAAATAAACTTCACCCCTCCGACCAGAAGTGCGAAAGCGAGAACCAAGTGTGGTAGCCAAGGTCTGTGCCAGACTATATCGGGAGAGCGGTGAAATGGACGATGGACTAGAACACCCCGCTCACTCAAACTGCCGCTATGAAAATACAGACACGGCCAATTTACTTTTGATATAGTGGAGCGGTAGGGGTGCATGGGTTGACCGTCCAGTTGCTTTTAATTGTCACATGCAAGGACGATGAATGACGGAGTGGAAAAATAAAAACGGGGTTCATGTCTCTTTGTGTATGTGTTTATGATGACCTCAAAGCCTTTCGGCTGGACATTATCACTGTTGGTCACCGGAAGTCTGCATGTTTTGCTGTTTGACTGGGCTAGCCTTTAAGTTCAGCCTCTTTGGTAGTTTCCTTAGGAGCGGCAAAGCTGAATTTGATGATAGAAGATATAATTTCCCACATATAAGAGTTTACAGCAGGTCAAGTTCTCTTCCTGTTTAATTTTTGAGTATTTTTTTTTCTTTTTTGAGTCCCCACAGTGCAACATAAAACTACATAATACAACTGGAGCAGATATTTTACGATATGTGCAGCATACAGATAATTGCATCCTTTTAGAGACCATCTTTAACCCTTTCCATGCCGGGAACTTTACACAAGGTGTGTGTAATAGGTTAGGCAAAGGTTTCAGGGAAGAAAACGCAACTCTGAAAAGAGAATAAGTATGTGCTGGATCTTGTTATCAAATGCATAGCTCCCACCTGTTAGAAGTTATTGGTCAATACTCTTCTATGGCAGTGTACATTGTAAATGTCTGTTGGACACATATGCTCATGTGAGTCGTTGATTGTTCGTATTGACTCAAGCGGTCTGGAAATAAAAGACTAGAGAGAAGCGTCCAGTTGCTGGTCTCCAACGGCTTGTTGTCAGTTGATATGCCCAGTTCAATTCATAAAGTCCCTATACCCTATTTTATGCGCACTGTTTGTAGACTTCTAACCCAGCTGTTTATCCAGTCATCCCAGTACAATACCTTCATCGACGTACACAAACTGTGCTATTGGGTATGAAGCCTGCATGAAAAAGACTGGATGAGAGGCCATCTTCCAAGAGAGAGGGGGGGGGGGGGGGGGCAGGCCAAAAAAGCAATTTTCCTCACTCGCTGTTTACATACAAATGACCTTTTCATGATCATACCCCCAAGCTTTCACATCTGAAATGTACAATTCGAGAGTCGCAGAGAGTGCGATGTTACAGAAATTCTGACACTTGTCAGGAAAAGGTGAAACCCTTGAACAAAATAGTTTGCATAAATTCAAACAGGGTCATTGTGCATGTGCGTTTGTTTCTCATGCCGAAGTAATAGGCCTACATGTTGTGTCCTCCTATTACATGTGGAACCTCTCCCCTTGTAAAATCATGAATATATATTGATTAATTTGGTAGAAATGTGTGGAAAAAAGCTTCTTTTTTGTAGGAGAGGATTTTGTACTAGTTTGGATGTCTTTTCAGAGGTACTGTTTGCCGTCTGTGTTACCAAACAAACAGGGCTGCTTCCTCGAGTCATCTCTCTGTTTGTTAACATTATCGACCAGAAATTTTTTTCCAAAGCTAAGAGGCGATGATGCCCATGGATGAAGATATTGGATATTGGATGCTTTTCCGTGTATACATTCACCTCTATTCTCTGTTCGGAGGGAGGTCTGTGGACCAAAAGTTTAAAGCATGGACTGTAAAAACATGCAGAGATTGTTGAGGAGATAAATTTGTATTGTAAAGGAGGCAGAAAAAAGAGACTATTTTCTTTTGTTCTCCCTTTCAACGAGGGTTAAAAGCTTGTGATACAATTTGATTCTGTACCCCTGCGCAATGAGAGCGGTTCATTGATCGAAATCGATGGAAAACATTGTGATAGGAGCAAGTCAAGCCGAGGGGGAAAAAAGTAGACTGAATCTGTTACTCTCACAACGTGCATATTCCATTGTAAAAAGTATGATATGGGAGATTTTAAAAGTGGGAGATTTTAAAAGTGCACGAAATACCCGTAATCCACAGTGTAGGAGATTTTAACTGTCTGTGCATGCTGAAAGTGAGGTTTTGTACCTGTAGGGCGTGCATACATGCGTGTATGTTAAAATATTCAGTGATGACGAGAGCGCCAGTGGAAATTTGCAAATATTCTGCCTCCCTGGAGTAATGGATGCAATTCCTCGCACCTTCGTTTCTCTCTCACAGTCTTTGACATATCTAAAATTTGATTTATAGCTCGGGCAATGTCCACGACTTCTCGTCAATCGGTAATTTCTGAGAGTCAGTGACATTGAAATATTTGTGAGGGTGCCTTTCTTATATCAGTTATCAATTTCATAACCTTCATATAGTATCATGCCAAATTATATAAAATGTCATTGTCATGACAATGATGCTGATGATGGTGATAAAGTATCATATCATTATCATTTTCATCCTCATCATCATTATCTTTATTATTGGTACTTGTTATCAATCATCACTGTAAATTCATTTACAAAAACCCCAGGATTCTTTGCAAAAGAAAAAAAAATGCACTTCACTTGTCATACAAACTACATATCACCATTTATTAGAATTTTCTTTTAATTCATACGAACCATGTACTTTGCATCCTTTAATTGCAACATTCCTGATTAAGGTGTTACATATTTCAAGATGTATTCAAGACGATAGCACCTCATTGTTGCCTTAGATGGAACGGAACTTGGAAGAAGGGGGGGGGGGGGGAGGTACAATGTAGGGGGGCAATGGGAGAGAATGAGTTTTTAGGCTGTGTGTATCTCTGTCTGGTCGGTGCTTTTATGTGGTGATTAAAACAGCCGGCCTGGGAGACCATGTTGATGTCATTAAATTTATATGATGTGTGTGTGTGTGTGTGTCTGTCTGTCTGTGTATGTGTCTCTGTGTGTATACACCTGTGTTTTCAGCCTCGTGGTGTGTGCAGTTGGGCGTGTTACGACATTGATGATGACACTGGTGTTTACATATGTTTGTACAAGTTCCTGTCAAAGACATGCCATCTCTGACTTATATGGATGAGGTTTATGGGCGCAGTTTTCGCCCCCCAAAAAGACATGAAAATATACACCAGTATCAAGGTTCTAATACCACTAGCACACAATGGTGTGCATATAAGGAAATCTTATAAAGTCTTCATTGAAACTGAATTATCGATAAGGAATGTTGTATATGTATATATTTCTATGATGGACGAGGGTTGCGTACATGGAGAGGAAAAACAAATGTCCAAAACTTTGAGATATATCAGGGACTGTGTGAATTAGAGCACCAGTCCATATTGTAGGTAATGCAAATGATGTGACCATTTTAGCTCCCTGCCTTGTTGGTTCACATGCCCGTAATACATTCCATGTGTAGTTGTTAATACAGGGACGGACGAGATGAACTGGGAATGGAATGAGCTTTCAGTCCTAAAGATGCACTGATATGAAAGAAAGAAAGAAAGAAGTACACTAACATTATGGGTAGATATTGTCAGTGACTCGTTCGATCTTTGTTCATATTCTGTGAGATCTGTAACAGATGAAGCTCACATGATATATCTTCATACATCTTGGTGCTTAATACCATAATCTCCTTAAAAGTGCCTGGACATCTTTTGCAATACTCTGGGGATCATTGTGAGAGATATTGTGCATAAAGGGGAAAAAATGTTTGCAAAATCAATTCCATTTTCAGCCAGACAATTTTTGTAGTTATTTATTCATTTTTCCCCTGCTTTCTTTGGCAGACAAAGAACCATGCCACCAGGGGAAATCACTCCATGCTTAATTGTGGTTTCAGGATGATGTTCTTTTATTCTGGTATCTTATGAGATATCTTGGGATTATATCGAAAGAGAATAATTGCTGAAAAAGAAGAAAGAAACAGCAAAGAATATAATGCATGAAGAGACTCTTGCCCATGCTATTTTGCTCCTCCGTGTCCGTTTGTGATATCACCGGGGCGATATCAAGCTACGAAATTCGGAACCATTTTTAATTTCCTCTCTGCGTCGTCTGTCGTGTAGCTCACTGAAAGGCAGGTCTCTTATGATCTCCCAGTTTGCAAGTTGGTGCTTTGCACGTGAGAGAAGCTGAGACCAGAGATAGACAGACAGATAGATAGATAGATAGATAGACAGACAGACAGACCGACAGACCGACAGACAGATAGACAGATAGATAGATAGATAGGTAGATAGATAGATAGATAGGTATAGATAGATAGATAGACAGACAGATAGATAGATAGATAGATAGATAGATAGATAGATAGATAGATAGATAGATAGATAGATGGATGGATGGTTGGATAGATAGATGGTTTAAAAATAAATGAAAGGATAGATGAATAGAGAGAGAGATAGAAGCTTTAGAGGAAGGAATGGACTAGAGAAAGAGAAAGGGAGAGGTCAAGGTGCAGTAGGCAAAAAGGAAAAAGGAAGCAGATTGAAATAAGAATGATGAATATATCAAAATTCATATCTCTCCAGTTTTCTTTCACTATGATACATGATATATTATGCTTCTCTCTCTCTGTTCTTGCTATCAATCTATACGTGATATGATTTTTTTCTCTCTCTATTCATCAATTTATCTATCTACCTATCTATCTGTTTATCTATCTACTATCTATCTATCTATATGTAAAGAGAGAGAGAGAGAAAGAGAGAGAAAGATAGAGATAGATAGGTAGATAGATAGATATATAAATAAGTGGTAGATATATAAATAGAGAGAAAAAAATCTTATATGTAATATGTGCTGGTATACGTGCAACTCTACAGTCTCCATTAAAAGAATGATGGCGAAAGATTTATAGAGAGAGAAAAATAGAAAGAGAAAAGGTGTTTTTGTTTGTTTGTCTGTGTGCGTGCCCAAAAGACCTCAGATGGAATATTGATCGAGGAATTCTCCAGCTGTTATTATCCAGGATATTGCCGTATTTTTGCTCCTAAGAGTACAAGTTCAAGGATACATCCTTTCTGGGCAAGATGGATATTGTCAATAAATGTGAAAAGACATTTAGACTCGGGTTGTTGGAACTTTGCCTCTTGCCAGCGATCAGACATTGCCTTGTATAACTCTTTTTTTTCTTCTTCTTTTTTTGGTATTATCTTGAGATATTCTTGATACTCCCTTTCCATCAATTTTTTATATGATGAGCTTGTGTATCAGGCTGAAAGAAATGTACACAGATACAGGATCCAGTGTTTGAATCGATAAAAGCAGAAATCTATTCTTATTGAGAACTTTCCCAGTGGTAGGTATAGTGTTTCATATATCTCAACCAGTGGGCAATTGCAAATGCTAAGTTACGAGATATCAGAAGAGGGAAATTTTGTGCCTCGATCTTGCATGGGGGATCTCCTTGTGTGCTTGTGTGGTGGAAGATCTTTAATAAGACATCTGTGGAATCATCATGGGTTCTCTGCTAGTTAGCTTTAAGCATTGGTATGCAGTGGCCTGCATGTTCCATCCTGATGTGAAGGAAGATTCTCCTGCTTCTCCTATAATGTACACATCATGGAGGAAAAAGTATGTTGTCGTTTGTTTGTTTGTTTGTTTGTTTGTTTGTTTGTTTGTTTGTTTGTTTTTTGTAGAGAGTGGCTTCTAGACAAGGAGCTAGGCATCTCATGAAGAGATTGGATGGGTGTAATCATACCCCCTTTGACAAAATGATGATTTGTGGGAGAATAATATTCTGTAAGTTATTCTGCTTTGATAATGAGAAACAAACAGAGAAAGGGGGAAAAACAATATTTTCAAAGAGGAATGAGGATTTTAAAGAAGAGACAAGCATAGGGTAGGGATGTTGGAAGGGGTGTGGTAAAGGATAGGCGTGGGCTAGGGAAGAGAGGTTGGAGGTTAGGGTTTAAGAGTTGTCCTCTATTTCTTCTTGTGCGTGTTGGGATGAATGTCTGATGAGATTTATCCAAACAGCGGCCCTGGTTCTGCCACGTCGCCCGGCCATACCTGGCGACGGCTCTCAAAACAGCTCGCCCGTCACATGATATCTCTCTCCATATCCCGTTGCTCGTTCAGGTACACCACTAATGTGACGCCTGCCCTGCTTTAAATACTCCTGGCTCCATGGCTGGAATGGCACATTTTCCCATTTTCATATCCAAACATGACCTCCCTCAGACTCTACCATAAGAAAAATTATTAATGTTTGGCATTTTCAATGATTTCACAAACTTTTGAGCACACAATTTATTTTTCTCCCCACCCCTTTAACGATCAGTTTGGCAAGATCACATGGAGGAGAGCTCGTATGGCCAATGTGTTGTTGGTAATGATGAGCATTGTATGCATAGTTTTAAAGATGCTTTCAGCTTTTGGATGCAGTCTTTGGCACATGAACTGCATCTTTTAGTTGCGCCCTCGCCCATGACTCCCTTCCCCCGTGGAGATGCTGGATGGTATAAATCACATTACCGGCACATTTTGAGACGGTACTCAAGGGCAGAGTTGTTCCTGGTCTGAGAGAAAAAAGTATTGCTCTGTGTGGTTTTCTCCTGCATCAGTTTGGAGTACGTAGGGAAGGAGGTATCTCCTTGAATGCCTTGTTTGAGCTCGGGACGGAAGGACGTAGGGGGCATATTATCAGCTCCGAGATGAAGAATTCTTGAGTTTGGGGATCTGTGTTTCCATCAACACAGACATCTGGAATGACTGTAAATGACAGAGTTTGTGTACAAGGCAGCATTTATACTTGGGATGAGCATCTTGTGTTTGAATGGGATGCCATAACAATTCTAGTCCTGCATTTAAAGTTTAGGTATCACCTTGAATGTGTATGTGCATCTGAAATATGAACAGATGAGTATTATCAAAAGCGTGAACATATAAAACTTATCCAGATCATCCAAGCAAATTCCTCTCTAAACATGATAGTGGATGCTTGTTTGTCCACTGTGGCTAAATGTGGACAAACTCCAATTTTGATAATTTCCCCCATAATTTATGAGACTGTTGTGCGCGCCATCATCCCTTCCGTTCACATCATTCTCATAGTTGCTTAAAAGCCTCTGGAGGATATGGGTCATTGTTGCAGCACCTGTCACCATGGTAACACATCATCAAGTGGTATCGGATGGAAGATGTGCTTGTTGTTGCATGGCAGTCAACCATGGGGAAAATTGATTTTAACAATATCGGGGATGCCTTCAGCGTAAAAGGCAAAGGAAAAGGTGGTATCGACGATCTGACATGTCGTGATGAAGATGAGTCGTCTGATACCATTTAGTGGGGATTCTCTGGAAGGGAAATAAGATGTACCTTTTTGACAGGTGGATGCTTCAAGGTCTCCATGGCGACCGTGAGCAAAAACTGGCATCTTGGTGATCATCACGCGCAGTGATCTTGCAGCGTAGTTCGTGGCTTTGTAGTCGAGAGCTACAAGTTCAGCATAATGTTATGTTTGCCGATTTTATGAGTGCAGCCCCAAGGCCCCCCCCCCCTCCCGAGCCCCCGATGCATTGGCATCGGCATGGTAACCAGGTACTTGCCTGGTTTTCTAGTACCAGAATGTGTGTGTGTGTATGTGTATATTTTGGGTGTGTGTAGTGTGTGTGTGTGTGTGTGTGTGTGTACGTGTGAGTTTGGGGAAGTGAGGAGTGGAGGAGCAGTAGGCCTCAGGGTAGCTGGATGTTGGGAGGAGGAGAAGGAGGAGGAGGAGGAGGAGGAAAAGGAAGAAGGAGGAAGGGGAGGTGGGGAGCTGCGAAGACACGATGTTCCATAGTCATTTAACAATAGAGATACCGAGATGATAGAAGACCGAGTGACATATCGATTCGGCTGGGAGTGTGTTAGATTCAGGGGGATACAAGATACAGAAAGAGAGTGAGACAAACAGACGGACAGGCAGACAGAAAGAAGAGTCGGACGAGAGAAGGAGAAAGATGTTTGATTAAGCCACGTACATGCACACGTACAGATATGTACTCGTGGACAAAAACAAAGAGATGCACAATTTGGGAGAAGATTATGTGGTTGTTAATGGACAATGAAGAAGAAGAAGAAGCTAGATTCAAAGGAATTATAGATATCTGCCATAAAGGATCAAAAGAGATATAAGAGCTGAAAAAATGTTACTCTTTGCTGGAATACATGCTTTTATTTACAAAGATATGTGCAGTGATTGATAATTGTTTGTATATAATTGTGAATATGCTCTGTGACATTTTCTAAAACATATATATTTCTATCTTTCTCTTTTGCATTGCATGTATCTGACTGGATGTTTCCTCACCTTCATCACCATGTTTCTTCAATCAATCTTGGATATTACAGGTAAGAGTTAAACTTGACATGAACTTCATGGTCATCATAATTAGCATCAGACAGAAGAAATGTGATGAAAAAGGAAAATATTTGCTTATTTGGAACATATGGGCAGGCAAATATATTTCAAATGTAAGAGAAGAATTTTCTTCGGTAAAACGATCACATTCGGATATAATGAGCACAGCTAAGAAAGTGGACAGGTTAAGCTTTATACCCAAAAAGGCAAGATTGACTGATTAGAATTCACAAAGATAATCTATGAATTCCTTCAGTTGGCTGTGGACAGCAGAACTACATGCACGGTCCTATATATTTCTCTGTTTTTTTTTCATGAGCATTATGTATGTATAATCTCATGTTTCTCTATTTGCGGGATATATTACATTTGCCAATTATTTGCCGGTGCGCATTATCCTACACGCAGCCACACACGAGCTCTGCAGTGCATTATTGGAATGATTCCGCATTAAAATTCATGAGGGGGTTGTAAATGTTTAGTGACTGATGAGTGGAAAAAGAAGCAAGAGAGAGAGAAATGGAGAAAGGAAATGATGTTGCCATGACTACGGAAAAAAAGATGTGCATATGGTGATGAAATGGATGAACGGATGGAAAAGGGGAGGGGGGGGGGGGGATGGGGATTTGGGAAGGAAAACCTGGAGGAATCTAAGCACGAGCAAACAAGCAAGAAGAAGAGCCGGGAATCAGTACAGATGTATTTTTCTCGATTCCGCGGCCCAACCTGTCTCATCCCGTTTGCTCAAGGAAGGAGGAAGAGAGGACTGGTGTTCTCTCGGAGCAGAGAGGTGGAAGAAAAAAAGCAGGGATGGGGTGGTAGAGGTAAACGTGGGGGTTTTGATTACTTTGAAATGGATCCGCCGTGTTGAACTTGTAACCCTAACAGGAGCATGACAGCTCGCATCACCTCCCAGCCAGTGCCAGTCACATGATGCGCCTGTATGCATTTCTATTTTCGGGGCCGTCCTTTTACAGCCGTTGTGGACGGAGAAATGAGCACGTTTCTGTATTGTTTCTTATCTTTATTAACAATGCTGTGGGGTTTTTTTGTGCTTTCGAAAGTAAAGTTGCCAAGTAACTCAATATGTCTTTATGATTTAAGCAGTTATAAACATAGACCTTGATCATCTTGTAATTCTTTCATGCACATAGTAAGATGATGTTTACATTGTATCATATGTCGTGGTGGATACACAATAATCAAAATACTTGTTTGCAGACAGTACCATAGTTTTGAATTCGCATCCAGAATTGGGATAGATCCCATCGGTACTCAATATACTCTATATCCAATCTATAGTTTCAATTTGTTGATGGACTGTTTGGGTAATCAGCTGATTATTTGATTACACTTCTCATCCAGTCTGACTGAAGTTGACATAATATCTAATGCAGTCATCTCTTTGTACAGAAGACTTGTAGCCTAAAGTTCAGACACAGCATGAAAATTTATCTTTTTTTTTTCCCCCCACACAAGAGCAAGAAGTCCAAAGTAGAATGAGTATGCTCTGAAGTATACTGTATCGAATCATGAAATGTACCTTAAAGGCCTTTCGGTCATGTGGCCTATCTTGAACAGTATTGACTCATAAGTACAAGGGCATACAGAGTGTTTCATGAGCTTGAAAGAATCATAAAACAAATACTGGCCACATAGAACGACATGGCAGCCAAAATGATATCTAGTCCAGTGCATTTGGCTTTCTTTAAGTCGAGGGTAGTTCTTTAATGGGAGGCCAGCATGTGCCCTTTAATTCTGAAGATCTAAAACAAATGATTTGTTATTTGTTGGCCAGACCGGAGTCCCTGGTGCCTGCATCAAATCCCTTCTGTCAGTGTTTAATTAAAGAGATTGTGTACGTGGGGACATCAGAGCCAGTGGCTGCCAGCTTCTGTTTCTTGCGCTCGCTCGTGAGTCACTGATGCGCTCAACGTTTATTGAGGGAGGCAAAAAAAGAAAAGAAAAGAAAAAATGGCAGTGGAAAAACGTCGTAAATCTAATCCCTCGGGGGTATCTAAGACGATTCTACGATAACCAAATTTTTAGTGTTCACTGTGTAGGCCGCAATGTTCCCACTGCGTTATTTTGTCCATGTACGGAAGAGAAAGTTGCACGTCTTGAGCGCAAGAAGGATGTCCAGGTGATGTTAATCCTGTTGTTGATGATGCCCTCCCGAAGACTTGCTTCCCTCTAGCTGTGATGTCATTTGAGAATAACACTACAGGAATTTAGCGCTGATTACCAAATTTTTTCCTCCTCAGTCGCGGGAGGGACGCGGACGTAATTGTAACAAGTTGGCGTTTTGGCACGGGCTGGGGATAAAAACGATGACAGTAATGGGGGACAGTTTGTTTACAGTCGGAAAACCGTGTTTATCGTGGGGATGAAAGCCGACTCCCCCCCTCGCGGAGCGAATCGAAGGAAGGCAATCGCCCCACGACGAAGTGATGCCTCCCTCCACGACGAGAGACGAGCCGCCGTACCAAATTTGATTGCAGGAGATAATGCGTGAGGACAGTGTTGTTACCCAAAGCGATTGCATTGTGATTGGAAATCCTACACCCTCTGCTCAATCACACAGTGATGTATTGGAGTCGACTGGGTATGATAACGGTATCATGGAGGCTAATTTCATAATCAGTTCTGGAAGCTGAAACACAATGCTTTATTTAAACAACTTTCAGAATAGTGAAAAGAATGAGTGTATCAGGTGAAGATTCAAGAAGTGTGACTGAAAAAATTCACATTATTCTATGGTCCTTTGCTGATCTGTTTCTTATACGATTGCTATGTAAATCTAAATGTGCATATCAAATTTAAAGCGATCAATTCTGTAAGCAGCAGTTGTGCAAATGTGTTTATTTTTTTATTGTTTAGATAATGCAATATGAATACATGTATATGAGGTTGATATTACTCGATGGGGAATTGTCCATGTCTTTATGGCTGTAAATATGTGAAGTTGTTATATTGCCACATTGTTTTACTTTCACGTTAAAATCATGGTAGAGTAAATGGATTTCATATTTCTACTCACTGCTTGACTTGATATCTGGGACCCACATTTAATGTATTGAGGTACAAAAGCTCACCTGAATATTCACAATTTGAGAAATGCACTACTAGGGCAAATAATGTGCCATTAGAGAGATTATTTTTCAATGCTTGTTGCAAATCCTGAAGAGAGTGCTTAAAATTATAGGATGATGAATTCCTTTTTCTCTTTACTCTGCTGTTTGTGAGAAAAAAAGATGAAAAAGTAACACATAGGTGTTTCAGGCAAACCAATGCACAGAATTTTGTTATCATTTAACATAATTTCGACATTACCTCAAATCGAATATCTTGATGCGAGCTGGCTGTCATATTTTCCAAATCCACGTTTCTCAAAATATCTTCTTGGAGGAGAGAGAGCTGCGCACAGCTGAGCTCGGGTTCTGCATGAAGGGAATATGGGAGAGTAATTGCAAAGCGTTCCTATCAAATTTGCAATTCCGTTTCTCCTCGTATTTGCCAGCCACGAGGGGGAAGCCAGCATCTTTAAAACGGGAATAAAAAAAAACACTGCCCGGCCAGGGGGACAGCCATCTATCATATTTACTCCCGCCCGCTGTCGAGCAAATTTGATCAGATAGATCAGAAATTTATGTTTGCGCAAAGAGCAACATTAGCTCCCTCCTCTATCTTGTCCTTCATCATTCTAGTAGACTACATTCTCCTGGGCTTTCCTTTGTCCAGCCTTCCACCGTCCTCTTGCACTTAATCAAGAAGAAGAAGAAGGAAAAAAGAAAAAGAACTGGGGCAAGCGAGTATCGTCGACTTGTCAAAAAATTGTGTCAAAAGAAAACGCTTCTTGTTTAACTTACTACAATATGGAATTTTTACAGTTGCTTTCCACTGCGCTGAGTGCACATACACTCGAATAATATCATTAGTTGAGTGGCAGGAGTTGTTGTTGTTGTTTTGGGGTTTTTTGTAAGACCAGAGAAAATCTACGAACGAAGGCGATGCATGTTTGGCTCTCATATGAGACGATGCATGTGTTTGGAGTATGAGGGTGAAAGCATCTTGTCTGTGTATAATTATGACAAGGGCTATCTATTTCTTTCAGGTTCTGTAGTGTTATGCATACTTTCCCCGTATTCTCTTTTTTCATGTGTAGGGGGAAATGGATGAGGACAAGTCCACAAATTTATGGATCAGAGTCAGGAGGGGGTTGGGTGGGAGATATGATGCAGAAGGGGTAATACGTATCATTTGACTCCATACATATTTTGCGTCAAACGGGGGACAAATTGTGCCGGGGTAGTTAGCTTCACTTTCACTTTTGTTTCGTACCAGAGCGTTCTCTTTTGCAGCATCTCTGCGCAAGTCCATGGAATGACTGCTGATGCTGTAGTATTTGAATTGGATTTTCACGCAAACATCACTCTAGACGCAGGAGCAGACATCAAGAGAGGGATAGTGAAAACTGTGTAAATTATAAACAGACAGACAGACACACAAATGGGAAGACAGAAGAAAAAAAAACACACACACACAAGACTCTAAAGACTAGAAGTAAAGGATAATGAGACTGTGCATACAATTAAATCAGTTTTTGTTTGTACAAATCTAAATATTTGTGAAATAAAGGTTTTAATTTATGTGGGTTTTTTTTGCAAATGATAGAAGCAGTTCATGTTTCTGTGGATGAAATAAAAAAGACAAAAACAAAGCTCTAGGCTAAACATAAACTCTTGCTGAAACCCTATTCACTTGTACGAGCCAGGAAGGTACGTGGCTCGGATGTAGAGGGGGATGCATTTCCCATCTCACTGGCATTTGGTGGCATGGGGGGTTTACGAGGGCCTGCTGAAGATAATGCTCCCAGCCCGCTCTGAAGTGTAATAAGAATGTCATGACCATTATCATTTTCATATTTCTCTATTCTCGGTAGGGCCCTCATTAAGCGCGTTCAGGTGGTACCATTTATGCGGTGGTATTGATTAGAGATAGGCCCCTTGAGGTTGCGCCCCCCCCCCCCCCCCCCCCCACTCACAGAGGCTACAATGAGGGTGCCTGTAATTAGATTAATATCAGTACATGCCTAGGAGGATGGGGGGCAGTGGAGGGGGGTGATGACGCAGGCATATTCACAATGTACCTTTCTCTCCCGTGACCTACTTCTCAGTGGAGTGTCATCGCCTTTGTTATTTTTCTTTTTTTCCCCTCTCAAATCTAGATTTTAACTACAGTTTGGGGATGTTATTGTAGTCAATGTTTTTTTTTCCACAGAAGCTCTGTTTGGTCTACATTTTCTCCATCTCTCTTTCTGTGTTTTTTCACTATCTATCCATCTTGCCTCGTTCCCATTTTCACATTCTCCCTCAGTGGAAGCTGATAGCTAGCTTTTTGACTCCTTGACTAAATCAAACAAACAAACAAACAAACAATAAAACAAACAAACAAACAAACTTTTTTTCTTCTATTCTATCAATAACACTTAAATTTGTACTCTATTCATATTTTTATATGAGTTCTTTCCAATTCTGTGTCTGCTCTGTTTCCTTTCATGTCTTTTCTTTTTGTTTTTGCTGATGCAAGACAAATAAGCAATTTTCGGGGGGGGGGGGGGGGGTGGTCGTTGGGGGGTTGGATGGTGGGATGGGGGTAGGTAGGGGATTAAACAGTTTTACTTCCAAGTTCAGATCACTGGTGTATATATCCTCTTCCTAATCTATTCCAGCATCTGTCACTGCCTCTCTGTGCCTGTCTTGTTTTATGGTATCAAATTCTTGTTGTCTCCGTAGTAAATTTTCTACCCCTCTCTCTCACCTTACCTGGTATCCTTTTACCCCTCCACCACTACCACCTCCTCCTCCTCCTCCTCCCCGTCCTCCTCCTCCTCAAATTGCTGTCTTCCTTCTTTCCCCTTTCTTACTCTCCCCGTTGTCCGTACATGCACTTCTCGCGGTCTCCCACTTCTCCTGCCCTCTTCTAGGTCATATTACCACATGGTCTTTTAGCCATGTCCATTTTTCTCAATTGAAGCAACCTGCACATCATTATCTTCACGCCCCTTGCAAGCGGGGAAAATATTTTCAGTGCGGGGCGGCTGCCGCCCGATCGATGGGACGAGTGTAATGGAATGGAAAGTCGTGGTTGACTGTGCACCGCGTCGCGGAACACTCCCGCATCGCGGAGCACTCCCCTCATATCTGACACTGATGCACTCTCTAATCGGCGACTGCTGCATGTCATTTAGAGCCGCATACTAATGAACAATTTCTTTTCTTCCCACAGTCATATGCTGTGCACCCCTGTTTTTTTTTGTTCAAGAGTGGATGCGTCCAGCGACAAGATCTCTAATTTCTTCCTTACACAATTGTTAGTTGGAGGGACTAAGAATAAAGAAGGAAGAAACAAGTGGCCTTGTTGATTCTTTTTCTGACAAGAGACTTTCAGATGGGAATGCTTTGTTTAGCCTTTGTTCATCTGGAATCTTGCTTTTATTGTTGTAAAGTTTCGTCTTTTGTACTGTGTTGTCTCTATATTCCATTCTCTTTATGCTTCTGGCACAGTATTCTATAACAGCTTCTTTTTTGTATCAAAAGATTTCTTTTCAACGACATTACATTTTGCAGATATTTTGCACGCTGTTGTTCGATCGGGGTTGTCGGATTTGACTGAAGGAGAATTTGAAAATAAAGGGCGGTGGGGAATGGCTGTAGGTGATGATCACTCAACTCTCTCACTCCCCCCTCCCCCCCCCCCCCACACCCCAATTCAGGGCACGTAGGGTCAGAGCCAGCTGCTCAAACAACATGCCTTCAAACGCTCTCCTCAGGTGAGCCGCATCATTGAACCCCGCCCTCGTCTAATGGCGCTATTATCTAATGACTAGTGTTCAGCCTCAAAGGCTGTATGTAGTTGAAAAGTACTGCAGGGGGTGTCTACTGGAAATGTGCAGAGCATAACCCTAACAATTCTGATTCATTTTTGGTTCAGCATTTGACATTTCTGCATAAATTCATTGAACAACAAAATGATATGATTGAAAATTTTCACCAGTATTTGTTTCTTTTTGTTTCATATCATGTGGCTTATTGCTTGTTTCTTGTAATGAGGTTATTTCTCTAATAATAACATGAATATATCTTATAATGTGGATATAGTAGCAAAGCAGTATTTCTCTCTTATGTGGGTGCTTCAGTATGTATAATTCACATGTTTAATCACTTAGTATTTTGCTTCAAGCTCAACAGGATGCCAGATGTGGTTCAGTAATGTTGTTCCTTGTGCAAAAACAAACAAAAAGTTACCACAATGACATTCTCATGCGCCTGATGCGTTTTCTCTATTAAATGCCCTGCGGTCTTTTCCAGTGCACGGCAAAACCCATGATTCCAAACATTAAGAGAAATGATATGCAACCACTCCCTAACTTTGGATCTTGCCAGTAGCTCCTCGCGAGGCGAATCCCTTATGTCTTCCTGCCATTATTTTTTTTCCGGAAAATGACTTAATCAAGGAGCGCAGGCGGAATTCATTTATACAGATGCCACACGCTGTGACTTGGAGCTGTAGACTCTTGAGTACAGGTAGTCTTGCCTAATGAAATTTGTGGGCAGGGGACGAACACGCCACGAAAGTATCGCATCCGAAAAAAAAGAGTGCACATAGCGAGCGGGGTGGGTAGTCAGTGCACTCTGTGTGCATTTAGAAATTATATTTCCAAACCATGCCTTCCATTTGCATGCGTAAGAAGAATGGGAGACAAAATGTAATCCCCCTGAGAGGTATTCTTGAGTAGCAACGTAGAAACATTTGATTTCTCTTCTCCAAACCGCCTTTTCGAAGCTCAGGGCTTCGAACTTTATTATCATCAAATTTCATAAAACAGAAATGTTGTGCACAAAGGACTCTGAGTATAGTGTTGAGTTTGTACGCTTTGCTGAGCTTCTCATTTACACTTCCTTCTCAATTTTTCTTCTCATTTTGCTCTCCCCTTCCGATCTTTCTCTCATTTGGTTTAGAAAATCTCTCGCAAATCATACGGCTTGTTAAGCTTTTTTGTTGTTGTTGATGATTTCCCAATGCTTTTATCACTTCCATGAGTAATTATCAAACCCTTGAATGGTAAATATGTAGAAATTTTACTCTGCTGCAATAAGAAAAGATTCATTTTGTTCTCTTGAGTCAGCAGCTTGGAATGGAAGATTAAAAAAACAACAACAACAACAAACAAACAAAAACAAACAAAAAGTAATCACTTATTGAGTTGAAGGAAAATTTAGCACAAAAGTGTAATTATGTGCAGATGGCAGATAGCAAATGGTTTGATTCATTGTGATCTTTAAAAGTACGCATGAATATATATACTTCGATTTAGTCTTAAGCTATTGTTAAGAACCCTGCAACTGATGCAAAATAAGAACACGAATCCAGTAAATTCGTTAAGGAAAAAAAGATTACTTTCGAAGTTGCAGCAATTCTCTGCATCCAGCATTTTTCGCTTGGTCGCCGCTTTCCACCTGAAATATTTTCAGCCCCCCCCCCCATCTCTGATTCTTGAGCCTGAAATCAAGTCAGACGTGAAACCGTAAATCTTGCGGTTCCCACCAGGGTATCGGCGCAGGCTCTCCCGAGTCGAGTCGTACCAGGCAGCTCCGTCCCCGCTCGCTCTCACTCTCTCCGGCTTTGTCGGTTTTGTGCGCACATGAGTGGCGTAGCCGTATGCATGTTCCTTTTGACGCATATGTGGTTTCTCTCACTCATTCCCCCCCCCCTCTTCATCTCCTCCCTCTTATTTGAGTCCTTGCCTTTTGCTGGGTTCACACTACACTTTTTCATCCCATTACTATCTATTGTGGCCTCACACAAACTCCTTGTTTCTGCAATCAAGAAGACATTTATGTCAGCACAGGGAGAATTTACCCTCCTTCCCAATCAGAAATCCATAAAGTGATTAATGTATCATTATAAAACAAGCTTCCTGTCAGCGGTTTTCCCTTGCAATTATATCTTCTTTTTTTTCTTATCTCAATCTCTCTTTTTTTAGTCTGGTAGGTAACCGCAATGTTGAAATGAAAATGGAAAGAGTTGCAAAACTTTTTGAGGTATATCGCATCAAATCGGAGCTTCTTGATGAGCTGAATGTGAATAAACCTTTCTTCTCTCTCTCTCTCATCTCTCATATCATACCTTTTCTATCTTTCTCCCCCTCTCTCTTATCTATATAATATATATATATATATATATATATATATATATATATATATATATATATATATATATATATATATATATATATATATATATATATATCTTTCAGTGAAATCCAGCTGAGGATGTGTTTGTTTCCCTCTGAAATGTAATAGCTAAAGAGTGTGTGTGCTGTGAAGAGCCAAAAATAGCACTGTAAAGAGAGAGAGAAAAAAAACAACAACCACAAAACAAAAACCCAAACAGACAAAGTCCAGCTTCTGTTATGACCACTAGAACATTGGCACCGAAGCAGATTGGGCAGGGCATGCTGAAGCTTACAGTTTTCTTTTAGGCACTCATAATTGGCGTGTGCACATGGGTCACAGCACCCTTGTGAAAGTAGATTAGTTTTAGTACTCTTGATGAGTGAGTAGAATCAATGCTAACCAGACCACAGGTCACGTTAACTCTGCAATATTGTTGCCAGAATTAATGATATATCACATTTATGTCATATCAGAAGAAGATATGAACATGTTATTGATGCGAGCCATAGGACAAAACTTTTTTTGGTTTCTGCGGAAGCACAGAGGTATATGGGCAGGGTGCTCAGGACTTTAAACAGAAGGTTCTTGGTTCAAATCTCAATTGTCGTTACTGTCTTTGGATGTGATATCTTATATATGCCCATCTTACCCCAGGGTTACTAATGGCTACCTCAGAGCATGATGCTTGTGTCATAATAGTGGCAAGCACTTGAGAAAAAGCAGCATTAAGCTTGCTAACATGTGTATGATCGACCATGTCATTACAATGTTTATAATTATTGTTTTTGTTTATCATCATTGTTTTTACAATTGTTATGATTGTTTAGGTAAATGTCTTTCTTATGGTAGTTAATAGTATTGTAATCATCACAAATATAGCGATTATTTTACATTTTCAGCTTTATCAGGCATACACAGATTTGTATATATTTGTCTCTGTAAGTTGAGGCATTCAGAGATTGACAAAATGACCTCAGTGAAAATACAAAAACAACATCAACTTTTTGTATGATAGACTCCTCTACCAGGTGTTTACAAGGTCAGAATTATAAACAGCTTTTTTTTTTCCCTGTTAGATAGTGATGAAGCTTGGGGGACACTCCTCTGTTTACATTTGAGCGCCCCACGAGCGTAATGAACTAACTAGATTAAATCTCATGTTGTAAATTGATGGATGTGTATATGACAGCATCAAATTGTGTCTAGCCCATTAATCCCCTCAAAATTGCAATGATATCCATCCCCCCCCCCCCCCCCCCGCCACCATCCTAATTTTGGCTCCTTTCTGCTCTATGCTCCTGGTATTAATCGTCTGTTCATCAGTAGCTCCATTAGTTGCTATTAATTGGACGGATATGACCTAACCCCCGACAAGTGGAGTCTGGATGCGAATAATTACACCGTCGCCAGATGTTTAGTTATGTTATGTTGTAAATGCCAATATGAAATTCCATAGTTCAGTGTTTGTATTCATTAGTAAATTTCAAGGAGTGCCACAAGCTAATTTTCAATTTTCTTATGTTCGGAAATGCTGATAAATGTGGTGTACCAGAATTAGAGTGTACACACCACTGCTAGTGGCATATAAATGCATTGCACATTGGACAGCATTTAGATACCAAAACTGCACTCTGTTTGATCAGTTGCTACTCAATGCATGTAACATGTGAAGCATTTTCTCAGCTGAGTAGAAACTTGCCATAAATGATTGCTTTATAGATACTGATAAATCACTGCGCTCATCATAATAGCAAGACTCCCAGTCTTATATTTCCCAATGGTATTGTACAAGACACAATTATTCACGAAAAGGACACCTGTTGGTAATATATTCCCACTGCGTAGTCATATGCTACCCTTCCATCCATATACTGGAAATACAAATCAATCTTCTATCCACCACCCTCCCACCCCCTTCCCTCCCGCCTCCCCATACCCTCCCCCTCCCCTCCCCATACCCTCCCCCTTTCCCTCTCCTTTACCTACTCCCCCTCCCCCATCCCCTACCCCTTCTACCTAGATCAGTGGCTGCCTATGGAATGTGTTTCTAGTGATCTTAGGGTAAATGCATAGTCGGGTAATACGCATTTGGCCGCAGAACCCGCTTCGCAGAGATTGTCAACGGCAACGGCAGATGAAAAAAATGGCATAAAATATCATCGCTGTAAGCATGCCGGCAGCTTCTGGTTATGCGAGTCCATCGGCAACCACGTAAAACAAAAATAATAACAATGACTTCTTGCTGGTTATGTAGGAGAGTGGGGATGGGGATATTGCTTGGTTCCATTGAAATTGCAATCTCATTACCATTTGAATGAATAAAAGCTGCAAAAGGAAACATATTGCTGAACAGAATATCGAAATAAAACCACCAGACCAGCCGAAAAACAGAGTAGGTTTAATTGGAATTATACTCTACCATTAACAGCTCTGGTTGCCTGGGGGTTTCTGTAAAAGCTATGCTGCAGGTAAGAAAGTCGTCTTTGTTGTTGTTGGTTTTTTTTTCTCTTTGTCTGGCCAGCAGCTAAGAGCCAATATGATAGATGGAACAATTTCCCTGTATCATGAGCATGTGTTACTCTCAGCAATAATACCACATAAAGTAATAACACCTTAAGGGGCAGTGACAAATGAGTTCTTGCTTGATCAATGCATAATATGGCCGTTACCCAACACAAGGCTAAACATAAGCCAATTAGGCCCAGTCTGTGGGGCCTCCTGACACCAGCTATGAATATCTAATGTGGAATATCTAATGTGTGGAATACGGGATCATTCAGTTGGGGTTACAACCCATTCATCAAACTATCCCCCCCCCCCCCCCCCCCCCCCCCCCCCGCCAGTGGATGATCCATATAAGTCATCACGAAGAATTGCACGGAAGTGTGGAGAAACCAAATAATGTTTAGAGATTTGATGAGATGACTGTAATCGTTCACATTACCTGAAACATGTCTCTCTCAATAGTGCCATCTTTTCGGAAGATTAAATGAGGATACACATTAGCAGAAGAAGGGCACAAGTGTTAGGATGGATAAAAAAGGACAGGTATGACATTTGATGTGTGGTAGGAAGATTCCATGTGTGTGTGTGTAGTATACTTGGATATCAGAGGCATTTTGCCCCCTCCTCTTCCCCAGGATGCAAGGAACGAGCTACGAATTAGAGGTGTTAAAGAAGGAAGAAGAGAAGGAGGAGGAAGGGGGGGGGGGGCTAGGTTTGATGCCGAGCCTTTTTTTCGTTCGAGGAAGTAAACAAGCAAACAGGGAGACAGTGCTTGCATCACTCCCTCGGCCGTCAAAATAGACCTATTTTGGAATTCCTCCTGTGTGCACGCGAGAAGAAAAACAACGACGCAAAGAAAGAGATGCTTACGTAGTACAGTCAGATTACTGGGAAAAAAAAAGACAATGGATCATTTAGAAAAGAAGGCACTCTTGTATGAAAAAGATTGAAACCTGAATTAAACATTGATATTGCATTGCTGAAATTTGAAAGAGGGATAGTACTTCTATTCAATAATTGGTCATGGTGGTTGGACAAAAAAAAAATGCCTCAAAACTTTGCCTAATGTTAATTGTGAGCTGTGTTCATGTGAAAAGACTTTATATCACTGGATACGTGCATTGCTTTGTTCTTAGGATGAGTTGAGAATGCTTGTTTAAGAGCAATGGTATCACCTAGTCTTGCTCATGTTAAATTTTGAAAACCATTCTACTGTCATGGTTGTACAAATGTACAGACATGCATGTACAGAAAATTAGACAGCATATGGTTGTGTATCAAGTTTGTGTGTTTCTTGCTATTGAGCTGTTTGAAACAGCAAATGTGGTTTGGGCATATATAGGAGAGATGTCACCTGTGAAATACAATCTTCTTTGAATAGATAAAGTCTGTATATACCTGGTATGTCCACAGATGAAATCCTCTTCAGGTTTCTTTCTCTAATTCTGCATTATCAGGAAAGTATAATTGCAACTGCAGTCATCATGTATTTATAGGCTTATATTTGTGCAAAGAACAAATGAGATGCTCAAATGGCAAGCGCATAAGCTGCTTACATCGAGACCTGAAATGAAAATAAAGAGTCTGGATGATGAGACTAAGAGAAGAAGTGTTATATTGGATGCGCAAAGTGTTCGGTAGCGCCAAGTAATGTATATCCAGAGATGCAGGAACTGTCTGGAAGGAGAGGAGAAGTGAAGCTAGGGAAAGAAGAGGAGGAGGAAGAAGAAGAAGATGAAGAAGAAGAGGGGGGAAAAAAAGATAAAAAGAGAATAGATGGGGGATGGGAAAAAACAACAAACTGCAAGAAAAACATTAAAGGCAAGGTAAGAACAGGATGTCGGGTCAGGCTCGCGTGGTCGTTTGGGCTCGTTAGCAATGCATGATGGGTCTATCGCGGACGTCAGCGCCACTCGTTAGCTATGCAGCAGGTAGCTTCATTCCCGGGGGGCCCCCGGTTTGTGCACAGGTGCCTACGAAATGAGGGACGCGGGTTTGCTTTTCCAATTGTAGTCTGTGCACCGAAAGCGCACAGGAATGCAATGTTTGTTTGCGCAGCATTGGATTTGTGCACTGTGAACGTAAAACAGAATCCACCAACTTATCCTTATTAGATCACCCAGAAACTTTTCAGAAGTTGATAAGTTGATATCCATCTTTTTCTTGGTAATTAGCTAATTTATACTCACCATAGTCACATGAACTAGGAGTACTATGATTTAAAACTGTAAGTAGTTTCTATGTATCAGTAGCAATAGATTGAAATGAGTAATGTTCAATTTCTGTCCTGAGCATACATCTTCACATGGTAGTGAGTATCAAACTGCTTGCAGTTGCAGAGCCAACCTTGCATGAAATGTCAGTATTCTTTTTTGTAGAGTGCTTGTATATAGCCGTAGGTATATCACAGTTGCCAAGATTACTTCTGTCCCTTTCATGCATCATCTGAAAAGATTTCTGTATCTTAAAAAGAGCCTGGTTTCCGAGTCTAGGCGTCAACCCACCTTGTAATAGGGCTGCGATGCGGCAATAAAGCGTTTCTCGTGTTTGACGGTGCTCTGGGGCGACGTTCGCAACCATCGCCGAAGAAACTTTACACCCTATGTTTTGATGTTGGATCTCAATGTTCACACCGGGCCTGGCTGGCCGGGGCAGAGACAGGAAAACCATGCCATTATAGGAAAAGAGAAGGAGAAAATGGACCGGGACAACAACGGAGTCCTTCGGTGCATTTTCATTCTGGACAACTCCGCTGAAGATAATGCATCCCGCTTGCAGGGTACACAAGAGAAAGAAGAGAGGGAAAAGCACAACAGAAACAACGATAACTCTCAAAATCATTCTAAGCAAGAATGCTGACATCTTTCTCTCTTTTTCATGTGGCTTTACATCAGAGATGTCAAGTGTTACTTTTCTTGCTGTATTTTGTACTGTTTCTTGCCAAAATAGACTGCAGGTTTCATGGAAAATGCTCACTTTTTTTTATTGTAGTACTACAAATGTCTATAGCAGAAATGTTGTTCTTTTTCACCAAAAATACATCATACCTTGGAGTACCGCAATGCTGTCACTAAGGTTGACATCCCTGCTACATGTAATTCTCACTAAGCAAACTGATAAAATTTCATCATTGTTATATCAGATGGAAAAGAAAAGAGGAAGAGAAGGAATGCAATTTGAGACAATTATGATATTTATGATGGCGGTGAGAACAAAAGAACAAGAGATGTCAGAATGAAGAGTCATTTTCCTTGCTTGAAGTGTCATTAAAAATCTGCCTCATTAAAGAAGACCTCCATGAAAAAAACAAAACAAAACACAAGACATACATGTATGCTGCTGCCTGCCTGTTGAGAAAAGAAGAAGCATGTGACATGAATTGATATCATCGCCACGGCGACAACACCCTCCGAGAATCATCCACTCAATTATTGCACAAGGAGGGAGAGAGGGAGTAATTGCCGAAGATGGCCTGTAGCTATAGTGGGCAGATGGACACATGCTCAGCTGTGGTCATCTTCTTGACGATTACATAATGACCCATCTTCAGAGAGAGATGCTATTAGCCCGGTTGAGGTGACCTCCCATTAATTCATGTTTGCCCTCCCTTTTGTTGAGTGAAAGTGATACCCTCTATCCTCTATCCCTTATTAAGGCGTCATTTAACAGTGATGAGGATAATTTTGCTGCCTCCAGGGGATCTGAGCTATAACACATGCAGTCAATAATCGGGTGAAGAATTTTTGACATACATATCAAATCAAACACTGAGAACAATCTAATAGGAATCTCAGTTCTTTTCTTCCTTTTTTTTTGGGGGGGGGGGGAGGGAGTGGGAGGGGTGGATATCATCAAAGCAGGGTTATATGCCTTTTTGAGGAAATGAACTGTCTTGCCTTCATATTTTGTATTATGACGGGAAGGTATATACACGAGTATTTACTGAGAAGCCCAAAATGATCAGATAGGGCAAAGTTGGAAGATGTCTTTGCACTGGACATGAAGTTCTCTAGGAGCATTGAGAATAGGTGAACTTGAATATTTCATTCTGGGTTTTTTTTTTTTTTTGGGGGGGGGGGGATGTGACTAAAAGGAAGCCTAAGAAAGACTATGGATGGGGGAAGCTTGTCTTAACCCTCTGAAAACCACCCTCTCCTAATGCCATTGATATTGTGTGCGAACAGGTGGCAGATGATAATGAGAGGATTAATTCAAAGTCTTGTCTCCATGGCGACAGGACCTCATATCAGAAAAATTTTTTGAATTTCAGGAGAGCCAAGGAACATTTTTGTTTTCGCAAGATAAAATCTCTGATGATCATGATGTCAAACAATGAAGGAACATCGTTTTGGATTACACTGATGATTTTAATGTTTGAAAACTCCATTTAGTATTTTTGATGTTCAAAATTGAGTTGGAAAGTTTTTGAATATTATACCAATTGAGATAGAAGTTCTTGTCATCCTGAGGATGTTCTATGTCACCTCAATAAATGTGATAATCTCTCGTAAAACCAGAAAAAACAGCAACAACAATGAAAGCTAATGTTTTCCATTAGACATCAAGGTTGCCAGTATATCGCATGATCTTGTTAGAAGCATCTGAAGAAAGAACTTTGGGTAGTCCTGGTTATTATTTCAGGTGGATCAGGAGGGGCTAAAGTAGTTCCATCTGCACCCAGTGGTCTCTGGATGAGTTATTGATTGGTATTATTCTCCTAGAATCTTCTGGAAGAAAGGGGGGGGGGGGGAAAGAAAAGAAATTACACACACAAAGAAAAAAGATGTACAAGGGATATATTGGCTCTAAATTCACCCACAACAAACCCATCCATCCGCTAACGAGGGGTGAAGGGCGGAAACCAAAGATGAGTCCGTGTAACCAGCGGGCGAAACAAAAGAAAGAGAAGCAAGCGCCGACGCTACCCAGCCTGCCGGCACTCCGCCAGGGCTCAAGGTCATCAGTTATTAACTTGCAATCTGTTCAAAGAAAACAAGCCCCCACTGGTACTCCCTCCTTGTTCATTCCACACCACTGTTGTTCTTGTGAGCAATTACAGCTGAGTTCCACCAGAGAGCTTATTCAATTACATGTAATGAGCTGGTTTCCCAATGTGCTTTTTTGTTTTTACTGTCAGCCCCATGTATTGAACTTGACGTAAGCTGTCCTTGTGGTTGGAAACCTCCCCCCCCCCCCCCCACCATAACTTCTAAATGCAATCATTAATGTACTTAGAATTCGTATTGATTAAGAGTGCAGGCTGTATATGTTTGACGTGTTTTTACATCCAGCCACTTAGTTTATTCTCCTAATTAATATGAAGAGTAAAAAGCAGATTACTTCTTCTTCTTTTTTCCCCTCCTGTAGAGCCTTTCGTCTGCCAAATGAAATTAATCTGTGTTCTGTTCTTAGCTGAGAGCATACATTGCTTGCTTTACGTTCTCTCTCTCTCCCTCTCTTTCTTGCTCACTCCTCATGATATCATCGAGATCAGACATCAAACCGAATCTTGGGAGAGCTATAAAGTTGGGATTGGAGTTATGAACAAGAATTTGAAGGGAATGATGAAGCTGAAACGTCAACTTTGCAAATCCTACAATAATAATAGAAAAAAAAAATTCTCCCACTTTGCAGCTTCAGCATCAGATCTTGACAAGTTGATTTCCGAGATGTAATTGTTTTCATATTCCCATCCAATATCTCATCTTCCTTTTGTTCTTTGTAGGCGTCATATCAAAGAGCATTTTTTTTTCTCTCTCTCTCTTTCTCGTTTTCTCGTTCTCTGTCAATATAAAGTCTAAATCATGTGATTTACTTCACCTTGGAGAATGGCTTTATGAAGTAGCTCCTTCCACGCATTTTACGCCGCAAACTGACGTTTTTATTAGATCAACTCTGGAGGGAAATATTATTCCCCCATGATGGGAGAATGCTCCTACGTATCTGCCGATGATGAAATGTAGTCTTTTAGTGGCATCTCTAAAACCCGTCTCTCCCCCGAGCCGCAGTGTTTACACGCAAATTTCGTCCAAATATAGTCGATATGGAAGCGACACAAGGTGGATGTAAAGCTTTGTAAAAATTGAAAGAATAGATGTTTGACATTTTGAGGGGAAGTGTATAATACGTCTTGATGCAGTTGTTTAGGTTTTATACGAAAACGGAAAGGAGGTAAGGGAAGGCGAATGAGAGACAAAAAAGGCGAGAGAGATAAAAACGAAAGAGAAGAGAGAAAGTCTGTTATTCTGACGTCAAGCCACTGATACTGGGACGGGACGGTGAGTAGCGACGTGAGCCAAGCACCTCATGCATATTCTAAGAGATACAGATGGATGACTGGGAGTGGGAAGGTGTGGGGCCAGGCGAACGGTGAGGTTACAAAACAAGAGAAGAGAGATGGAAAGAAAGATAGAAAGAAATAGAGAAAGAGAGATATACGTATAGAGAGAGAAAGATAGAAAGAGAGAAAAGATAAAAAGAGAGATATAGAAAGAGAAAGATTAAAAGAGATACTGTAGAATGAGGAATGTTTGTGTGCATTTTAATTTTGTAAATTTTGCAAGAGCCAAGATTTGCAAAATTTTCATGCCGGGAAAAGGGCCGTCAGCTCCAATTCGCGAAATTTCATGCTGTGAAAATATCTTGCTTTACAGTAGAGAAAGAGAGAAGAAAGAGATAGATTTATATATGTAGAACAAGAGAAAGATAGAAAGAGATAGAGAAAGATAGAAAGAGATAGAGAAAGATATAGACAGCAAGAAAGACGGGAAGAAGGAAGAAAATGATAAAAGGAAAGCAAAGTGAAAATCATATCACTTAATGGGATATATGATTCTATCATATGCTGGAAATCATGCTAGAAAGTTTTTTTTTTTTTTTTTTTCGGGGGGGGGGGGGGGGGGGTTAAGCAATCATTTTCCTAACATCTTTTGGAAAGATTTTGTTACCAAGTGGTTGAAAATGCACTTCAGAGAAGTGATAAGTAATATCATATTCTCCAAGATCTGCAATTGGATGATAACATTGAATTTGATCTCACCACTCACCATTGTTTTGATACATTCACCAAACCATGTCTAAAGGAATGAGAATATGTTCAGATATTGCATTTTACAATTCACAGTAAATCAAAGTCAAAGGTCCATTATTGTGTGGTAATGACTTTAATATTCCTTTCTATTATTTTTGAAGAAGGTTTTGTTCAAGTCTGTATTCTTTCCTATTGATATCTTTGCTTGTCACACTTGATTAGGAATGTAATTGACAGCTGGAAATGACTGCCAGAAGAAATTTAAAAGATGACAATTAAAAAAAATAGAAAGAAGATTCCATGTAGGATGGTGCTAGAGAAACAACAGCCAGGGAATATTAGTGGGGAAATAATCCATTTGGCTTCTGTTTTTCCAAGGAAATCAGGCTCATGTTAGCTTGACTGACAGTACTACAAACAGAGCTCCGAGAGCAGCAAAGAAGAAAAAAAAAAGGATCATGCAAGAAAAAACAAAATGGTTCTACGTCAAAACTTTTCCCAAATTTCCTCCACTTTGCGTGAGAAATTATGCTGAGTTCCTGAGCCAGTAATTCATGATATCTGTCCAAATTGACTAGTCATCATTCTCATAGATCTCGTTTCTCAAAAACGACTGATCACGGCAGCGTGTGTGTCGATCAAAAAGTTTATGTCTCTTTTTGCCTTTTTTGTTTTTTTTGCCAACTGGGACTAAACAAAGAAAAGACCAAAGAAATTATCCACACATTTGGACAGAGATTTCCTCAATTTCAGCCAATTAATGAAAGTCCTACAAACAAGGGGAGAAGGGATATTCCATTGTCTTTTCAAGATCTGCCTTAGATTTGCCTTTCAGAAGCGTTGGCAAGCACCTGAAAAGTGTGCACGTGCATCATTGAGTCAACAGATGTTGAATATTACTGTACACGCCATTGTTTCATCACACACTGTACCAGGCTGTGTCCAGTGCCATTGTTTAGTGGATGTATGGCTCTTATTCATGTGAAGATACAATTATGGGAAAAGCAAAATCCCTTTGTCTTCTACACATGCTTAAAACATTGCACTCATAGATGACCGACATTGTCTAGGCCTTAACATCTGTAAAGCGTTCACAGGTGTTTTTGTTGTTGTTGTAGTAAGGATTATATCTTTGCAGGATTTTTGCTCAGGACATTAAATTCTGTTAAAAATATCACTGATCTGAACAAAGGTTCTTCACGTAAGTTTCCTTTGGGAATGCTTTTTTTCATTTTATGATTTATTCATTTATTCTTTTCTTTTCTAGAATAGAGTGTTCATAGGAATAACAAAACAAATACTACTGCCTGCTGGGAAAAGCTGAGTTACCAAACTGGCCATTTTGGATGATTTCCCCATGTTCAGCTGGTTGTGGCGAGATCTTAAGCCCATCTGATATTCTGAGCATTTCACTGAGATCTGTTGCTGTTAAAACCCCCCACATTTTATTCCAACCACCTTCACTCTGCAGAAGCAAACTATCCTCTACAATAAGACACAGAGTTCTTTTTATCTTTTTCCTCTTCCTCTTCCTCCTCCTCCTCTGTCGCAGCCTGTGCTATTTTGCTCCCTGCATTTTGGATGGCATCAGTGCTTCACCTGGGTGTTGGCTTTCTCCTGGGATGATCCCAATGCATCTTAATGCTCCTAAAAAGGGGGGAAGGTACGGTCTAATGGGGGACCAAAAAGGAAAGGAATGAAAAAAGAAATCTGTGCATGTACATCTCTGAGAGAGAGAGAGAGAAAGGGTCAAATATAGCAGCCCCAAAATAGGTCGTCCCTGAAATATCAGGATCATTTCATTGTCAAAAAAAAAGGAGAGTCCATCTGGATGTCTCGTTGATGGTGTAATGCACGTTTGTGCGGTTGAACTGTCGTTGGCACCGCACCCCCTTAAAGAGCAAGGCAGGTCAGGACAGCAGCGCCGTGTGGCGAGTGGCGTGATATCGTAGCGGCGGGTCTATATTGAACTATTATCGCTTTCGCAGAGTGGGGACAATTTTTTTTCTTTTCTTAGCTTTCGGGGGTTTTTTTTCGTTTCCGCGGCAAACAAGCAAATTATGTTTTGGGTAATGTGTGGGGAAAATGGATTGATGTGTCCAACAGCTGGTGCTCTTCTCTTTAGGGAAAGAGGTGCGTGGAGGACGTGATGGGGAAAAACTTTGAAGGGTGGGATGGGATGGGATGGTGCTACAATTTAGAAGGGTGAATGTTTCACCTGTGGTTGGAAGGGGAGGGATGGAGGGGGTGGGGTGGAATGAACAGGCTAGATGGAGCAATATAGTATTTGTATAATGCGTGTTAAAAGGAAAAAAAATGAACAAAGGAAAGTATGAAATGATATCTGCATAAGCAGTGAGAGTGGCTGATTGATATGGAATGATTTCATGCTTGGAGATAGTTGTATGTGGAATGGATGAAGTATCTATGAATATAAAAAAGAAAAGATGATATTTTGAAAAGACTAGCATGAGAAGGAATTTTGATCACAAAGCATGGCACTGATGTCGTTTGATTCACAACTGATTTGGATCACTTTTTTCCAAATTGATTTAATCTTATCATGATATGTAGAGTAAGAAACAGTTATTCTTGACATGTATCTTATTGTTTTTTGTTTTGTTCTCTGTCTTTTTTCCTCATATTCCCGTTCTGTCAACCCTTCATCTGATGTGCTTGCCACCACACTTTCATCAAACCAGGTGAGAAATGACATATCAAATGCTTGAACTTTTAAAGAGCGTAGAGTATTTCATTTTTGCTGTGTGGTGAACTTCTTGCTAGAGAGATGATTTGAATTGACTTGTTGCTAAACAGATAATGTTAATTAAGCCTGAGACAGTTTGAATGAAAGTATGATATAAAAAAAGGAGTGGTAGAAAACAGAAGGTGGAGGAAAATCTAAAAATGGAGTCAAAAGGGGCCTGAGCTTACGATCCAAGCAGAATCTTCATCAGAGACCAAATAACCAAATGAAAATTTCAAAAATGAAAAAAAAAGCAGGAACAGCAATATGTAGCTCTGATAGGTGAAGGCATACAATTCTACATCTGACAGAACGTGTTTGATGAAATCCTCACAGATATTTGTGTATTTCGGCATGTGCCGTGTGTTTATGCATACCGGCATGAGTTGTGTTCGTTAGTCGGGATGCCGTGGCGAGAGAAATATGTTTTCATCTCCGAGAGTGATGGATGACATGGGGGACCAGAATGGGAGAAGGAAGCAGAAAGCACCGGGCCGATTTTTTGGAGAGGCGATCGGCGGAACAAGGGGGGGAAAAGAGGGGAGGTTGAATGAACGAATGGCATCAGAATTAGCCGATCGCCCACATGTCACATGGACATCTCCCATTGTGCGTGATGGATCGTTTGCGCCAAACGCATCTGCAACGGGAATGAAGGCGGCAAGGAGTAAAGGTGTAATAATGAGATAGAGCTAAGGGAGGCAGAGTACGGTAGTGTGCATGGAGACACATGGGAGCGAGGGGGTTAACTTGGGTTAGAGGGAGGGGGTGGGGGAGTAACCGGGAGGGGTGCGGATACCATCGAGAGGGATGGGGCATTTGGTGTTAGGGGGTGGGGAAGTGATTGTTGAGGGTGGGGAATGTTGCTGAAGTGTGGGGGGGGGGGGAGTCTATGAATTTTTAATGTCATCATTGTGAGTTTAATAACAATTCGTATTAATGAGATTAAACTTTAAGCATTTTAACTGCCAGATATGAAACAATGTGAACATGTTTTGAAATTACTATATGTAAACTATATTGAAAGGAGAGTGATTAAGATGTAAAAGTGATCGAAACCATTTGCATGTTGTTAATGACATATAATAACAGTATTTGACTGTGGAAGGTGCTAAGGTCATTTTAAGGGCATATTCATCGAGATACACTGTATGTATATATGTAATGCCCTTTCCTAAACAGGCATAGTTCATGTTGAGGGATGATATTAGTAGTAGTAAGGCAGTATGCATTGCAGGTTGATTTTTGTTGTCGTTGCTGTTTTTCTGTTTGTTCTTCTCACAAATGCGCACCTGCTCCGGTTATTGAGCTGCCTTGAGTGTGAATTTCGCCCTTGCCACTGTGTGTAGGGAAAAAAACAAAAACAAAACTTACATGAAATGCTAAAGGGGGTAATGACTGGAATGGAATATGAAAGAGTAACATGGTGTGTGTGTGTGTGTGTGTGTGTGTGTGTGTGTGTGTGTGTGTGTGCTGGGCATTCTGCGAATGTATGTGTTGTGTAGCTTGACTATCCAGGAATGTGGGGAAAAGAACAGTTATCCATGTGTGACAAGACAGAGGTGGCTGACACCATTAGTGCATTCCAAGTCCACGCTGATGATGGCCAACTAATGTGTGATTAGGAGTGTGTGTGTGTCTGTCTGTGTGTCTGCCTGTTTGTGTGTGTGTGTGTGTGTGTGTGTGTATGTGTGTGTGTGTATGTGTGTGTGTGTGTGTGTGTGTGTGTGTGTGTGTGTGTGTGTGTGTGTGTGTGTGAGTGTGGATAGTGGCTAGGTCCATGTCATGTTATGCAACACTGTTTTCCCTTTAGCTTGATTAATGGCACGGGGGTAGCCCAATCAATTACAATGGCTTAATTAAATCAGAACGACAAACTTGTCCACAGCACCACCGGCGTTGCTGTGGCAACGAGATTCACCCTCACGTCTGAAGTATGCCCCCCTCCCTTTTCCAAAATAAAAAGCACCCTCAAATGGCAGTATAGGCCTACATTGTTTTTCCCCCTCTACAATGATGAGTGGCTTTCTTATTACAGTTGCGATAATGGAGATGGGTTTAAAAGATGGATCCCACAGGTTGTCAGTTAGAAATGCCCTTATGGTCTAGCAATTGGAAGCAATCTGTATCAATTGCCATGATATATCATTGAACAGTAGCTTGCCTTTTCCCCGTTGCTTTCCTGGGCATGAGATGGAGGACTGTTTCGTTTCCATTTTTATTACGGTAAGGATGAGAGTGGTACTTTACTGATCAGATGATATCTGAAGAACCTATTCTAAAGTTTAAAAAAAAATAAATAGATATCTAAGATGGGATTTTCCTAATATTGTCATATATGCTTTGAATGATATTCTTTTAAAACAATATCATTGCGTACAATAATTATGAGGCATTTAATCTTGCTTTTCCCAAAGTAGTATGACCTTAAATCTGTAGTAATGCTTTTTTACGAGTCTCTTGGTTTTCAATGAAGTTTGGATGATCATTTATGAAAAGCATGCCTCAGTATTTAGCTTTAGCATGTTTATATTTTCTCTGAACTTGATATTTTTGGAAGAGATAAGAATGTCCAGATCAAGGATTCTTTGCATCAAATAAATGCTGCTTGTATGTCAATCATATTCTAAGGTTCATCTGCCACACAAATGGTAATTTCTAGCGATCTAGAGACGTTTGAGTTAGGACCCCAAAACGACAGCCCACAAGTGACGGCCCGTGTCCGGCAAGAGGTGCAAAGGTCAGCGCCTGTTTATGTCCGATTTGCCCAAAAGATTTTCGCCAGAAGCAAGCTCGATTACCCAGTCTCGGACATAAATAAAAAAAGAAAATAAAAAACAAATCCTGAACGTGCCCCTCCCCCCTCAAGAAAACCTGCAGTACATCTCACCACACAGTTGTGCTCACCTACATGCATTTATAGAGGAGCGAGGCATACCTAGTCAAGAAGCGTGTTGGTGTGTAGCCACCCGCCCAGTCCGCTGTTTGCCCATCTGCCTCCCCCGTCCCTCCGTCCATTGTCTGTCTTAATTGTGGGACTATTTGATCAGGCGGCCTGCGCCTTTAAGATGCAAAGAGAAGGAAGAATGAGAGAGAGTGAGACAGCATAGAAGAGAGGGGAGAGAGAGGAGAGAGAGTGAGCAAGAACGGGAGAAGACGGAGAATTCAATATTGACACAAGTCCGTGGAGATGATGTAGCTATCTCTTCCCAAAGCTTTGATTCTGTTTTCTTTTTCTTTCATTTTTTACCCCCTCCTTAATTCCTGTGCTGGATGTAATGGTATGAGAAGAAGAAGACTTGAAGTCTGTGGCAAAGGGAAGTATTTCTGTTTGAGGATGTGGACTATGAACAGTTCTATCATGAATATAATGAATTTATGAATGTTAATCTTTAGAACCATCTCAAAGTTGCCATCTGTGAACGCAGAATGGTCCCTATTTGCGAGACAATCTCTTACTTTATACACGTGTTGCAGAAGTATCATGAATTGGAGACTGGTGTGGAATCTCATCAGAGGAGTGTTTCTTTGTATATGTAAAGTTATCAGATCTCTCACAGTTTGATATAAGTGTAAAATACAACACAAATAGTTTTTAGACTGGGATATTGATGTTGCATAATGGAACCATGCTCTAAGTCTAATGATGGCAAACTTGATAGATGCAAAATAACCGGAGATTTAGAATCTACAAAGACTGGAAAGGTGCTGCTTTTTTACCTTTTTGCCTATTCCAGTCACCTTTTCCCCATCTCCCTTCACCCTACCCCTTCTTCCCCACTCTAAATGGCCTTCAACTATTCCCTCTATTAACAACCAAATATTTGCCACATCGATCACCCTCTGTTTGATATCACACTCTTCAAGTGTCTTCGCTCCTTCTCCAATCCCATTTCTTCCCCCATCTCCCCCCCCCCTTAACACTTTTCCAACTTCAATCAGCTCAGACTCCCCCTCCTTTCCACTAATGTAATTGGTCAGCTCAGCTCTGCCAAGAACAAATGTTTGACATAGAAAAAAAATAAAGGCGTATACAACTAATGCTCAAAGTTTTCACTTTTGTCTACCGGTCGGTGCTGTCGGCCAGGTTTTTTCCCTTTTAGTCTTTTAATTATCAAACATACTATTACGTAACAAATGATAACAGTTCCGGTAGAGTCCTCATGAACTAATGTCGCTGTCAAAACAACTCCAAACTTATAGACTTTGGTCTCTTCCTGTGTGATCATATTGACATTTCTTTACCTCGCAAGGATACGATAATTTACCGCTGCTCGCAGGGGAAAGATAGAGCGAGGGGGAGTTATTTTTGTTTCTGCATGAAAAGGCTGACTTTGCGCATAGTGTGATGTAATAAATGTGAAACAGGTCTATACTTTCTTCTGTTATTTAGCTTTGTATTCATTTTGTTTGAAATGCTAATGTGATTCCAAGGATTGTTTGAGCAACTCATGTGATTTAAGCCATGAAAGTTCAAGAAGTGCCATGTCACCTAACAAAACATCACTAGCTCATTCTCTCTCTATCTCTCCCTCCCTATGTCTCCCTCTATCTATTCATCTGACTATCTCTTTCTCTATCTCTTTTTTTTGCCATCAAGCTGTTTTGAGTGCATTACTTGCAATAACTTATTTCATTGAATTGGATGGCCTTCCCCAAGTGAAACAATAAATTTTCTATAACATGAATTTATTTTTTATTTTTTGTCGTTGCTGTTTATTGCAGCTTATCGGTTTTGTCAATTTCACTCATTATGAGGCCCTTTTATGCAAAGATATTTCAAACCCTTACTTGAAAATGGGAAAAAGGATTACGAAGATTTCTGTCTCCATGTTTTCTTTTTGTAGAAATATGTAGAATTTGGTTCATTTTCTATGAAATCAGGAGCAAGGATTTACATGTGTGTATTCAAGGGAATCTAACTGACATTTTTTTTTCTAACACTGCACGATTAAAGCAACTATTTTCTCACTTCTTATCAGTGGAGTTTAACATTACAGAGACATCTCCTTCCCTCTCTAATCCAATGCTTTTTATACTTTAATCCTCTTGCACCTGCCCCTGCAAAATGCTATTGGTATATTGTACCAGCAGGGTGGCATTAGTAATGACAGAGTTAAGGGAGAATACCAATAGGTTTTTGAAAGGGTGCTTGATAGTTTCAAAACACAACTTTTGTAACAGAAAGTGGCCAGGATGTTGGTTTCATTCACAGTGTAAGGACATGTAATTAGATTACATTAGTAACTGCTGAAGGATAAGGGTTTAAAACCAGGAAGGAGTTACTGCCGCATCTCTTTCATGTGGTTGTGTAGAAAGGAAAAGAAATGAAAAAGAGGAGAAGGATTTGTGCATAAATAGGGGAGAAAGTGCAAAGCTTTTGTTCACCACGAATGTTCCTCAAGGAAACATTGAAGGAAAAAACATGCACACGCACAAAAGAACATAACCTCTGCTCCAGATTCTACTTCATATGCAATCTCCCCAAGGTTCTCCTAGATAATGGGACGTCGGTTTGCTACTCAAAGCGGAAAATGGTAACGCATTCGGCTAATACCCGTGATTAAGCCCTCTGTCTCGCATGTATATGACAAGCTTATACCCGTTCCTAATCTCCTGATTATCTGAATGTGCAGATTAAGTTGTCTTGAGTCATGAAGATGTCACAGACGTGGGCAGGTAGCATTCTTTTTTTTTTGTTTGGTTTTGTTTTGTTTCTGATTTTGCGGTACAATGACGTATTGCTAGCCATGATTAACGAATACTATTTTTAGCAGTTCCGCATTGTACATGTCTGACTTGCCTTCTTACACGTCCCTTGGTGTTTTATCTATTTAGTATACGTAACATTAATGATGCTTTATATATTTCCATATGATAAAAAGATATCTGTGGAAAGCATCCCTTTATGATCTTGTAGTTATTTTTTTTTCCTATATACTGTACCTTTTTCTGTCTTCCTTACTTTGACCATGAAAATAATTTGCATAATGTCATCATGGCATGGACCCAGCTTTGAGATATGATGTATTTGATATATATCAGGGTGAAGTAAATGGGAAAAGATGGGAAATTGAATTCTTTAGTTACAGTTAGAATAAGGGCTATTCCAAGCAACAAAACTATCGTTTTTCCACTATATTCGTGTGGCTATAAAATCTGCTGTGTTGCATATTTTTCATTGCTTGTTTTGTTAGTGTTTGTGTGTTTGCGTGTGTGCGTACTGAGGAAATATGAAATGAATTGAGTAGGATACAATGTTCAAGAATACCTTTCTTTTTGAAAAACTGTGCTGAATGGTGGCCGTCAAAGCGAAACTCACTCAGTGCAGGGCACACACCTGATCACTGAGAACGTTTCGGAAAGGGGCAGACTCGAATTGCCGGGATTGTTTCATGCTCGGGGAACCCTTGCAGAGGGATCGATTTAGAGATTCCAGTAACGTCATTCGTATCCAACCCAACCGGGGAGAGGACATGATGCGAATTTTAATTGGAACCATGCTTCTGCTACTGTGAAGGCTGAAGCCGGTGATGAAAGAAGAACGACTCAATGACACCAAAATACAAAGGGTTACCCTGACGATAAAGATTGCATGAAGGAAGAAGAGATTCGGGGAAGCAGAAATGCAGTTGGGATTTAGGGTTTTAGAAATCTTACTTTTTCGTGTGTGTCAGTTTCTATCTCTTGTTGGTGCTCCTGTATTATGTCTTTGTTCTGCCTGACTTGTGTGAAGTGATCAATTAAACAGTTGATAACAGGCTGGTTTTTTACGAGGTGTTCGGTTGCAACTGATGGGTCAGTAATCGATGCTGCGACACCCGATCTGCGCCGCTGCCCCCAGCCATGTCTGTGGCAGACAGCTACACGACGACGACGACGGCAGCGAAGGGTGGACCGACCAATGAGCTGGAGTTGCGGCCTTCTGATTCTCCCGATTTTAAATCCACAGTTTAGATGCATGGATGACACATCCAAGATAGTGTATCACCGTGGAGACAAGATTCTGCCTTGGTTGCAGTATCCTTCAGATGAAACCATTGATAAAGATGCCAAATCCATACGTGTGATTTTTGCCTTTACTCGTGCCAACTGATCAGTGAATGGGGAATGATTTCAATTGAAGAAAAAAAAAAAGAATTCAAAAGCAAAGTATCCGTGAGTCAATATTTGAATGTGACGATTTTAGGCACTAGCATGATAGAAGTGCATGTGTTTTTTAACATGTGTGAAGCAGGGGAAGCAACATGAGTAGAGAGGGAAGTGCAGGCACTAGTATGGAAGCGGACATTGCAAGTGATTGAGAACAAAATGAAAATGCAGAAATGTTTTTGATCTGTGTATGCTTAATGAGGGCAGCAATATGTGAAGGCTCTAGGCCATAGAGCTAGTTACGGTTTGCAGTTTGGCTTGGCTTGCAGTGCCGTGCAACTTTAAGAAACACAGAGAACAGAATCTGGCCGGCACATTCCTGGAGGGATGGCTGCGAAAACGCTTTTTGAAGAGAGATGGAAAAAAGGAAAGGAACCGACAGGGATCGACTGCACCAAGATTGATGTGATCCCGCGAAACAGCGCCATTCAAAACGCCGTAAAACGGTATAAATATCCAGCACGTTTTTTGGGGCTGGCTGTCCCTGGCGGGGGTTGGGGGGGAGAGAGAAACGTGAAATCAAAGTCGACTACAGGGAGGGGAATACGCACGCGGGGACTCGACGCGAGAAACCGATACGGCGCAGTTTGATATTGGTCGGGAGAAAGGAAGGATAGGTAGAAGAGAGAGAGGGAGAAAGGAAGATACAGAGAGGGAGCGATAGATAGTGAGAGATGAGGAGGATGAGAAGTCGGAGGAAGAGCGAGGCAGGACGAAGATGCGGTGAATTGAATGAGCATGGACTTGGGACATAATTCAGAGCCTGTTACACGGGGGTTTTTGTGCCTGCATTATAGCTCAGGGCAACTGGTCTGTCTTCGGCTCTCAGCGTCTTCTTTTAGTGATTTGCAAAATAGGCCTCGTCCTCTTCTCTGTGAAAACTTGAAGAGAACGGTTGGGGGGGGGGTGAGATACTCTAAACTGGGCATTAGATTTCCCACCTCGGGGTACCTTGCGAGGGTGACATGCAACCGAAACTTGACAAAATAAAAAGAAGAAGACGACGGTGGAAGGAATAGAAGCCTAATCGATGATGACTATTTGAAAGTTTTAGATGCCTGTTTGATTCTGTATTGGCACAATCCGAACTTGAGCAGTTGAAGTTGTATATTGACTAAAGATATTTGTCCTTTTCTTGTTTCAGAAATTTGCAGATTTATAATATACGTTGGTCATAAATATGAAACAAAAAAAGGAAGAGGAGGAGTAGGTCTTAGTTCCGTACTACGTGAAAGATATTCCACACACTGAATTGATGTAATTATCTGTAGTATGCAGAAATTTTGAAAACAGATTTTTCTTGAGGAAAAGTTGATTACGAGAGTAAATTAGAAATCAAACGTTCAAATTGTTGAGGAGAACGCTGGACAGTTGCTTGGCAACAGTGTACTGCTGACTGGACTGTTTCCTTCTTTATCATGTCGCTTTATGCAGGTAGACTTTTTTTTTTGGCCAAAATTATTGCCAAGGCATCAGTGTGAATGACACCATGCTAAATTATAGATCTGATGTCTGTTCCTTTGACTTAGGAAGAATACGTGCCTCTGCGATGATGGAAAACGGCTCTTGTTTAAAAAAAAATAAAAAAATGTGTCTTTTGTCTCAGCTAGGCGAGTTGCTTATCGCTGCTTGTCTCGCTCCGCTGCCTCGCGGAAAACACAGAGACATGTTCCTCCACCTCCCTGTCACTGACTGACTGTGGGGGGGGGGGGGGGGGAGAATAAAAAAGAGAGAAGCATAGAACAAAATGAAACAAAAACCCCGAGAGGAATTGATGCGGGCAATGTTTGGGTCGGGCGGGGTCAAATGAGTTTCATGGTGTTGTAAAATCCAATCAGAACCGTGACCCATCCAGTGTTGCGACCACAACCACTGACAACTCACACCTGTAGAATTGAGCTGGATTCAACCTGCTCAGCTTGGTAAAGGATCTATAAAAAAAGGAGAAAAGCCACATGAATAAAATACATTCTGTCGGAACATTGAGTGAAATAGCCTTTGATTACCCCATGAACCTTGTACCCATATCATCAGTTACTTTCTCAACCATGAAGACAACCTCAGTGCCCTTTATATAAAGTTCATAAAGAGGTAATTTCCCCGCCCCCCCTTCTCAAAAATACCCCCAAAACAAATAAAGATTGCTTCTCACTATGTTTAAAATTCAACATCACAAGTCTCCTTTACTAGCAAAAGGCCTTAAGTGGTGTAGAGTAGAAGAGAATCCTTTCTGCTGCGTGACAGAGAATTGTTCTATATGCTCAGATGATGTCTTGTAATGCATTCTCTCACAGCATATCTTTGGCATATATTATATACTCTTTCGGAGAGAGAAATATTTGGGGAATATAGCAGCTGAAACAAAATATGCCACAACAGAGTAAGACACTGCCGAATCCAAATCCTGTTCCCCAATAACAACCTGCCACAATTTGTAATACACTTGTACGGCATATCGCCAAATGTGTTTTGACAGCCGTCATCGACAATAAGACTCGGAATCTCGTACTTGAAAGTTTCACATAGTTGACAAAAAAATAGCTGATATTAAAGCAGCACAAACTTTCACTGGCATATTTCTTCCTTTTTTTTTTGTGGGGGCAAACAGTGATTACTGCGTATCAGTTGCAGCAGATATCAGAGGAAAAAAAAGATTTCTGCCAGAATTCCCCTGGTTGTGAAATTTGTAGCCTCACATCATTAAAGTCTCATTTTCGTTTCTTTCCCCGTTCCTGGCCGGTGTCGTACCGCGGCGATGGAAGAAAATTGATTTGATGCTTGGCAATTCCTCGCCGAAAGTTGCACTGCGTAGCCAGAGGCAAGGGGCCATTTTGGACTAATCATAGCCCTGGGTTAAGGGTCCTAACTTCTGCGAAAGGTTGATGATGACAACTATATCAAAAATGTTTTCTTTCGAAATCGCCAGCGCACACGGTCCTACGTGCTTCGGATACATATGCCTTTCCATTTTTTTTTTTGGTTGTATCAATATTTTCTCCTCTATTCTTGCAGTTCAGAGAAGAGGCTGCGTGTGTTTCTTTTATTCTTTGATACACTTTGATAAATTGTAATCCTGCTCAAACTCGTGCTTGCTTATGTGTATCTTCAAGTTGTTTTCAATTTATTTCTACGTGAATTATACGGCTAACTCTCAGTTTGATCTCGACAAGAATAACTTGACATTTCAGTGGGAAAGGAGTCAACCCATATTTCTTTTGCCAGAATTCTTACCTCTTTATCAGTGGTGATATGCTAAGTCAAAGTTGTCATATGCAATATGGAAATGAGGATTGAAGTACATGTAGGGTATTCTTTGTTTCAGTCGTTTGATGCATATGGATGTATAAGAACAAAGTTATATCTTTGGAGACGACAGTATGTCCAGGAATTTCCCTTGTGAAACGGCAGGCGCATGGTGAAAATAGATTTGACCAATCTTTCACTAAAGGTTTTACTTCATGAAGCTAAGTATCATTTTTTGTTTCAAAGTAAGGTACTCAACATACATGTAAGACCAATAACATGCAACTTTGTACAGATTTTTCGCCCAAGATCTTATGTAGATGTTAAAACTGCACATGTAATAGCCTCAGTCTGTGTGGGAAGCAAAACCTTGTTGGATGATGAGTCGAGGAGAGATATCTCGGGAGTGCGATGTGAGGAAGGATGTTAAAATCTCTGCCCCAATGTCGTGCATCTGGGTTGTGTTTATGCGACCATGATATAAAGCTTCTTTTAGCATGTAACACTCATGCTCTTGGCTAAAGCGAGCATTTTTTTTCTCTCTCTCTTCTTCGTCTTCTTCTTCTGAGTTCAAGGGATGCTTCATTTTTAGCTGGATGGCACATGCTCCAGATTTTGCGGGGTTTGAGGCAGGGACTGCTCCGTTTTGGAAGAGGGGGTAAAGAAAGCTCTTGCTGATGGTCGGAGCTCCACCAACGCCAGACTGTCTGGGCCGCAGCCTGGTGGGACTGGTGACTCAGGGTTTGCATCGTCCCCGGCAACGGGATACAGGGGGCCGACGCTGACGCTTTTTTTTTTGTAAATGCGAAAGGGAGCCGGTGGATGTAAGGAAGTGCCATCTCCAAGAGGGAGAGAGAGGGAGAGAGAAATGGTGTCTGGGTGTAGGATTTACTCTGGTGATAAGAGAACGAGGAAGAAGAAGAAGAAGAAGAGGAGAGAGAGAGAGCGAATGAGAAGAAGATGGAGGAAGATCGGGATGGAGAAAAGACACTGCACATTGGGAGACTGTTGGGAAACTTGTAAATGGAGATCCGGCTCTTGCTCTGGCCCGGTTGCATTCTCAGGTGCATTTGATTTTTAGGGAGCAGAAGAATGCCAACGAGGTACACATGTTGGAGCGGGACGAGAGAGGAGGAGACTGAGAGACAAGACTATCGCTAACAAGAGAAGTTCAAGACAAGAGAGAGCTGTCAAGAATTAGTGTGGCACAAACAAAGAGATCGTATGAACGTGAAATTTAGGAAACATATATAGATATAAAGAGAACAAGAAGGAGAGATATATATAATATAGAGATGAAGAAAGGGAACAGGAGAGAAAGAATGCTGTCAAATAGAAAGAGATTATAATAGAAATAGAAGGAGAGAGATATATGCTTCTGTAGAGGGAGAAAGAAAGAGAAAATACATGTAGAGAGATCATATGAAAGTGAAATTTAGGAGAAATTAAGAGAGATAGATAGATTAATAGGTAGATGGATAGATGGATAGATGGATGGCTGGATGGATAGAGGGAGAGAAAAAGATAGAGAAATAGAGATAGAGAATAGACTCTAAAAGATCATATGGGAGTGAAATTTAGGTGAAACTAGAGAGAGATAGATAGGTAGATGGATAGATAGATGGATATCCATGGAGGAAAAGAAATATGGATGGAGAGACGAGCCAGATGGAATTAGAAAAGAGATGAAGAAATGGAATGGAAGAATTGCATACGGAGAGATGGCTGATGAAGTAGTAAGGCGGAGGAGTGGGTTCATGCGGCTAGACGGATGATATTTTGAGGGGATGAGATGGTCCTTTTTAAGTAGCATGAGTCATGGAAAATTGCAACACATGCATTCGGTTGGAGAGCAAAATGACGATGGGTGTTTCACTAGAATTTATTGTGGATAATGGACCTTATGGGAATGAGCAAAATGATAGGACTAAAGAGAATAAGATAAGTAAGAGAAAATTATGACTGAGGAGATGTACAGAGCATCAGGCCCACAAGTAAATTGGGAGGAGGGGGGAGGGGTGGAGATAAACTGAAGAGGTTTTAGGAGCAGTTTAGATGATTGCTAAAAGAAGAAAGAAATGGAAAAGTGGATTGATTAGTCCATTTTTGATGAAGCTAAATAGATTAAATGGATTTTTTTTGTCTTGCAGGAAACAAGTTCGTAGAATGTGAAGCTGGGATTAGATGATGAGTTACGTGAGAAAAGAGCCGTAACGGCCTTAAACGGGGACGCAAGAGAATGCCTGTGCTGAGCGGAGAGTTATGGTGAAGAGTGTAGGCTCAGAAAGGTCAAGTGAAGCGCTTATGGATAACGGCAGACACATGCTGAGAGAGACTGAGACAGAGACATATGGGGAGAGATAAAAAAGAGGGCAAATAGAAAGAGCAACGACAATTTCATCATATTTGAAACATGACAGAGCAAACCAGTCGGCAGAGATCGGAGATCGTAGACACCTCTGCAAGCTGACTGACCCAAAAATGTGAACCGAATTACAGTGGAACTGGCCTAGATATGAAACGACGATATAATATTCTGATAAGGTAGATGAGGCCAGGCTACCCCACCCCCACATCTTTCAGGAAGAGGTTGTACGATCATTGTTAAGTCACGATGAGTGCAGGTATTATAGCGATGACCTAAATTCTCACAGATGATTGGCTGTCGTCGGGCTGCTGCCATAGTAACTGCAGTAACCGCCATACGTAGTTCTCGAAAACTGGCTGAAATACGCTGCATGATGTAGGGCCTGGGAAACATGTCACATCATAGTTTATATTGACTTGTGTTAGAAACCTCTTTCAAGCTAACCCAGATAAAGATACATAAATAGGTAGATAGATAGATAGATAGATAGATAGATAGATAGATAGATAGATAGATAGAAATAGACAGATAGAGATATAGATAGATGGATAGATTGATAGATAAATAGATAGATAGATACATACATACATACATACATGCATAGAGAAACAGAGAGAAGGGGGGGGGGGGGGGGCAAGAGAGAGGGAATATCATGTGCACGATGACAGAGGGGGTAACTCCTTGACACACGACGACCGGCCAGCGGACCGTTGTCGGTCGGTAACCAGAGAGATTGGAGCAGAGAGGAGAGTCGGCTTCATGCTTGGCTCATGGATCCAGCGAACGAGAAAAGTAGCGAGTTGGGTAATCAAGCCGATTTTTGGAAACTGGGCGAGATCAAGGAGAAATGTGGCATTCTGTTACTAACTTTGCTGTTGGCTTATGGAAGTATGTGTATTTTTTTTTGGGGGGGGGGATGGGGTTGTATCTTACATAAAACAGTGAGCACACTAGATGAAGACATACTTGGAAGAAAGAACAAAACAGATATGTGTACAAAAAAACACAAAAATACGCATACATACTCTAAGAAAAAAAAAATACTACAAAGAATTAGGCATAATATGAAAGGAAATTTGCATGAACCAAAATGAAATTGGAATAATCAATTGAGATGGAAGAGAAGTAAAAAGGGCATAGTGGTATCTTTCAAGTAAAAGTGCCTTTGAATCGAAAATTCAGAAAGTGCAAAAAGTCATTTTGGACAGGAAATGGTGTAGCTGGATGGGCAAGCTGGACAAAACTTGGCGCTTCCACTTAGCGATCCTCTGAAGATGCCGCATAATTTCCCTGTAATGTCCAACTTTGAGATACTCTTGAGATGTTGTTTGAAGGGGCAGCATGAATCCTATCATCATAGACAAAGGAATATGGCTTTTTTTTATCTGTCACCATGGTGATGTCAAATTTCACCACCCCTTCTTGTACCGTTTTAGAAAAAAGAAAAAAGAAAACAGGAGTATGGATGTGTGGACACCGGGTGGAAAATGACTGGGAATAATGTAATTTCCTGACCCTGAATGGTGTCAGATGATCTGGAGGATGACAATAGGGTGTGAGGAGCGTAGTACGGATCAAATACCGCCCTCAATCTCCGGTCACTCTCGCATTGAAATAACGGAGATATGAGGAGGGGGAGAAAAAGAAATTGATAATTCTTGAGTGGGGCGGGATGGGGGGGATGGGGGGATGGGGGAATTGCAATAGAAGGCAAAAGGGTACATGGTATGCCAGAGTGTACATCCCCAACTCATGGGTTGGGAAGGTGTACCTTTTTTGAGTGCATCAAAACTGCACCATTGATATAATGGGTGAGCAAGTAATAATATCCCATGAGACAATGAGGGCGCACCACTAGTCACCTCGTGTATCTCCAAGTGGCAGTGACTCTAATTTGGTGCGTGGTTGCGGGATAGTCGAGACGTAGACAAACAAACAGACTAAAGCGTAATTGCATATTCATGCATGGTTTTTGGGAGAAACAGTTGCATTGAGCAAATTATAATGTCACATGTAAACTTGTTGCAATTTTCCTGCTAATGCGCCCACTTCTTACATGCAGATCTGATAGAAAATAGCTTTTTTGTTTTTACCACCTATGGCTTGTTCTCAAAGAGAGAGAGAAAAAAATGAGTTGATTCTTCAAGAGGTTGATTCAGTGTGTACATGTGCTTGTAAAGTTGCGTACCAGTTTACTGTATGCCACCCATTTGGCAAGTTACAAGCTTGCCGTGGATGTCCCACTAATGAGAAGGAGGTGGATTCCATTGGGAGTATCTGAGGGATAACGTGTGATGTGGTGGATCTTTGGGTGCTAGGAGAAGAAGTGCAGGGATTCAGAGAGAGAAACAGAGAGAATGGGTGGGATCCGCTCGCGGGGTAATCCTGGCTTCAGACTTTGGAAGTGATGCCTGCCACCTTCCTGGCTTGCACCTCTCCCGGTCTACGGTCTCTTGTGGGGTCGTCGATCTTCCCTCGGCATTTGGGGAGGATGGAGCGCCTCGATCCGTGTCGAAGTCCAGAGCAAATAAACAGCAGCGTTCATTAGAGCTGGCCCCCGAGAATCGCAGAGCTCGGACACGGGGCTTGGGCCGCATTTTCGGTGCAAGGACCCGCCCGCCTCGGTTCTCCCGTGTTTGTTCATTTGTGCTCATCTCCCGTCTCTTCCTACGTAGGTGGCAAGCTCAGCCTAGATTCGTGCGTGTACATCCCACTTTTTTCCCCCTTTCTTCTTTTAATCAGAGAAATGAGGGTTTCTGGTTTCAATATCCACAAATATGTGGAAAGGCAAATGTTTCTTAGTTTTCTGTAGGTTGGCCTTCTAGTCATCATGTTACTCTTGGAGGCAGAGAACAGAATGGGGGTGGGGGAGGAGGAGGAGGAAGAAGAGGAAGAGAAGGAGGAGGAAGAGGAGGAGGAGGAGGATGAATTTTAGAATGATACCAATCGAGGATGTGTTACCTGAACAGGTACTTTATGTTGAGACTCTCTCACAGTGACCTATTTCAACTCTTTAGCCTGCTGCATGAGTAGTTCCCAAAACTACATGACATTTTAAATGTGATCACTATCGGCAGCATTCCGTTGGACTCCTCGACGAGCTTCCTCCAGCACAAGATTGCTACGCTACATGCCCTCATAGTTTGTCTCACTCCTATGGATGATTCCTCTCCCCCCCCCCCCCCCCACCCACCCACCCTCTACATGTCTTGTATATGCTCGATAACCAAAAGTCGTTTATACTATCGCCGGGATGAATTAAGATTCCCCTCTTACCGGGCACCACTGAGTCAGAGAGCATTAAGTGGGCCGCTGCCGGAGACGGGGAGAACCGAAGAGTATCACTTCATTAAGGATGCGGGGGGAAAAGTGGGTAGTTCATCTTGATGTTTTGATGTGAAGGTTGTGGGTAATCTGTCCGCCATGCTGAAGAATTCCTAATGCCGTACCTGAGCCTTCCCCCACTTAATGTCGGTATGCAATGTACCCGCGGAAACTCCGCCAGAGGAGGAGGAAAAAACAACAACAATAACAATATTCGCGCAAAGAACGGAAACAAGGAAACGATGAAAGAGCGCCATGTTGGTGGAGTCACGAGTGATGCGGGCACGTCTTGTGGCTGATAGATGCTAATCCTGCAAAGTAACCCGTCTGACGTGAGAGCGTATAGGGATGTAAGGAGGAAGGGAAGTGAATAGAACATGTTTTATATACATGCATGTAATGCATGATTGCTGATTTGGGAAAAGCCAGTTTCTGAAGGTCAAAGGTTATACAGACTTCCATCTCATGTAAGACCAAACTCGTGGAGGAGCACCCACATCCAGCGAGACTTCAGAACCTGCAATTTACAATTTACAACTTAGAAGTTTAGTATTGGTCCTTGATCATTACACGACATCATGAAGAGTTTGAGATATCCAAACTTTCATTGACAAATGAATAATTACTGACCTTGTCTGACTGTATGATTCAATTTCTCCAATGTAATCCATAATTTTCTATATCACTCACACAGTAACATTCAATATCATAGTGTCTCGTCTCTGGAAAACTTGATTTTATTTTAAAATTGGGTCTATTTCATTTCTTTTAAAAGAAAAAAAAATATCCATGAACATAGCATAGATAACTATAGGATATGAAGTCTTGTCATCATTATACTCCATATATTTTTTTATCAACCCAATAGAAAACATAAGCACTGTCTATGTACATGTGTGTGTGTGTGTGTGTGTGTGTGTGTGTGTGTGTGTGTGTGTGTGTGTGTGTGTGTGTGCACGTGTGCAAATGTGCTTGTGTGTTTGGTATGCAAAGTGTTTATGTGGGTTAATTTAACCAAGGATATGCTAGATTGTACCATTGCAGGGGGTCCATTTCATGAACATCTTATGAGATACTTTTCGCTCAGAGACCTTATGAAATGGATCTGAAAGTCTCATATGGCTACATATGAGTGACTTTGGCCATTGTGAGATTTATGTATGGACTTTTAGATGATGACTTTGTGAAACAGACCCCAGCTCCTTTAGCTTTGTGTTCATAACCCTGTAATTGCCATTGGAACGCTGTCTGTGTACAATCCCAGTGACATACTGAGATACTGGGTTTGAGATGGTTAACCTCCTCTATGAGTGAGACATTGTAGATGGCACTATTATGACTAATATGTGGTTTTTAGATATTTTTTCAGGAAAAAATAATGACATGATATTCTAGGTCACGTAGAATTTGCACCGTGCACACCCATGTTGTGTGTACAGCCATATTCTTCTGGTGCGTCAGCAGTATTAAAATGGTATGCCGTGCAGGTAATATGAAAAGCGACACATTTTGCATATCCAATAATTGGGCGGGACTGTTTTGGGACCGTGTGCGCACATGAATTCAGGTGGAGGGTAATTTGATCCTGGAACCCGCGTACGAGATGTGGGTAATGATATGTACTTGTTTAGTATTCCTCGCAGTCTCTGAAAAGGAATGATTTTTTTCTTCTTTTTTTTTTTTGGTATTCGATGGGGAGCAAGAAAGTACAGGAGTGAGATGCTCGACTTGTATTCATCGTCTTTGTTTTCTGTTTGCAGAACCGAGGGTGTTGGAACAAGAGATGGGGGAAAGAAAAGAGACGAGAGAGAGAGAGAGAGAGAGATGAGAGAGGGGAGAGTGAGAGCGAGAAAGTGTGAGATCATTGGCTGGCGTAGGCGAGACAGAATTTCACACGTCAATGTGAACTTTCTCTAAATCCCTTAAGTTTTGCCGAGAAACATCTGCATTTGTATAGCGGCGAGCAAACAGCGGCCCCCTAGTATAGGGTCCGTTGTTCTCCATCTTGTTCTCCGTTTCTCTCCCCCCCCCCCCCTCCTCCTCTCTATCATTCTCTTTTTGAGAACTGCCCGGTCCTTGGTGCCGTGGTTACCGCAGTGGTTTCTCCCCGCTTCCCTTCTTCCCTTCCCCTTTCCCTGAACCCTCCCAGACTCTGATTCACTGTGCACACAGTGACGAAGCCCTCTCAAGGGGGACGAGGGCCCGGTGGGGCCCCCCATTTCAATTAGGTTCCCATCGCCTGGCTCTTTGGTCCAATAGCGGGTAGACTTCTGTGGTCCAGGAATGACCAAGTTTTGTGTGAAGACCAAGTCTGACAGGATCCATAGAGCCTTTTTTTTTTAAGTGTAGAGAAGGTCTAGAAGACCAGCAATAAGATCTCTGTATTGAAAAATATTGATAATGATACTGATGATGATTATGAGGAAAAGAATGGTGTTGACATACTGATGATGATTATGAGGAAAAGAATGGTGTTGACATTAATGATAATATTGATTCCTGTAATTGTGATGATGACGGTGAAAATGATGAGTAATATGATTTTGATGCTGCTGACACTAATGAGACGCATGATTTGTAATTTAAATAAAGATGACGTGATAGAAAGAAATGCTGATGACATTGATCGATTTATTCTCTTTTAGCACAAGAAAATGTGTCTTTCCTTCGTTGCTATAAAACTTTATTTCTCAGCAGTAATACTTATGATGTGGTTTTAACAGTCAGAAAGAGGGAGAACAAAAGTAATCATTGATATTTGTAATTCAAGTGAATTATGTGTTCTTGTATTTTCTCAAAGTGTTTTGTCTAGACATATTGAAGTTAATGAAACTTTCTCTTTTCATTTCTCTTTCATGTTATGTCTGGATTTGCTTGGAATTTTCAACCAAACAGGTAAGACTCGATAAGGCTTATAAAAGTATATCCAGATTTATGCAACAAGGGCAAATATATTAACAAATATCTGTGTATGTAAGGTGAATGAAAATATGTATGACTACATTTTTGTCCCTTTTTGAATAATGAGGACTGCACTTTTTCAAAAAGGAATATGTTTGATCTGGAAGGAAAAAGTAAAAGGCAGTTAACATTGGCCAATGTCTGCATCTCTGTGGACAGCGTATGGCGAGGTATCAGTGATGTTTGACACGCACACGCTCTCTCGTACACACACACACACTTGTACTTTTTAACTTGACAGTGTTATGTAACAATCTCGCGGGGATCGAGTTCTTGCAATTGGGAAATTTCACAATTTGATTCATCCAAGGCAGTGTAAACAGGGCCCTCGCTAGGGTTTTTTTTTTGATTCGATATAAAGAGAAAGTTCTCCGTTTTTTGACGAATCGCTATTCCAATCACATGATTGAAGGATGAACCGAATTCTGTTGGTGTGCGCCCCAGCGACGGGCGCATCCATCAAAATATGTTGGAGGGTGGAAAGGGAACAAAACGGCGAGGAAAACAACGAGATATGAAGAGAGGGAGAAAACTTTCTGTTGACAAATCCAATTAGACAGGACAGCAGTAGAGGCCTAATCGCACAAAAGCAGCCGCGAGTGAAACTGTACACGAGGGAAATTACTCTGTAAGTGGAGGCAATTCACCTAGCTAGAGGTTTTTGATGAGGAGACGAAACGGGAGGAACTGCCAGGGAAAGAACGAAAGAAAGAAAGGAAGGAGAAGATATAAAAAGAAAAGCAGGTTGCATACCTGTGTGTGAGTAGAATACAACGGTGCAGAAGTTTCCTGGGCAAAAAAAGAAAACTCTGAAAGAAGGGAAATTCCTAAGCATTCTATACCTTATTCATCTGTGACACAAACATGGCTTCCATGTGGTAGATCTTTTGCATGTTTGTTGGCTAATCAGCATCTGCTTGTTTCTATAAATCTATCTGTATACATATCTGTCTGTCTGTCTGTCACTTTGTCTGCCTGCCTGTCTGTCTGTCTGTCTGATTATCTATCTATCTATCTATCTGTCTTTTTTCTATCTATGTATCCATCTATTCATCTATCTATTAATCTATCTATTTATCTATTTGCAGAAGTACTAACTGTCTGCTTGTTTGGCTATCTATCTAATTATCTATGTATCTATCTCTATATCTTTTCCATATATATATCCCTCTCTTTCTTTCTATCTCTCTTTCTTTGTACCGATCAATCTGTATATAACAAATTTCTCTCATCAGTATTGTGGTTGATGTTCTTGAATGTAGTTCTACTTTATGTGGGACCCTGCACCATTTGCCATCAGGAGACAGAATACGTTAAGAATCTGAACTCTTCTGTAGAAGTGGATCACTATTAGATGATCCATGTAGCCATGACTTTGAAATTTATTCCCCGCATGTAAACCAATTCATTGTTGCTGTTGATAATACGACAAAGATGATTACAGCCTTTCTAGTGTAAAGATTTTGGATGGATCAGAAATAGGGAAGATACTATTGAAAGTCACTAAAGGTGCTTGGCACATGGAAGGGAGGGTGGGGATGGGGCTTTGGAGTTTAGTTTAGTGTTGTGCTGATGAAATAACTTTGTCAGCCGGCCAAACTAGTCAAACCACCGCCTCCTAACGTGATCCAAAGAGCCAGCGACACAAACAAAACGCTGGCGTGATTGACTGTGATCAGCAAAGGCCCTGTTTATCCAGAAGAAATGTTCCGTGGAGAGAGAAGGGACGAGGGGACAGGAGGAGGGTAGATGAGATGAGACGTGGGTTGCCGTGGCGAGCCAATATATCTAGCTCTCTTCCAGGGGCTTTGTGGACCATATCTAGCTCCCCGTGCATCAATGGTAGGAGAAGTCTTGCAGAATCTTCGACGCCACATCACTTTAGGGGTATCCCTTCAGCTATTGAAAATTATGGTCTCTCACTGTTTTTTTCTTTCTTTCAAGGTGTTATCTTAAATTCACACTTGATAGGCATCACTTTACATTTTGACGGATTGAGATTCCTGTCGCAGACCGTGTGTACTCATAATTTAGTCATCAAGCTGGCTGAAGGATGTGCCAATAAGACGTTGAGAAGGCTGGAAGTTGGGACACATAGTCGAGCTTGAAAGTTGTGAAGAAGCGTGCACGCTCATGGGCATATAATATCCCCTCATTCTCTCCGAAATTTTTACACATAGCAGAACAAAAGAGACTTGACATGCTGCACTGCCGGCATGTACATTTCCCATTACCGCATTCCTTTGTCAGGACCTGTATCCAAAGATAGCAGGAAAATAACAACTGGCTTAAACTGTCCCGATGACAATCGTTACATGTACCAGTGGATGGCTCCATTGTCCGCCGAAATCTTCAGGCCTCAAATCCTCCAAGGAATGCAGTGGACGATGGGCATTCGAGGATGGCACGGAAAGAAAATATAAAAAGAAAAGAAACGAGGCAATAATAGGAGAGACTTTAGTTGGTTGTCTATTGTCAGTCTTTTGTGCTCCTGCGGGCAAGCGTGTGTGAGGGAGGATTTAACATGTTGTACTTAACAGCTGCACTGAATGGGCGAGAGTGTTTGAAGAAAAGAAATCTATTAAAGGGCTGAGTCACTTACTTTCGGCAGTTGCTTACCCCAGAGATATAACCAGACTTTCTGTTCATGAAATAAGTGCCGCAGTGTAAGAAATTAAGGTGTTTTTATTGCAACAAATTGCAAAAAACAAAGTGAAGGGCGGGCCACATAATGGCATCCGATAAAACAGTGTGTGCATTTCTTTAGTTGGCTTTGAGCAAAAAAGACCACAACAGACCAGAATCCTGAATCACTTCCCAAAGAATTACAGCAAGAAGTACCAGAAAATTTGATTGCATTGCTGTTGAATCTCTTCCCACACTCTTGTCACTCTGCCATAGAAAAGAAGAATCAATTTATGGTATATCTCTGCAGAACTTGTTCACAGAATGAATACATTGTTATGCTTTTTACCTCTGTCTGACAGTATCTAACCTTTACAACAATTCTATCTTTTGGCCCTAGTTTGAATCCTGCCATTTCTTCTTCTTCTTGTTTAGTTCAATCTTGTTACTCATTCTTTCTTTCGTCATTTCTGTCCGTCTGTATGTACATGCATGTGTCTGTCTGTCTGCGGATGCCTTCAAAACTTTCACTTTCCTTGGGTGTGACCAGGATATCAAGGTCATCCTGTATCTTGTAATGCTTCTTTTCCCAGCTGGTGTTTCATGTTTCGTCATCCGTCCTTCTAAATTTGAATTCTTTTCATTTTTTTATGACTGTGCCATGACATCATCACGCCCTTCTGTTTCAGTCGGCTCCATGTTGTACCTGTCCAGTACCTCCCTCTTTCTTATGTATTTATCTTTCATTTTAAATACAATAGCGCTCCCTCTTTTGTTTCTCGGACTTCTTCTCTGCCCATTGCTGAGTGGGCTTTGTCCGCTAGAAATCTCCGCGCTGACCTCGGGAGAGGATGCATTTTTATGTAATCTGGGTGTGATGCATGAGCCAACAGAAGCCATCATGGCTACTTCGACTCTTTCCCCCATCCTGTCCCTTCTCGCCCCTCTCTCCCCCCCCCCACCTTCACCAACCATCTGAAGTGGTGGACCGGAACCATGCATTCACACACCACACTACCTCTCCTGCATGGTGGATTTCAAGTCATGCTTCACTGTAATCTTTCTCAAGAGGGGGGAAATAAAAAGAAGAAGAAGAAGAAGAGATGACAGAGGGGGAGAAGAGAGAGAGAGAGGAGAGAGAGAGAGAGAGTATATTGAGCTTTACATTTCTGAAACTCTTGTTTCACATTTGCAACAGAAATCAGAAAAGGGAAGGATTGCCTTTGCTGAGAGGAGCTTATGATACCCGAAAAGTGGTTGCACGTTGGCTTGCAGACTGAAGTCGTAACACTTTAAAAAAAAAAAGAAGAGTTTTCCCTGTCGATCCGGTAGATTGCGGTTTCTTCCTGGACACGTTCTGCCACATTTGGAGCAATAAGCTCTTAAACGGGCATGGTTTCCAGATGTACGGTAGTTATTGGTTAAGGGGAGAGAGGGAAAGACTCCGCCAGCCTGTAATATCTTCTGTTTGTTCTCTTTTCTTTTCTTTTCATCCATCATAACCTCAAAGTTTCTTGGCATTTAGTTGTGTTCAAAAATAATGTGCATGATGCATGGTCTTCCAAGACACTGGAAGTTAAACAAATTTTGGCCATCGGTTTTGACTTCTCATCATATCCCAATTGTAGTTAGGGTTTTCCCACTGAGTAATAGAAGCAGACACTTGTTCCTTTTGGTTGTTAGAATTTGAAATGAAAGAAGGGAAAATGTGGAATAAATTCTTTTGCAATTGGTGTCAATTTTACTGCCTAGTGCTTTGCATATATGGCATAAACCTTTATCCTGATAAAGTGTTGAGGAAAAAAAAAAGGTTCAAGTCTTTGAACCTACCCACAATTATGCATACTCATTTGCAATCTCTTCATTTTCCTGATATCAGTTTGCGGTCAGCTTTCAAATCTACAGTCTGCCATCTTTCTCTGTCTTTTTTTTTTTCTTTTCCTGCCTAGTAGCAGTCAAGAAAAGGCAAGTAAAGTTTGCACATCATCCATACATACCAATGACCTGAGGGTGATGCGGTCACCGTGCCGACAATTGGCACTGGACAAGAGAAACAATAGGGGGACCATTTTCCCTGTCTCCGGTAGTCAGGAGTTGTATGTTTGAAAGACAAAACAAAACAAAAAAGTACAGAGAAAAGTCAACATGGAAGTTAGACCGAGTGAAGTGGTACAAGTGTTTGCACGGCCACAATACCAATGATGCGAATAGACCAGGGCATTCACTCTTGGCAACGTGTCGGCAAACAGAGTGGGCAGCGCCCTCGATGAATGGACTGGACGGAGGGGACGGGTCGGACCATTCTTGGAAAAGTGATTAATCGCTGATTTGCTAAACTCGTGTCGCAGGCGGGGGCCGGCCAAGAAGAAAGAGGGCAAGTGTGTGTCTGTCCTTGGCATTCATAATGAAGGGGAATTTTTTTCGTGAGGGTGGAATCACAATACGTCATGGGCGTGGAATTTCTAGATCACGTGTGCTGATTAGATTATGGTATTGATTTAGATCTGATGATGAGTGAGTTCCTGGAAATATCAGAGTGCTTGTCATAATTAGTGGGCATATGATACATGCCATTAATTACTACCAGAGGCTTTTTGTATTTATTTCTAAGGCAGGAATAATGAGAATAACTAAAGGGGGTGTAATTGTGAATCATGATATTTATGCAGATATTTGGAAATAATTCATATTGTCCCTAAATATGGCATTATTAGAAGAAAAGAAACTGAGACAGTTGACATCTGACCTCTGGACAGTGGTAATAATTTGGGTATTTCAATAATTTCACAAACAGCAAACTCAAACCTACTGTCACTATGAGTTGTGAAGCATCTAAACGTTTTAAAGGTGTTTTTTTTCCCCCTTTTAAAGATATGAGAAAATTGCAACCACCTGCTCAAATAGTTCAATTTGAAACCTTTCACTTAGGTACCTATGGCGTGGTGCCATTTTGGAAGATCATACCAACGTGCAACATACATGATTTTATAATTCAGTCTCACATCCTCTTCATGACCATGAGTGATTTTCATCTGCCTGTGCTCGTGTTGCCATTTGGCTGTGTGGCAGGGATGAGCAGTCTGATAAAAATACAGTAGTACCTAGTGTCAGTAAGAGCTATACACGGGGGTTACATATGTATTCAGGGGAATTGCATGACCTTTACATTGCAGCGTTGCCAAAGTTTGCTCAGGTGAAATTTATTCAGATGTTGTCTCTCGTCTCTCACTCCTTCTCCCCCTTCCCCCCTCCCCTCCCCCCCCCCTCTCTCTTTACCCTAACTTTCTCTCAAATTCCCCTCACCTCTTCTTTTTCTCCCTTGTCTTTTTAATCAGCGGGAAAGAGCCAAATATTGGTATTAAATCTTTGTGGAGGTTCTTACAAGTCTTGTCTGTTTGCGAGAGGTTCTAAAAACATCACAGGTGGGTGAGAGGGAGGTGTACTTGTACTGGTTCTTTCCTCTATCTACCTTTTTTGTTGTTGAATACTTTAAGGGATTTGGTTTCAGAGAGACACCACAATGTTGATTGATAGATCCATGCAAAGAGAAGAATTTGGGGGGTTTTTAAGAGCAAATGAAAATGTTTGCATCGTTTTCTAGCCCATTTAAATATAGGGGCATGGGCACTCTTGTTGAAAGACTGAAGTAAAATATCCTAAGAGTCAGTCAGATATCCTGCTTGTTTAAAAAAAGAAATAATAATAATAAATAGATAGAAGACAGAAAGAAATACAGTGACAAGTATGTTTCTTTTTTTAGGGGGTGGGGAGAACGATATAGAACATTATCACACTGATGAAATATGAAAGAAACCAATTCACGAAGTTGAGATTGTTTATTTGCTGAATTTTTATTAAATATCTTTAATCTTCAAATACCCTTTTGCTGTTGACTTTTCAGTCAATCATAGGGCATTATGAGTCAAAAGGAAACGATTCAACGCTCCCTCGATTTGTTATCAAATGCACACATTGTAGATAAGTAAGTGATTTCATAGAGAAAGATGATTGTGTGTTTGTTGGGGGGGGGGGGGGGAGCAATAGAAGAGGTGAAAATTTTCCGGAAGGGGTGTACAGGTTCTGTGTAAGGTGAATGCCCGAGCCATGGATCCATTAGACGCTGGACTTTTCGGCAGAAAGTGAGTCCCATGTTTGCGGAGGGATGACGTGGGATTCAGATTCTACGGCATGATAAACAGAGGCATGGCGAAGGAGGGTGGGTTGGGTAGTCCCCCCTGTTATGTAACAACAGGGCCAACAGATTATCATGAAGAGATGCGGTCAGTTGAAAGTCATAGGGACGAATATCATCACTGTTTGCCTTCTGATGATGCATGCGAAGTTCCGAGAAAAATGTTGGCAGACGCGGATCGAAACAATTGCGCCTGTAACCCTGCAAGAATGCGTATGTTTTCAGAGATGAAGTGTGTGATAAATTATGAGTTGTTTCTCACTTGACATTTTAACAGAGGAGATCAATTATGTCATTGTGTATTGTTGCAATAGACTTGATATTTTAATACATGGAAGGGAAGTCATTCCGGGTGGTTAGTTTTCCTGTTTTGTTTGGCTTTCAGAAACAATCTGATAGTGAATATTAATGTGTACATTTTGGGTAGGAAGAGATTATGAAGAAAGGAACATTGTAGTATTTAAGGATGAATCAGAAGATAGTTCTATCTTCTTCACCTTTTAGTTTTGTTCTCGGCATCTTCTTTTTCTTATTCTTTTTCTTCCTCTTCCTCTTTTCATTCTTCTGTTTAATCTTTTATTTTTAAGTTTCAAAGGTTACTTGCAGCTAAAGTTTATAGGAGATCGTTATTCCCCAACACTTTACTTTTTTATTACAGAGCTTGATCTTTAAATATTCCCTCACTACTCTGTACTATATCCATAATGTATGAGTACTTTTGCCTTCCAGTTGTTAGAGGCTATTCACCTTTGTTATTTTTTTTTTAGATATTGTAGCAAATCAAGACATTTAGCATTATTGGTGCTTGTAATGAAGTGGGCCTTCATCTTTGTGTCCATTTATGCCATTAGATCTTGACAAAGGTTTGGTAGAAAAAATAGATCCAAGTGGCTGTAATGATGGCAAATACAAATGGGATAATGAGATTTCTCACGGCCCCATCACGGGGGCCCCTTGTCGATAATTTGATTGGGGTGCTAAATCCCGATCTATTTGCAAATACTTGTGGTCATCATCCAACAATTGTGCATCATCTTTTAATAGCTACATCAGGAGTTAAGTATTTGAAAAAGGTGCAGGTGTGCTGGGGGTGACTCCATAATCCTGCCGCCGATTAAGTCTTTGAGATCTTCTCATGATGCGGTTGATTTGTTTACATGTTTTTATCCTCGGCGGCTCTACTAAATACAAACAACGATCCTGTTTGAATTATCTTGTTTACCCATAACTTAGATAGGTAAACAGAGAATTTGAATGATACTTGTGTGGGCAAATAGAGTGCTTTGTTGGGGAGAGGTAATAGATGGGGGGAAAGAAGTCACTGAAGGTGAAACAAAGATGCCCTCAAAATGAAATAGAAAATGGATACCAAGCCCTTTCCAGGACGGGATTAATGTCTATCAGATAGAGGGATTTGGTTCAAAACCCTGAAGATTATGGGTAGACAAAGAAAGGGTGCAGACCCTTCCGATACCGCTGACCATTTTCCTTCCAGAGGGCAAAGCCGCCCTGACGTAACACCGGTCTTGTCTGAGGTATCTACTACTTCCGTACCCCCCAAAGTTTCTCTGTAGTTCTCTCACCGCAAACCATCCAGTGCTGATGGAAAGATACTAAACTGGTGAAGTATGTCCCCCTCGACTTTCTTTGTCAGGCTTACACATTGAGTCCCTGTGTCTCGAGTGAGTTTGAATTTTTTGTCCATTTAAAAAAAAACAAAAAAACATGTCATGCCGCAATCGTGTTAGCTATTTCGGAATAATCCCCACTTCAGAGTCGTTGGATTTGGTGAAATAACCCCGTGGAATGGTTTCTGTCACCTGTTTCATCGGCCCGAAACGAGAGTTCTCAAGTACCACACATACACACACACACACACACACACACACACAAATTTGCATGCACATGCCACAGATGACTTTTTAACCAACTGATTTCACTTTCCTTGTGCGCTTGCATTATGGAGTTAAGAGGGATTAAACTCGTCAATGAAGTAGTGATCGAAAACACGGATTCTCCTCTAAAATGGCCCTCGGTTTTGCTTCGAGAGTCAACGGGACGGGACATTCCAGCAGTCTTGATCTGATGCATGGTATGCATGTGTACCTGGTTATTGTTGCCACCTAAAACCTGCAGCGTGACAACTTAAATCCACCAAAAACCTTTCCACCGCAACATTTTTTTTCTTTTTGTGCTCCATCTTTCTTTTTTATCTGCCATTAAAACAAGACTTGAAAGGTGATTGGCACAGGAGATAGCAGTTCACTTCAGCTTCAATATCCCTTTGTCTGCCTCGAAGACTCTCCAGATATGAGACCGTTTAACTTAATCCACGAAGAATCGTATTTGGGGAGAGCATGCACAAACAAGGGAAGAAAGTTTGCAAGATCGAATCAGCCAATCAAGGAATCTTGTTACGGAACAGCCACAGCATTAGATAAAAGCAAATTGGTTGAGCGAATGTTTATGCACCTTCCCAAATAATCCTCTCCAAAATATTAACCACAAACGCAGAAGAAACAAGCTAGAGGTCTTCCCTCCCCCCTTCAGACTATTTTGAAAGCAATGTTTTTAGATAAGACATGCTGTGCTTTGAAAAAAAAGAGAGAAAAAAAAAGAAAGATTAGACAACATGGAAGATACATAAGTGGAGGGTTGTTCAAATATTGGAACATGAGCACTGTAATGCTGCCCTCGTATGTTGAAAAACATGTATCCCATACAGCCTTTGTCGGTGAGATTACTCCGAGCAAATACCAGCATTGTGTTTTTACACAAAACATGAAGGTATGTCAGACCAGACGAGGAAAGGGTTTAGATTAGAGTTTAGAGAACAGACTATAAACAATGGTAGGGTGGAGGTCCCCCCCCCCCCCCTTTCTCCTTTCTCTTCTTGCATCGATAGCAGTGGGTCTTGTAAAATTTATTTATTATTTTTGTGTGTGTATGCTGTCACATGTTTTAATAACATTTAAGAACAAGGTACACTAACTTGGCATATGGAAAGATTAAAGTTACAACCAAAGCTGAACTCATTGAAGGCTAGTCTTGGACATACTTGGGCAGGTGTCTTTGGCAATAGTGTGTTATGGTATATAGCAAACTCAGCTTGTCCTCAAGGGGTTAAGCAACCGCCAGACCGCTCTTGATATTATTCTGTATTGAAAGCTGGCAAATAATGTGATATGGCTGCATTTTCTTTTCTTTCTTTAAAGGCCAGTTAAACATGTTCTATGAATGGTGTTATAGTATCATTGTAATTCTTGAAGAAACTTTGTTATAGAATGTAAACATCTCAACTACACCTGCTGTAATATTATGTGATCAGCACACGGGGGTTGAAGAGGGCTTGCAATGGGGTAAAATAGAACTGAGAGGAATATCTGATGCTTTGAAATCAATCAATCTGAGATTTCAACTGCATACGTGTCTCCGTAACTGGGCCACGCAGATTTCATGTCAAAATAGAGGGCGAAGCGGGGAAGATCAAACACATCAGATGCAGAATATGTTTTCCCTTTTATCACATTGATAGTTTTACTCTTTTGAGTGCGCAGAATGTAATAACAACAGCTTCGCAACACCCAGATGAAAGTGATGATAATGTGAATACTAATGTCTGTGTTGTCTATATAGCTCCTGACCCAAAAATGTAATGCTTATCTGATGCTCTTCTCCCCCCCCCCCCCCCCCAAAAAAAAAAAAAAAAATAAAAATAATGGCTTAACCCTGTTAATGCCTTTGGCCAACTAATACTGTTGGTAAAGCAAGATATTTTCATGGCATGAAATTTTTGTGAAGTGGAGCAGACGGCCTTTTTCTCGGCATGAAGTTCTTGCAACTTGTCACTGGAATTCAGTGCGTAGGCCTATAGCGTAGACAAGAACTTTCGCATGCATTTTAATTTTGTGAAACTTGACTTGCGAAATTCATGAAATTATAATGCATGCAAACATTCTACAGTGGTGTATAAAATGTCCAGTGTTGGTGTGTGGTTTTAGACCTGATGATTAAAGTTCAATCAGTAACTTGAGACCTTATGCCTATAAGTATAAGTACATACTTAGGCCTATGTCATATTCGAATTGATATCAAGGGTATACAGAACAATCTATTTTATACATATCTTACATTTTGTACAGTCAATGGATCAGTGTTTAGGATGTCTTAGAGATCTCAAGGAGATGGGGTCTAATACACTGTGAGGTGGGTTTCTCATGTGTGGAACAAGGTGAGATGAATGCCATTTGATGCCTGTAGAATGAGCTACAAACAAATCTCCCAGTGTCTGGATCAAGACTATGTGAGACAGACCCTACATGGTCTTGAAGGGGTCACTTGTATAGGATATCAGTAGATCTTGTCCCACCCAGGTGGATATGGTAGATGCGTCGCAAGACCAGGCAGCCTGGAGGTAAGGCTACAAATAGTCAGCCGAATGAAACTAGCAAAGAAAAAGCGTGAGAAAAATGAATGGATGTTAGGTAATGATGATAATGTTGCTTTCCTTTACAGTTTTGTCCAGTTGAGGGACTACCAAATGCTGATATAAAGGGTCCAATCATCGCATGGGTTATAGAGCTGAAAGGGTAATAATCAGTGTTATTCAGACCAGAGGTTATGAGGGGCACTGCACAGATAATGAGTAACCTTTATCCAAAAACCACAAAATGATGCCATGATTGGTCATTAAAAAAAGAAAGAAATAGTCAGCCAAATGAGAACTTCCGCTCATTTTTACATTCAAAAGTTAGGTCAGTGTAAGACCATGAAAGTACTTTGCTAGCGGATGGCCTCGTTAAGTTAATGTTTAGTTTTACACTTCACATAATACCCTGTGAAACGCTCTATGCATGATATACAAGAGTGTGGTCTGTTTACATCAGATTGGGTTTTTCATGAGTTTAGTGTTTATCTTAAACTCCATGACATATGCCCTACCTTTATTTGAAGAGCACAAAGAAAAACAAATGTACAGTTTGTTTTATGAACTTCCGATGTGAACGCAGATCTCGCAGCTACACTAATGGTTACTGGCACTTAGCATCTCTTGATTAAATCAAGCCTTCAGAAATGATACTTTCCGGCGTGATGAGAAAACACTGGTAATGAAACTTAAAAGATAGTCGGCTTCTCCCCAAAAGAGCGCCGTGTCAAGAGGTCGCATTCGCTAAATGCGAGGCTTAATCAAAGGCAGCATCACGCTATTGTTGCTCGCTGTTTTTATTGTTATCAAAATTAGCAGGGAGAAAGAGTGACGCGGGAAGGAACAAGGAAAGAAAGCGAGGGAAAGAAAGAAAGGAAGGAGATGTGACGTGCAGTGGAGTGTCGGTAGCTTGCACAGCAGAGACGCCAAATGAATAAATTACAGCGGGTATTCAGTTCGCAGATGTGACTCGTTAAGATGCACTCAGGGAACTTATATTCTCGGCGTTTTGCACAATGATTGGTTATTAACAGCGGAGCGTAATGAGGAAGAATGTTGTCTGCCGCGCGCTGGCGCCTCGGGCGCCGGGTGGCTTATGCTCACCGGTATAGCATCTTCGCAAATTAGAATCGAGAGATGGTAGCTTTTAACGCTAATCCCGGTCATTTGCTGGTGATCAAGGCTGAGGGAGTGTTCCTGACAGAAAATGCATTGAAACCTCACCACTGATTGATAAAATCGTCAACCCCTTTTAATTAAACATAACCCAGCATTACATTAATGGCTGTCCTGTAACATTCATATGACAAATTAACCTTTATTTTTTTGTCCCCCCTTTAAAGGTAAGATTTTTATCTGTGCACAAATTCATGGAGCTGTGGCTTTGGTTTGCCTGAGAAACTGTAGGCACAGTCTGCCATGCTTTTCATATTACCTTTCTCTTTGGCTCATAGCCATTGCAACTCCACTTGTACAGCAGTGATGTAGGCTAACATATTCCCGCAAGATAAGATTTGTCGGGAACTGTGCACGGGGTGCGCCGCGTTCTCGCCCCATTCGTATGCGGCTCTTCGTTCCTTCTCCGCAAACCAATGAATAAATTAAAGCTAAGAGACCCGAGTCTGAGTGTCTTGTTAACCCGTAATGCCGGGGCGAGCGGCACGGGAAATAATTGAATCATCATTTGAAAAATTTCATATCATTTTCAATCTTCCTGCCATTTGCGGTCTGTATGTTCTGGAACATCTTTCATTTGGCCCCTAGAGAAGGGAAAAAGGGGGATAGGCGGAGGATGAAGAGAAAGGGGGCAGGGTTACATGGGAAGGTACATGTATGCTGTCTGTCGCGGTTGATACTGACGCGTAGAAACAGAGAAAATGTGTCTTTGGCGACATTTTGTCGTTGCCGCAGGGAAATATGCGCCCGTGGCGTGGACGCATCTTCCTCGCGTTGTCCTGTGCAACGCGGAGATCATTTGGAATGGATGTTGCGATGCGACGGACGAAGATGACACAGTGAATTCGTAGGATGTGAGCAGAATTCGAAAGAGGGACATGAAGCATGCAAAGTGGACGGAAGTGAAGTCTGAGGAAAAAGGGGAGCGAGAGAACGGGAAGTGCGTGTGTGGCTTGCGGCAATATTACAGTTCACGCTGCTTTTTAACTTGTTGATGATTTTGCTCCTCTGCTCTTACTGAGTAGTCCCAGCGAATAAATTCTGGCAACGATGTCGAAGAATGGCCCAGTTTTGGTTGTAGGGATATATGAATGGTGCATGCCTAGTAAGTAACCAGCTAGAAATCATTGCCCATTCATAAACCGGAATCCTGAGGTTGTGTCCAAGAGTGTCCCTCTGTAGAGTTTTGAAGGGTTTCATCTGCAGTGCATAAATGAGAGTCACCCAGACCAAGTTCTTATGCATATATTGCAGTAATATGGATACACATATCCTGGTATTATGGTGCATTTGTGTATTTAAAAAGTAGTGCTGAGCAAAACCTTCAGGCAATTTTTGTGATCGTGCAAACTTGCATTGCACTTAAAGACTTCAGGTAGCATACAATTGTATATAATGGGAGGGAGGCTGTTCCCTATGCATACCACGAAAGGAGAATTTCAAAGAGATGTTATCAGGGTAGTTAGAAGAAGTAGAGGGAAGGGGGAGGTGGAGTACAAGAATCATTAATCTGTATGTGAGGCAGAAATATGAGGGGTTTCGCCTTGACCGGAAGAAATACTGGACTCTTTCTTGGCAATATCTGTCAAACATTGATGTCGTAAATCTTTCTTAGTCCATCCTATTCATTATCATGTATGTAAAAGTTTTCCAGCTTGAAATGTCCTTCTATCATCTTGCATCGCCCCACCCTCCTTTCAGTTTGTCTGGGTTACTCTCCACGCAGAAGTCTGGATCAGTCTATCTATTCAGACCCTTTTATGGTACTTTTATTCCAGGTATCATTCAATCTGGCAGTACTATAGATGGTAAGCAGTTGTATAGGATACAATAACTACTAGCATACGTTGCAAGTGGACTTTGTAGAATGCTTGACCCTTTGAGTGACCAAACCTTGATTGCATTGTCATTCAGTCACAAGGAGTCTGAGTAGTAAGGCTAGGCATCAGGCCACTCTGGAGAAATCTGAGCTCCATCATATTGCCATAAATTCTGACTTGGCCCACCGTTTCCACTGGGGGGCAGGTTTCCAACACTATGGTACTGCAGCCAGTCTTCAGGAACACCACGAGTTCGTCACCATGGGCCTTGCTCGTAAATCATGTGCCAGCCTCATAATTTATTCTCTTCAAAACGGCTTCTTGAGACAAAAAGAAGAAGAAGGAATCTCCTTCCAATCCACCCACCGGTCTCATTCATTCCTCATCTTCTCTTTGTCTTCCTGTCATTCTTACAGCCTTCTCATTCTTTTGTTTTATATTGCTTAAATTCAGATGGTCATGCTCTTGATTTTCTGTCACTTCCATATTCTTTCTCTGCTGATGGAGCCTGAAGCATTTTGCATACTGGATAGATATTCATCTTAAAAGAGTTGCAAAGGTCAAAGAGAATGTTGATTGTTCAAGGAGTAGGAGTCATGTTAAGCCAAGTAGATAAACAGAGTGTAAAAGTTGCAAAATATATGTGCCCAGTTAAATGCCCAGTTTTAAATGTAAGTTGCAAAATATATGTGACCAGTTATATTAGGCTCATGCTTCAAGATTCAGCACTATAACAAAGGTACTGTTACCATGGCAACAGCTGGGCAGCATCCAATCGCGTTGCAAAAATTTTGTGTGTGTTGTTGCCATGATGGTTGTGAATGCCGGAGCGTACAATGACTGCGATTGTCATCACATGCAAACAAAATGCCCCCTTCTGCTTAATGGAGGAATATTGGGTAATGCCATAATAAAAGTATCTGTCTTCAGGTGGTGGGGAGAATAGAATACTAAGGAAAAATAAGGATGTTTTGAAATGCCATAGATATGATGGGGGAAAGAGGAATATTATGGTTCTAAAACATAATGTCAGGTAATGCTCTGATGTGGAGGTCAGTGACACTGTTAGCTCTGGATATTTTAATGACCCCTCTTCTTGTGATGACCAAAACATGCCCATCCGATCAGATGATGATCGACCCCAACCGATGATGATCCACCGCCCGTAATGATGTGGTCAAATTCTGGAGGGGAAATAAAACTTTTTAGGAGATGGAGACCTTACCACTTACCTGATGAGGGTGACTTTGGTGGGATTTGCTCCCTAAGCCTCTCATTATTACTTTAATTTATCCAGGTGGTCTCCACTCCATGATTTTGAAAAAAATCACGTTCCGTCAAGGTAACTTGGCGTGTGTAACATGGACCATCCCATCACTTCTCTTTCCTTGGTTTGCCTAGTTATCACCGCTAGTTGGGCCGAGTGGTGTCTCGATCTGTGATTTCTGGTGTCCGCAAACCGCGCCCCGTGACATTTATATTCCTCTGTCTTTTGCTTTTCTCTCTCTTTTGGTTTATGATCTTTACTTAGAAAGAGCAGTAATGAAAATTGACCGAAAAAATTCTTGATGCGCGACTTTACAGTTGACAGATTTGGCCCAGACATCTCAGCATACATGTTGGCCTACTACAAACTGAATTGTTACATACTTGTTTCATGATTACATTTCACTTGCACTGTAGAATTGTTATTTTGTTATTGTTCTTTGATTGGACATTTTGGTAGGCTATATCAAAGAAAGAGCATAAAAATTTGAAGATTGATAGTGGATATGATGTAGGCACTAAATGTCTGTATGGTGGGGGGAGGTTGAATGGACCAGCCAAGAACAAACAGAACTATAAAACCTCGCAGAAGACCGCATGCTCTCGTACTACAGCTACTGACACGGAAATGAGTTAGTGGGATTGAGCATTATATGGAGGATGGGACGATTTCCGCTTTGTAGAAAAATATTTCACACATAGTTAATTTCTGAAACATTGCTTGTTAGCAAATTTGATCATCCTTTGTCTGTCTAACCTGTGCATGGTACTATGAACATTATGTGGCCTTAATTTATAAGAGTGTATCTCAGCAGGATTTAATCTTCAAAAGAAAACAGAAATGAATCATTTTACTTGCAGGGGATTCTTTTTTATCATTATTATCTGGAGTCATGCAGGTTTATGGTAGAGAATGACAGACATGCATAATGCTCTGCTTTCAAATTTGACAGCCTCATTAGATGAAATGTTGCAAACTCTTCGTTCCCAGAGGCAAAAACTGTGGTTTGAAGCTGTCGGCTGTAAATGCTGTTTTGTGTCGCTTCTGCATAGGTGTCCTTTGATATCTGCATTCAACAAAACTCCCCTCCTTCTTTGAAGAAGCAGCCAACCTGTGCATATTTCAGAAGGTGCCTCTTTTATTGATCTTCCATTCTCACTTGTGTCCCTTTATTGGTTTTCTCCCTGAGGGAATTTCCTTTTATATGCTGTCATTAATATCCATAAATGTCATGAGCTAACCTTTGACTTAGGACCGGCAGAAAAGAAAGCAAAAAGAAATGGATGTGGGGGGGGGGGGGGGAACTGGGATTGGTATCCTTAAACTTTTCCTTGCATTAGTGATATTCAAGAGTTCTTGTATTTGATTTTCTGTCACTCCGGTACATCTTTGTTGATGGGCCGGCTGTTTCTGAAAACTCTGGTATTTAGGGATCTGGACCCTGAGTAGGGAATGTCTTCCTTAGGTGACAGCAGACCTTGATGTTGATGCCAGGAAGGGGGGGGGGGGGGTAGGAGGAGGAGATGGCAGAGGAGGAGGAAGAGGAGGAGGAGGAGGAGGAGGAGGTTGAGGAGGGGCAGGGATAGAAGATGAAGCTAGGGATGATGATATCTCTACAAATCAGTAAACCAAATTTGAAATCACGTAGATTATGCAAAGTATTTCCTGTGAGCTAGAATCAAGCCATGGAAATCTAAATGTTTTTCTAAAGCTTTCATTTCTCCAAAAAAGAAAAAAAAAGGCCAATGCATAGTTCTGATCTTTGCGGAAGAACTCTTGGTAAGTTTTGATATCCAATCTCCCCGTTGTGGGACAAACACTGACACGCAACCACAATATTTCTGTCATTCTATAACTGGAGACTTGAGAAGAGCAATGTTTTATGAACATGAAAAAATAGCAATGGATATATAGGCCTAGTCGTTCCTCTGCATTTTTTGCGAACAGCTTGGTTTCTAACTAGGAACGTGACAAGCATCAACGTGGACTTGCTTTACTGAGTTCGGGACAAGGAGATGCGGAGACCTGCTGATCATATATCTTGTGAGCATAAAGTCAAGGTTGCTGGATTGACAAGAAAGTATTAAATATTTCAGCATGCAATTAATGGTGAAATTATAGATTTAGGGAGCGGCGAGAGAAGAGAGGATGAAGGAAAAGTTGAGGGTGAAGGAGATGGAAATGGAGAACATACGAGCTGTTTCATATTTTGTAAAAATCTTGTTCAGATGGGAACACATTTCACACCCATACAGTAACTTTACACATCTGTGAGCAGGCTTTGAATCACAGTTATCCCCAAATAACCTTCTATTCCTTCCTTGAAATCGTGCAGAGCCCTGTATGTTGCACACTGGGCGGAGATGTTTTTCCATTTGAATTATATTGCTTGATTACTGCATGTGCATTTCTAATCGGGACCGTTTGACCTCGTTTTGAGAACACAGAGAGCATAGGTAGACCTTCATCCACATACACTGATAATTAAACTGCTCACATCCCCTCTTAGGATCGGATGTGTATGGTGCGTGCATTTGTGTACCTGGTGTATCGAGTGTCATTTGCAGCCAGTGGTTGGCTAGGAGACTGAATTTCAGCATCTGAACATTGTCAGTTTTTAGAGTGATTGAAAATGTGTTTCTGAAATGTTATTACAAACAAGACGTGTTTATTCAAGTTTGCAGTTTGAACACAAAGGATGGAGTGATAGCTGATGGGCAGAAAAATTATATGATTTGGCCACCAGTGTTTTATGATGATAGCTTTTTCCTACTTGGCGGCCATATTTCTAAATAAACCCAACAGCCAAAAACCAAACAACCGTCTACTGTCGTCTCCCAGCGCCCCAAGAAGACAGGAGTGTTGAGAGGTTGTGTCTGTGATGACTGGATGGAACATCAAACATGGCTGACTCTCTCTCGACTAGAGAGGTCAGTTTACACCAGTGGGTCCAGGTTCATGGGAAGAAGAGAGAGAGAGAGAGCTAAACAAACCTTGGACCATATTTTTGTTTTATTTTTAAACCCATATTAGTCCTGGGGGACTTTTGCAGCAGACATTATTATCTCTTCATAAGTGAATTTGCAACTCTGAATTTCACTGTATATCTGATATAAGAGATATATGAGATGGAACTGGTATAACTTATCAGATCTGCACGCAGTTACAAAGAAAATTACAAAAAATAAGCCAATTTGAAAGAAAAAAAAATATTTTAATCTTCTTCAGGAGAATTAGATAAGATTTATAATTGCTCTAACCTGAGACAGTTGCTGTTTTATGTGCCTCAACATCTGTAAGTTTTATGTGACGTATAACTGTATATAAGATCAGTTTGTGAAAATATTGTGTAGATAGGACAGAGTTGTGTTAAAAGACTTTGGTGTAAGTGTTAGCCATGCTTCATGGTATGGCAGTGTCGGGTCTGGACGTTTTGACATGCCAAGACTAATTCTGTCTCCTCCTCCCCCTCCCCCTTATTCTGAAAAAAACAAAAACAAAAACAAAACCCACGCAACTTAACAAAGTAGGGCTATTCCCCCATGCCATAAGCATCCACTGACTGCTGTACATCATGGCTGTGGAATGTTTGTGGTTTTTAGGAAAGGGGGGGGGGGGGGTAGTATGGTGCTTTTTGCTAAGGTTGTCCTCCCACTTTGAGGTCATGCGGGGTCACGACCTCTCCATTACCTCATACATCTCTCTCTTGGCTTGTGGATTATGACAGGGCTCACATGTGTCCAAACTCAGTAAATGCATGGTAGAACTGCATGGCTGAGTTGAAAGGTAATTGGGGGTGTTGGAAATATTTTCACCGCAAAGAGCACAGGACAGGCTAATATATATGCATAGTGTTTTTGTTGTTGTTTGTTGCTTTTTGAAGTATGTCTGTGGTGGAATATTTGTCATAGAAATTTGCAATTGCATATATTTTTGATCAACTGTCATTTAAGCTCAAAGGGAAACCTGCTGTTTTTTCACTAATTGATGTTAATATGGGGGTGGGGTGAAAGGGAGTGAGAGCATGAGAAAGCGAGATAGATAGAATGTAAAAAAAAAAGAGAGAAAGAGAGCACAAAAGAGATACTGATTTGAATCCAGTATAGGATTTAACCAATAAACCAAGAAGTTAAAGGTCTAGTGCCTCCTTGAATAAACTAGGAAAGAAAATAATATTTTATCAAGATAAAGCCAAGGTTAGGACGGCATTTTGCCCAAACAGAAGCATTTCACTCAGAGATATTTAAAAATGAAATCAGATTGGTTATCTTTATAAGAGACAAAATGCCCGGCAGTGGTATTATTTGTGACTTTGATGAAACTTTTTTTTTTACATTGATAAGTGGTATATTCTTAGAGCTGAACAATATACAAAATATACATTACCTGTTGCTTACATGTGCTCTCACATGCACATGCACATGCACATACACATGCACATGTAAAGAATATTTGTTATTATCAAATAATTCATACCACCTGGAGCTTTTTTCATGCCATTGTACACTACAAAAAGCATTTCATAATGTCATATCATATTCTTCCGTCTCATTTGTCTTACAAATGAAAAGTCTTTTTTTTTTGCTATTGTGTTTAAATAAAAAATGAATCAGATATGAACAGTGTTTTATCATTCGTTTTTGAAGTGTCAAACTTCTCGCTTGTCACACAGGATTTCAGACTTGTCACGCAAAATTTGATGGATGCAAGAATGCAAGGAAACATTTATTTTCCTCTTTTCTCTTCATGTAATGCCAAATTTTCGCCAACAAGAAGTAGTCGACCAGGATGTTTGAATAAATGTATATACAGATGAATGAGCATCCAAAAAATCCATGTTCAGGAGAATGACTTTCTTGCGCTGCTTACATTGCACCTTTCCCTGCGCTATGTATTGGCCATGATAACGAACAAACAGGATTTCTGCCTCACCTCACAGTTCAAATATCCAACCTTCCATTCCCCCCTCCTCTTATTCTTACGGGAAGATGATGAATCCAAATGAATCAACGACAAAAACAACAACTACAACAATTTTGAGTTGTCTCCAGTTTTCAAAGACAAACTTACATGTAGCACTGACCGGCAAAATACAAGACAACAACACCATGAAAAATGCTGTCCAATTTTTCTGTATCCTTGCCTCACCTTGAGGATGAGTTCTTTTTTCTTTTTTTTTATGTTCTTCCCTCCCTCCCTGACCTGCCCCCCCCCACTTGATAATGGAGTGACCCATGAATAGATGCAGTCCCGAGATGCCTTGTACAGGGGAAGCGAGGAATGGCACCTCATCCGGACCATGCAAGATGTTCTCCTCCTCCTCATCTGCAGCAGCAGCAGTATTTTTACCCAAAGAGTGTTGTTCTTGTGGACGTGAAGATTAAAATGTGCTTAGCGATGTGTTATGATTCTCTCCTCATCCTGCAACATCCTTGCTTGTCTTCCTCTTCTTTGCATCTCTCTTCCCTTATCAGTCAGCGGCATTTGACATTTAGCTTTTTTTTTTTACCCCCCTCAATCTTTTGTCTTTGCTTGTTTCTTTTTTGCCCTGTTACACCTCAAAAAAAAGAGTCACATTTGAAACTCTCTATCGCGGGGGAAAATCAAAAAGATTTTTTTTTTCTTTCTTTTTTAAAGCCTCGGGGGGCATCATCAGAGAAGAGCATTTTGAAGGAGATACAAGCGTAGTCTTTCTCTCTTTCTCATTGCTCGTCTCCTGCACCATAGAGGGAGAGAAGAGGTGTGAAGGTTGGCCGGGAATGGATGGGAGCAGAGATTACACGAGGAGAAGGGCATCATGTTCAAGGTGAATCGGGCGAGCACACGCGCAGGGGGAATAATGCGAAGATGGGAGAAAATTTTTCTCGAAACTCGCGATTCGATACGAGAGACAACTTAGGGAAAATATATAGAGAAGAGGCAGGTGTCAACATGTAGTGGTGCGTTATATTTACCCCTTTCCGCCAAAGAGGCAAGTGGTACATAATTCAGACATCACCTTCAAATGAAGAGGACAGACCTATAAAGGAATCCGTGAGATACAGTGGAGGACACATCCCAAGCACATCTGAAAGCATCGACTGATGATGCTACAGATTACAGAAGGGGTGAAAGAAAAAGGGCATGACGTTTTGTCAAGGTGGTTAGTAAGAAGATGATATGAATGGACCACTAGACAAGGAATAATCCAGCATGTAACAGCATGCAAACAGATCTGTTACAATCCTTTGCTTCATCCCATTGTTGTGTGATTTTGTTATTGCTTTTGGTTGACTGAACTCATATATGATACTAAGTAAGCCTCTCATCTTACTTTTTCTCTATTAGCTTAGAATCTGTATTTTTAAATAATCTTAACTGTGATAGTGGCAGATATACTCCATTCGCATTATGCAATGACAGTCTTAACTATCTTGGGCATATATATTTATATTGCCCTTCTTTCCAGCTTTACATCTGGCATTAGTTGATGTAGAAATAGAGTAGGGCCTACCTGCAGGCATAGTTTATGCCCTTGTTTGATCACAATGACTTGTTTACAAGTCTATGTTTAATCTACACGTAACATCAGCTTTAGAATTCGACAAATAATCTGCTCTCGATATCAGAAAACTCCAGAAAGCGTCAGCAAAGACCGCCATCTGCACGAGTATCTATGACAACAAGTTTACAGTAGTTTTTGCGAGAGAGCATGAAGAAGACGATGTAACAGGGCTCCCTCCGCAGCCCGGAGCAGGCCGAAACAGCGCGTTATCTCTTCGCGAGCTCAATTTTCCATGGAAATATTCAAACAGCCCGTGGGCTTGTATGTGTAGCGGTGGTGTTGGAAATGAATTATGGGTATTCCCAGTGCACCTTGGGTACACAGGAGAGAGAAGAGAGAGGAACGAGTGAGGAGATGAGATGTGAGGAAAGAAGAAAGTGGGTGAGAGATATAGGAAAGAGAAAGAGATAGGGAAGAGAAAGAGAAAAAAAAAATCAGATGTACAGATAGAGAGATATAGAATCAAGAGATAGATGGGGTAAGAGATAGACAAAGAAAGAGAGAGAGATAGAATCATACATAGCTAGACAGAGATAGATAGAATGAGAGAAAGGAAAGATGGAAACAAACAGATGAATAGAAAAAGGAGAAAAGAGTGAAGGGTTAGTTGTTTGGAAAGAAAAAAAGAGGAGAGAAAATATCAGGCATACAGACATACAAATAGAGATAGATAGAGACAAAAGATAGCCTGGGTAGAGAGAGAGATAAAGAGGGTGAGAGATAGAGACAGACATAGATAGACAGAGAGAGGGAATGAGAGATAGAAATAGATAGGCACAGAAGGAGAGAGAAACGAAGAAAGATATAGAGGAAGAAGAGGGATAGAGATAGATAAATAGGAACGGAGAGAGAAACAGACATATAGACACAGATAAAGGCAAGAGATAGTTGGAGATGGGACAAGAAGGAATGAAAGAAAGAAAGAGAAATGTAGAGGGAGAAGGATAAAGACAGACACATATAGAGGAAGGCATATAGGTAGATAGAGATAAATAGAAATGGGAGAGAATAGATTTAGAGAAACAGATAGAGAGTTAGACAGAAAATAAGAGATACATACAGAGACAGAGAGAGAGGAAGTATATTGAGATTGTAAGATATAAAGAAGTACAAGAGAGAGGATCTGCCACCGTGTAGGATTAACATTAAAGATTAAAGAAACTGGCTCATGATCAGCTAGAGAGTGTGAAAAAAGAGTCTGAGAGAATGATCGATGGGAACACAGTATCCAACATTTATGTGTTCAATTCGAGACAAGGATATTAGGGTCTCGTCTTCTGATTGGTTGATATTCCTCAACACATTCTACAAATTTTGTTCTCGCATAGAAAAATGTGAAATCCTATTCCATACAGTGGCGAAACTTTGAAAGCAAACCCATTTTTAATGGGTAAAAGCCGCCCAGACTATATAGGCCTAAAGATCGAGTATGAAATTAACTTCAAGGAAAGAGAGAGAGAGAGAGTATTAAAAAAAACCTATATGTGTAGGTTCCTATATTATTCTTTAAAAAGAAGACTTGAGCATAGGATCCTGATTATTGCTTTTATAAAACAAATAATACATATATTGTTGTCACTTACTCATTGGCAAGCGACATGACAGAGAGCTTCTAGTATGATAATATGTGACAGAGAAGAGAATATTGCTTTTTGTCATTGGTTTTTGTATCTTCTTTTAAAAACTTCTTGTCAGAAAGGTCTTGAAAGATGTATCACTTTTGGGTTAGCATCTCCCCTGTCATCTTACTTATGGTGATTGTCGTGGGATTGGTTCCATGGGGGTAGAAGATATATCAATACTTCTACCAAGGTTTTCAGAAAATCCATGCAAAGTAACAGACAAAATTAATATATTCTTTTTATATGTTATGTAAAGCTTTGCATGCTAGTTTGATGCTGTTTTATACAAGGTGTTTCTGTAACTGTGTTGATGCTTATGAGTAGAAATGATATAGCAGTGCCAACATCCCGGTTGATACCATCATCAACATCATCAGCATCATTATCACCATTGTTACCACAATTACCACCATTAGGCCTACCATCATCATTATCATCATCATCATCATCATCATCATCATCATCATCATCATCATCATCATCATCATCATCATCATCATTACTATTGTTGTAATTATTATCATTTCCATTAAGATCTTCACTTCTGTTATTATCATTACTCCTGAAACACCCAGAGTGATAATTGAAATTACTCATGAACGTCACATCCCTGTGTCTAAAACTTTGATGATTGTTACGATCATCATCATCACCACCATCATGCTTATTTTAGCATCACATTACAGCCTCATCATCTCCATAGTGTGGTAGAAATTAATTATATAGGCAGGCAGCATCAACGGCAAGTACCTGTTTACTTCGAAAATCTTAATGTCGTGCTTGAAAGCACCCCTTTTGAGCTGTATAGTTAGCTCTGCGACCCCCCATCCTACCAGCTCTCTCGTCTCGGTTTAAAGAGTTTCACAGATGAGGACCAAATCAATGTTTCATCTTGAAGAGAGCCACAAGAGAGATTGGAGCTACTCCGGTAGAGAGAAAAGGGAGAAGATGAGGAATCATTAGAAGTTGTGGCATCATTAACCTCCCAAGAGGGAAAAGATCCTATTCCTGTTTTGTTTTAGTGATGTAGTTTTTTGCATCCTCTTTGCAGCTTCCAAGTTTAGATAGAGTCTTACTATGTTTTATTCTGTTCTTTCCTTGGGAGCTAGAAGGAGAGAATGGAGTGGATAAAGTTGTAGCCTAAGTGAGAAGATCACAGGTATTGCTAAGGATAGAAAGAGGCATTCTAGAAGTAGGTAGAGAAAAAATAGTGAGAGAAACAGACAGACAGGCAGACAGACAGACAGACAGACAGAATGAGCTGGGGCATAACCAGGGTGGAGATAGCATCACACATGTTACTATGTCATACCAATCCTGACAGCATGTTTAGAAAACTCTCCAATGGATATATATAAAAGAAAAAAATCTGTCCAATGAAGAGATGGGCACAGATTTGGATGATTAAAGAGGAGAGGGGTCAGATGCGTGAGGTCAGGGGTCAAGCAGGTTATCGGCTGACCCCTTCACATGTCAGAGAGAAAACTGACATGTTTATTTTTCAAGGAATGTTTGGCCTTTCCAGCGGGCCATGTTCACTCTTTGATTTATCGAACTCTGGGCATAAAAAAAAGGGAGATACACAGGAAGATACCAGAGTTTGTTATGGGTGTGCTGATAGCTAATGACCCTTTACATACCCTGAACTGGTTACTTTTGCCATGGCATGCATACAAATGTTAGTTAATCAGGGAAAATCAAGTATGTTTCTGTGTAATTTCATGAACTATAAACTCCATTTTCATTTCATTTATTTATTAATTTCTATTTTCTTTTTTTGTTTGTTTTGCTAGGGTCTTTTGCATGACATATATATTTTTTATAATTAATCATAAAAGGTCCATTTGTGAGATTTCAGAACTAATACCTTATGGTGTGTATGCCATTGAGAGACTTTCTTATAGTGATATCGCATTGTGTTTGATGATAATGATTGGAACAGTTTTTTTTTTTTTTTTTTTTTTTATTTCTGTCTGGATATTTCATACAGTCAATGAAGCTCACACCGTCCTTGGATTTGCCAAGCTATTGGTGAATCACGCATGGTGGGAGAGATTCTCAGCATATCATTTGTAGTATGTAGTCTCCATATCTGCCAGAGCTGCTATTTCAGAGGTGTTAAAGAGGAACATAATCAGTTTCTGACCATCTGTTCCGATATCTTTTTATAAAGCCTCGGTCTTGAACAATCATCCACCCCTCCCTCCCCCCCCCCCCTTCCCCACACCAAATGATATTTGAGGTGACCATGGACAGTGCAATTTTAGATAGATTTCGCTCTCATTGATGGCAGTTTTTTTTTCTCGGATTATGAGATAATTGATGCCATGCCCTTTATCACCGCTGGTGTCTCTGAAACAGATGTTCTATCCTTGGCACCTTTGCTGCTGAGAATCTCTTGCTGGTATTGATTTTATGCATTATTAAACCATTTCTGTAAATCTGCGAGGTTCACTGGTAGTTCATTTACAGAGGAGACAACCTAAGTTAATATTGCTGATTTCTTTGTTTTAACCAGTTACAAGGGCGAGCTGATTTTGCTATAACACACATTTCCCACAGGCACCTGCCTAAGTATACTCGGAACTAGTCTTTAATGGGTTAATGAATAAATGGAGGGGGAGGGAGAAGCGAGAAGTGGGAAGTTGATGAATATTGTAAAGATTGAAAATGGAATCTCATCTTTCATTCTAGGAAAGAAAATGCGTTGAAATGCTCAGTTATTTTAACTCTGTTGTGAAGTCATTCATATACATTGTACGTACACATACAAATACAAGCATGAACTAAATTACTCTTTTATCTGCATTTGTCTATTTGTTTTGACAAAATCTGTTATTGACTTTCGATACCCTGTAAAAAAAAACTCTTGATGGAAAATTTTATATGTGTTATGTGTTCAAATTAACTTTCACATATAATGCACAGAGACAAAATTACCTCTAAATGTAACTTAGCATAGGAGGAATATCAGCAAATCTATTCCATTGGTAAGATGTACTGTGTGTGTGTGTGTGTGTGTGTGTGTGTGTGTGTGTGTGTGTGTGTGTGTGTGTGTGTGTGTGTGTACATGTGGGGGGGGGGTAGTATGGCTGCGCCTTCATAACCGCTTGCTGACTTCATATATTTATGTTTTACCCTGTAACTCTTTGAGTATTACCGGTTTCATAATAATTATTATGATTATAATTTTTTTTTTTTTTTGGTAAGGATGACGTTAACATTACATATAAATATTATAATCTCTCCAGTGCTTTTATGTCCATGGTGATTGGAGCCATAATTAAATGGCTGACGCACGACTGGACAGCAGACAATACGCATTCGGTCATTAGCTCCGCCTTAGCGGTCATCGTACAAGTCGGAACCATTCTCTCAAGGAAGACTGCATAGTGCAGCTCGCCGAGAACCACAAGCAAGAATTCAAACCTGCCAGAAGAATTTCCATGTACAAATATTAACACTGTCTGCAAAAGCGGCCAGTCAGATATGACGAATAAAAATAGATCTTTTCCTTAATTTTTTTTTTTTTTTTTTTTTTTTTTTTTTTGACGCTGCCAGAAAATCACTTTTGACCTCTGGCTCCACTCGAACGTGACCGAACAAAAGCGGTCGAGAATGGTTACATCTTATCGGTGTGTAGAGCGGCGGCATTGTTTGGTCAGTCATAATTGTTGCAATCAAGAAAGAGGGATAGTGGGGGGGGGGGGCATTGTTGAAGGGAGTGAGGGTTGTCCTTTTGGAAGTACAGGTTGCTCCTGCTTTTGAACTGAAGTAGCCATATTAATTGCAGATCGTCGTGAGTTGCTTTGGCGTGGTGGGGGTGGGGGAGATTAATTTTATTATACAGTCTGACATGAAGTAAATACAAAAATGTATGTATGCACAAACATACCCTGAATTTATTCAGCATGAAACTCTATATGCATGTAAACATCAGGCTATTACTTGCAGAGACAGACCTGTGATAAGCATGAGTTGCATATAGGAGCAAACATATTACCTTTGCTCATACTGTATACATTTTATGCACAATACAAGTCATAACTGCATGTAAACATAATGCAATGTGATTATTCGTGACAAACTTAAGTATGCCTCAACATCAATAGATTTTCAAGGATCATAGAGACTGCCATCTCTGCTTTGTTGAACTTTTTCTGTTTGGACAGAGAACGACATGTTTGGGTGGCAAGCAATTCTAATTTCTGATCTGGCATTGTGACAATAAGAATTATACTTGATCAGTTTGCCCCCCCAATTATTCTGGTGATCCACTCTCTCTCTCTTTCATTCTATCAACTAGCCAAACTGACCAACTTTTTCTTTCATTTTCAGACTTGAGATGTGGAAGAGAGAGAAAAAAAACCCAGAAAAATCCAACCAGGAAAGCAGAGTTGAGTGTATGGCAGCTGGCGGTCATGAACCTCTTCTTTACAAAAGAGTTTCCAAAAACATGAGCCAATAAAAAAAAAAAAAATGGGGGTGGGGGTAACACTTGCTACTTTCACTGGTCTTTTGAATACCCCTTCTGCCTCCCCCACCCCCCCCCCCCCCCCCCAATACCACCTGAACTTCTTCTCACTGAAATATGGAAACTTCATATTGAGTTTCTGTAGCAACCAACAGTTTTTAAAAACCACGCCTCTGGCGCAAAAATTTCCCCTCCAAATTGTGAGGGTAGCGTGAATGTGATAATTCAATGGTGCTACGTTGAACAAAAAGAAACAGAGAAAAAAAGGGAGAAAAAAAAGAAGAGAAATTGCCCGAAAACTTTTTTTGTTAAGTCCACTCTGTTGTCAATGGGTAGTGTTTCCGAGCGTTTCGTGGAGCGACAACAAAAAAATGAAACAAAGAGGGCGACAGAGGACATAGACAAAGCACTCGGAGGCCTGGTAGCGTTTTAATCCTGTTTAGAAACGCGAGTGAGCGTGTGTGTTTTGAAAATCGTCCATGCCACAGTAAATGTTTGCCTATAAAATAATATTTCTCCCCCCTGCAGGCGACTCCTATTGCCGTCGTTGTTTGTAGAGACTGCGAGAGCGTTATCAAGCTACAACCGCTGACAACGGCGGCTGCCCCGAAACTGTTTATAGCTGCATTTAGGCGCTGGCAACAAAATTTGCGGTTTTCTTGGGGAGTGTATTAGTTTCCTTATGTAGCACTCCATCAAGAAATGGAGTTTATTATTCTTTTTTTTTTCATTTTGAAGCTCAATTAATTTTGATATCAGATAACATATTATTTGCTAATTGAGGTATTTGTAACTTGTTTGTTGAGTATGCTAATATTTTCTCATTGTTCTGTTTCCCTTTCCTTTGCATATTCTTCCACTTGTGATTGACGTATCCACTTCACCATCTGTCCATCCTTCAGGTGAGTAACAAAAGGCCTTAAGTACATGTAACAGGCTCAAATGAGAGTTTAAGAAAAAAAAAACCCCACACATGTGTGTACCGAGTAATGTTGGACGTAAATATCTCAAGGCAATAGCTCAGCTCATAATAGTTTTTCAGATTACAATGGATTGTCATGCAACATGTCACAGCAAAACCACATATTAGTTTTTGGAGCATGAATGCATTCCAATAAAGAATGACTTTGCAAAGCAAATATGATGCATTGATATTATTATCATTTATATTTTATATTTTGAATGGTGAATAGTCGCAGGCGATTCTTGGGAGGTTGTTGCCCTCGATGTGCAAAGTCATTCTACTCACCGTCTGCAAGACTTTGTCGGAAAAGTATGTGCATTGTCAGGACTTTTATGTAGATATAGCTTACACAACTCTGATTTTTTTTCATAACAAATAAAGGGGAAAAAACAATAATATAACCTCTAAATAGAGCCTCTACGTAGAGCCTCTACTTTGCAGTGGCCATAACATGGTCAAAAGGCTCTTATTTGTCGAATAAGAATAACTGTTAATGCATCGAATGTTGGCAGTTCTTGACCAATTTAATGGAGCATAGTGCTCATTTGTTAAGACCCCTTTCCCCCCCCCCCCCCCACCCCATTAGGTTACAAGGAAGGCTTACTATAATATCTATACAAAACATGGCAAGCTAGTTGTGATACATTAGTTGGCCCTGATGTATGTATATTCTTTCGTTGTGGCTATGTGTACAGTAATTTTTTTTCACATTTGGTTGGTATTTGTACATGTGTATGCGTGTGTATGTGTTTGCAGAAGTTTGGGGTTTATTTGTGTTGGCTGCCAAGGAAACACATAAAAGTCTTTTGTAAGAGGAGTTAATCAGTATTCAGTTTGATATGATGGACATTGTATTGAGTAATTAATGGGAGCAGCTGTGTCAAAGAGCAACGGATGGCGCTAGCGAGTAGATGTTCTTCTCCAAGCATCTTGTCATCTCTATGATGATGATAATGTAGTGATGTGGTTTATTACCCCACGTCGGACTTGGGAGAGGCACAGGTGGTTTTTCAAAGGGGACTGTCCCCTCTGCGGCTCATTCTGGTACTCTCCTTTAGCTCCTGTAGCTTTAAGTCTCTCAGCCGAAGTCCAGGGATGGGGAACTGTTGTCAGTCAGTCAAACGGTAACATAATTTGATTTGTTGCTCCGTTTCATCCCTAACCAACTGTAAAGGTGTGAAAAAGAGACAGAGAGGAGAAGAGAAAGGAGAGAGAGGGAGATGGATAGAGGTGGGATGGGGTGCAGAGGGAGAGGGGGGACCGGTTCCCTTACCCCTCTCCTCTCTTTGGGGGGAAGTTGAAGGGGATGTGAAAGAGAAATTGTTTGAAGAGGAGAGAGAGGGAAACGCAAACTCTACAACGGCCGTCTTGTCCGCGGAGGGTGTCCGCTTTCACCGCGGCATTCAGGTGGGTAACAATGCTCGCAACACGTCTGGGCATTTTGCATAAAAGGCGGTGGAAAATTGGTGGATTTAAGAGATTTTTTTTTCTTCTTCTTCTGGTCAGATTGATTTCTCACTCAATCTGTTTGTGAATCTTTCCTTCTCTCCTTCTCTCTCCCTTCTCTCTCTCTCTTTCTGTCTCTCTATCTGTCTGTCTCTCTCTCCGTCTCTTACTCTTTCTCTGCCTTTCTCTGCGTCTCTCCCCTTGCTCGTTGCTGATGCCCGCCATCTTGTGAGGGATCGTTTCGTCTGCCCGCGGAAGGAGCCTTTCGCTCAGTCCTGTGCACATCCAGATGACTCTCGATGAGATGAAATGCTTCTGTCTACCACTTTGATTTCCATCTCATCCCCACCACCTCCTCCTCCACGGGTCTTGGTGGAAGGGGGGTTGCCCCGTACCCCTCCTCTTGCTCCGTGTGTTAAACTCCAGATTAATGCTCCCCAAAATATTTCTGTCACACCTCCAAACTTTTCTCTCTCTCTCATTGTGGTATGTCTTCATGCATCCTCTTGCTTCTCTGCCTGTCCACCCCTAAGGAAAATTAAGATGCCTCATATAAAAAGCACATGCATATTTCATGCTTTGCCCAATATATTCCTCCTATCCCCCACCCTCTTTTTTCCCCCAAGGATGTCAGGGCACCCCACTTTGCATGCTGTCAGAAACTGCCACAAAGAATATGTGATTGATTTGCTTTCTCAAATTGACTACAAATATTGGCATAGAAGTAGAAAGTCAGGACTGCCCAGGTCTCTCTCGGCTGCACTTTTTCTCGTCACTCCCTATATAGACACATATTTCCCAATTTCCCCGCTCATTTGGGCCAGGGGGAGTTTATACTCTGCATTCTGGCCCTATATGCAGATGATAATAGTATGTGAGAGATGGAGTGGGAGAGATACATATAGAGAGACATAAAGTGGGAGAGATAGATAGAAAGAGAGAAAGAGAGTTAGAGAGATAGGCAAAGAGGAGTAAAGTGACTAAAGTTGAAAGGGAGTGAGGTTAGCCCCTTAGCTCTGAAATATTGTATTTCCTATAGGATTAATACACAGCACATATGGTTCCAACAACCAAAGGGTTAAAGAGAATTATAGTTTGCTGCAGTGTTCTAAATTATGACATGGCCATTTCAGCAGAGATGAAAATACATGTGCAGGGAGATTGCTAGACCATATATAGACCTATGTCTTCTGCTGCTAATTCAGGGGGTAACTCCGCATGTCTGAAATAAGAAAGCATAGTATAAGGAGTTTTGTGTGATGGAGACACCTGCAGTAAGCAATACATACATGTAGATGTAACTGTCGTCTAGATTTCTTTTTTTTTGGTATCTTCACCTTACCAATCAATTCTGTGATTCTTACATTCAAGGTAACTCTTTCAAGTTTGACATGACTTTCTTTTGGACTTTTCTTTTTGTTAGTGCAAAGAAGTCTTTTACTTTGATGATGATTGCCTTTCTTCTTTTATTTGTTTCATTTTTATAGAAAAAAACTAGAAGAGAAAGATAGAAACGTAGAGTATAGCAGGAAGAGAGAGAGAGGGGGGGAGAAAAGAAAAGAGATAGAGAAAGAATATACTTAACAAGGCAGAAAAACCAGGGATGTGATGGAACGTGTCTTGCATTGAGTATGGGCAGTCTTTCAACGGTCTTTATGCGCCTGCTCAGTGAAAATAGATCAATACATCTTGAGTAGTGATAGGGCAGAAACTAAAGAAATGACCCAGGTATTTATTTCCTGTCAGTCTTTGGGATAAAAAAAGTAGAAATAAAGACAGCAAACGAAAAGAAGAAAATTGGAGGAAAAAAAAATCTTCTGAGCAGCATGAAATTAGATTGCAAGAGACAGGTAAAAAAAAAAGGGAAAAATCTATATTTGAGGTGTTCTTTACTTTCAATTTGCATTGGACATCGATGCATTAGGTAGACTTGTTTGCAGTTTTTTTTTTCTCTTTTTTTTCTTTTTTGGTTTTCTTTCTTATACTAGATGTGTTGTGGTTGTCATTTAGTTCACTGAGCTCTGTGAAACATGGCAAAATGGCGGTTTCGGAGGGAGAGAAATTCCGCCGTGGCTGCAATGTCTTATTGCAAGCACATGTCACCTACATGGGGATGCTCCTATCTTGAATCATTGGTGCATATGTTTGTATGTGTTTGTGTGTGTATGTGTGTGTTAGTGTGTTTTGGCATGCATTTGAACATTATGTATGCGTAGGGCATGTGCATGTACTATTAAGTGCCTTGTGTGTATATGAGTGTGGGAGTGCGATAGAGGTGTGTTGTGTCTTTTATCTTTTAGGAAGGAGGAGGGGATAAGAAAATAGACCTTTGGGATGTTGTGAGTGAGATTTAACGCCTCCATTTCTGTTTTTCTTTGATGGGACAAGGAGTGGGATGGAGGGGGGAGGGGAGGGGAGGGGGTGGAGGATGCTGGGGTCTTTCTGGATGCGCTTTGGCTGACGAGAATTGGGACTGCGGAGAAGAGGCGGGAGAGAAGTAATGAAGATGTCACCATCGGCTTTGAGCGGTCACGCCGAGCAAATAACAGCCTATCCATCGACAACACGCACACACGTCCAAAAATACCGCGCAAACCTACATTCCCGAACAGCAGCATCTCGGCACTTGTCGTCATTGTCGTCGACGTTGGGAGGAAGAAGAAAAAAAAAGGAAAGGGGGGCATATTAAGTTGTCGAAACTGGGAGAGAGAAGAGGAGCCAAGAGGGGCGAAGGAGAGACTCCCAACAAGAAATGAAGGAAGGCTGTCAAAATGGGGGAAAAAACAAGAGAAGAAGGCAAAAAGATGCCATTATATGCCAAGTGTGCTTTCAAATGCAATCGGTGAAGCGATATTGATGCTGAAAGGGAAATGTAAAATGAGATGTCAGGCTGTGTTAGTTGTCCCTGTCTTCCTTTTTTGGGTTGTTGGGTTGGTTTTTTTTTTTCACTCCCAGCCATCAGGATTGTATTTGCTTACAGTGCCGACCGCGGGAAACGTCACGAAAACCCCTAGGGCAAATGCGGGAAGCCCTTTCGTCCGGGCGTACTAGGTAATACGCGGGCGTTTGGACGCGTACAGACGAGGGAAGTCGCCCGCACTTTCACGCTCGTCTAAACACCCGCATTTGCCCGAGCGCTCCAGCGCGGAATTAATGATATGAAAATCAAACTCTCCCGTCAACCATCGGCTACATGAAGGAAATTAGCTGAAATCGATCCGCGAAAATCTTTTGAAAAGTATCAGTAATTTGCCGGATGTTTGCTTTTACGTTCGAAAGTAAAATAATAACCATAACATTCAGCTCCCGAATATGCTAAAGCAAATGTCGAATGATCCCTTTGACGTTTGGAAATGAATAACAATAATACTCCGTACGATGATTAAATAAATGTCGGATGTTTGCTTTTACTTTCGGAAGTAAATAGCAATAACATTCATCTCCGGAAGATGCTAAAATAAATGTCGGATCTTTGCTTTGACGTTCGGAAATGAATAACAATAATATTCAACTCTGTACGATGATAAAAATAAATGCCGGATGTTTGCTTTTACGTTCAAAAGTAAATAACAATAACATTCAGCTCCGGAAGATGCTAAAATAAATGTCGGATCTTTGCTTTGACGTTCGGAAATGAATAACAATAATATTCAACTCTGTACGATGATAAAAATAAATGCCGGATGTTTGCTTTTACGTTCAAAAGTAAATAACAATAACATTCAGCTCCGGAAGATGCTAAAATAAATGTCGGATCTTTGCTTTGACGTTCGGAAATGAACAACATTCAACTCTGTACGATGATAAAAATAAATGCCGGATGTTTGCTTTTACGTTCAAAAGTAAATAACAATAACATTCAGCTCCGGAAGATGCTAAAATAAATGTCGAATGATCCCTTTGATGTTCGGAAATTAATAACACTAATATTCAACTCCGTATGATGATTAAACAGATGTCGGGTGTTTGCTTTTACTTTCGAAAGTAAATAGCAATAACATTTGGCTCCGGAAGATGCCCAGAAAATGGCAGATGACTGCTTTTTACGTTTGGAGGTGAATAGCAGTAACAGTCTGCTCCATATAATAAAATAAATGTCGGATATTTGCTATTACATTTCGAAATGAAGAACAGTAACATTCAGCTGCGTTTGATGGTAAGGTAAATGTCTGATGTCTGCCTTGACGTTCAAAATGAAAAAAACAGTAACATTCGGCTCCGTACGATGCTAAAATGATTGTCGGATGTTTGCTTTTAAATTTGGAAATGAATAACGGTAATGTTCTGCTCCGAACGATGCTAAAATAAATAACAGATTGTTGCTTTTACATTTGGAACTGATTAACGGTATCAATCGGCTCAGTTAGATGCTAAAATAAATAGCGGATGTTTGCTTTCACGTTTGGAAATGAAAAAGGATAACATTCAGCTCCGTAAGATGCTAAAATGAATGTCGGTTGTTTGCTTTAACATTTGAAAATGATTAACGGTAACATTCGGCTCCGTAAGGTGTCAAAATACTAGCAAATGTTGGATGATTGCTTTTGCGATCAGAAATGAATAACGGTAACTTTAGCCTCTTTACAATGCTAAAACAAATGTCGGATAAATCAGATAATTTTGCTTAACATTCGACGTCGTGCGATACCAAGTTGATTGCATAAACCTTCGACACTTCGTTGCTGCTCAATTTTATTTGATCTCGACATTATGGACGCTATACCTATTTGATTTAATTGTCTTTATTTTATCAACTTTCGACATCAGCCGCTACTTTATAGTTTTCTCGATCACTAACGTCGGACGGTATGACCTAATCAACTTTGGACATTGGTCGCTATTTAATAATTTCATCAACCTTACACATCGGTAGCTATTATTCCGATGTTCGTTATTCCGAAGGCTCTCTAGTCCGAAGATTCGTTATTCAGAAGGTATATTGTTCCGTTAATTTCATTTTCGGATTCATGAATCTTCAGAATAACGAACCTTCGGAATAACGCCACAAACGTTCGAATTAACGAACCTGTAGGTTTAGGGAATTTGTGTGTTTCGAATTTAACGACCCTTCGGAATTACGAACCTTCGGAATATTACGAACAGCACCCATCCGATTATCAACCTTCGACATCGATCGCTGCTTACTGATTTTATCAACCTTCGACGTCGACCGTAAATAACGTATTTGATTGACACTTTCGACGTCGATCGCTGCACATTAGATTGGCAAACCGTCGAAGTGTCGATCGCTGCCTATTTATTTACTGGTTCCCCAATTTCTGACTTAGTTACTGATTTAATCTACCTTCAACATCGGTCGGTCATTATATTGTAAGTGGCCACTTATTGTCTCGAGCTTGATATTTCCCAATGGCGTCCACGTCTACACACACACACATAAAAAGAAAGAAAAAGATCTGAGTCTTAAAGGTCTAACGAGGCGTGAAAGTCCTTGTGTGATGCTTTTAATTGTGTCATTCACAATAGTGTCACGGTCCCTAAGATGGATGAAAGAGGCGCAGATCTTAAGAAGCCACTTGAGTTGAAGTTTAACACCGTCTGTCTATTCTTAAAGTACACGATTTGTAGGGGAAAAAAAAGACAAAGAGAGGGAGAAAACAAAGAAAACGTAGGAGAGAGAGAAGGGTATGGCGAAACCACCAGAGTGGCATTATGTAATCAACAAAGCTGCGTTTAACTTCACTCGAGTCCCCGAGAAGTGGTACTACACGTGCATGCATAATGTTTATCTTGGATACATGTACTGTAGGTACCCTTCTCTCCTTTCATGATAAATTGTTTATACGTATCACATAACTATGTCAATGCATGTTTACGTCGCAATTTGTCCAATCGGGGTTTTCCCTCTTTAAGGAGTGCTTGCTTTCCAAGAAAAAAAAAAGAAGGATGAAATTAATGATTATGAGCAAAACTGAATGCATTTAAGCAGCGGAATCGCGCTACATCAATAGCACTCCAAAATCTTCGAGTGATCCCGGAGGTCACTCCGAGTGAAAATGAACATTTTCACTCAAAATTCACTCCAATTTCACTCTAAATTGACTCCGTTTTAAATGTATCCACCCCTTCAAGTGTGAATGTTTTCATTTTTTTTTTAGAGAGAAAGAGAGAGAGAGAGAGAGAGAGAGAGTAGGCCTACTGTGCATTGGAATACGAATCTCTGCTGTGCAGCGATATTATGATCGCTATAAAAACGATCAGTTCGATGAGCAAAGCACGTGCTTGCCCTGCCAGCAGTGAGTGCGCCATGTGGTTCCAACGTACTCATCTTGTGTGCCCAGCGTGTTTTTATCACAGAACTCTTGTGTGTAGAGCTCTGTCGTTTTTACGTTATGGTCAATTCATGACGTGTGAGTGCTTCGACTTGACGCCTGTGAGATTGACAGGTGCCGTTTACGAGAATAAAAACTGTCAGTAGTGACTATCAATCCCAAAATCAGTTGCTATATAATAATCAGACTAATTACTTAAATGTAGAGTTACATGTAGTTACATGTATTTCGAATGACAATGCGCACATCCCCTTTATCATCACACTTTTGATACGGCGGACAGAAGGCCGTTAAATTTCATTTCAATGATTCGATACAATCATAGCTTTTAAAAGGTCCAATTAAACAAATTGGATATGAAATCACGGTTACAGCTCGTTATTCCGAAGGTTCGTTAGTAAGGTTCTTTAGTCCGAAGGTTTGTTAATCCGAAAATGAAATAAGGTTCGTTATTCCGAAGGTTCGTTAATCCGAAAATGAAACAAAGCTCGACTTACTTCGAAGGTTCGTTACGGACCCTATATCATTTCGGATCCTATATCATTTCGGATCAACGAACCTTCGAGATAACGAACCCTATTTCATTTTCGGATTAACGAACCTTCGGAATGACGAACCCTATGTCATTTTTGGATTAACGAACCTTCGAAATAACGCCGCAAATGTTCGAATTAACGAACCTTTTTTCGTTTTCGGATTAACGAACCTCTATGGTTTAGGGAATTTATGTGTTTCGGATAAACGAACCTTCGGAATAACGAACCTTCGGAATAACGAACAGCACCCGAAATCACAACGTCTTTATCTTGTTAAGATATAAGACAAAAAAAAAAGGTCCCTCAGTTCATGAACTTGCAATGTTTCTTTATTGCGTGTGTTTCTAGCTTGTATTTGGCACTCACGGAATGAATGCGCGTACAGTATATGGTAGGCTACATACTCGTGCTCTTGTTGTTGCTGAACATTTCCCCTTCACAGTGATTGTGTGGCATGATCGTTCAGTATGTTCAGATGGTGTTAGTGCGTTGATTAAAATGTTACCACAATAGATGCACGTGTGCTATAACAACGATCTGAGGTCTTTGCTACGCGCTGCTTTCTTGTTTACAAACATTGAATCTTGGTGAACTTAATTCACTATCGTCCCCATGCTAACATGCAAAAGAAGAAAACGCTTTTGTTCTTGTTTATGTGTACCATGCAGTGAACAGAAGGTAGACCTGTAAACTGTGCCGCTAGGCCCTAGCTGTAGTTTGCACTTTGACGGATTGTCACTGCTCGTCTACTATTCGAAGCGAAATGAAAATCAAACTAGAGATCTCGTGCTGTATACTTTCTCGTACTGTGTACTATATACCATATTTAAAATGCAATTTGTGGTAGTACTTGTCAACGCTGTGTTTTTGGCTCAAACTTTTCTCTCTCAAACTTACTTGGTTACGCAGGGGCGGATCCAGGGAGGACCGCAACCGGCGCCCGCCCCCCCCCCCCTTTATTTTTATTTTTTTTTTTGTTGTTGAAACAAAAGAAATGTAAAAAAAAAAAAAAAAATGGGGGAGGGGTGCGTGCGCCCCCCTTTAATTTTGTAAACGCGCCCCCACTTTACGGAATTCCTGGATCCGCCCCTGTTACGGGATAATACCTATCAGAATTGTGATTTTGGTGCAAGCTGCATGGCAGTATTGATTTTGAGACACTTCTATGGTCCGTCAGCACCTGATTCTCTTTATGTGACGATGTGCACGTGAAAAGCATTCAAACTTTCCCATGTTTTTGCTCTTGCGTTAAAGGCGTATTAATTCACCACGTACATGAAACAAAACCCCCATAGTTCTGAAATGTGAGTTATAGGGATAGAAACAACCGCTGGAAAAAAAAAATGAATCCGTATGATCGAAAATACAGTACACTATGTGAACGGTTACAGTTTGCTATTCCGAAGGTTCGTTAATCCGAAAATATGAGGTTTGTAACTTGTTATTCCAAAGGTTCATTTATCAAAAAATGAAATAAGGTTCGTTATGCCGAAGGTTCGTTAATCCGAAAATGAAACAAAGGTCCTAATTCCGAAGGTTCTTTACAATCTATAAGAGAAATACTGATATCTCCTTATATTCTAGGCTTTATTACAAAAAATTATGTAGGATGCTTTGCACAACGGACCTATTATGCATCACATGTGATATCTAAAACATCTTTTAAATCACTGCTCCCAAAGGTAAACATATGACCTTTGTGTATCTACTCGTTTGTGTGTATGTGTGTGCTTGTGTGTGTGTGTGGGGGGGGGGAATAGTTTCCTCCTTCTTCTTCTTTTTTGTTAGAGTTTATCTTAGTTGATCTTGATACAGTGTACCTCTTTCGGTGCGCCCTTTCTCTTGTTATGTCACTTCATCTGTTTCTACATTTTGAAGCAAAGTAATTTGTTCAAGCATTGTGTATGTCCTCGTAACCGTAATGTGTCATTTTGCTGCGATGAGTTGGTTCTAGTAGGCCCTATTATCGCTGTGAGATGTAATTTTTGTAATAACGTGTTGAGAATAACAGATTTTTGTTTCTGAACGAAAGGAAAATGACGGAATTGTTTTGATAACCAATGTGGATGACGTGTTGAGAATTCTGATTCCTGTTTCTGAACGAAAGGAAAATGACGGAATTATTATTTTGATAACCAATGTGGATGACTACCTTCTATAAGTGATTTTGGTGTGAAAAGAGAGTTTGCTCAAAGAAACGCTTCTCATGAATGGTCAACGAAACAAAATACATCATACAATGCAACGTGACTCGCGTGCATTTAGCAAACGAAATGTCTAGACCTTTAAGTTCAAGTAAAATGCATAAAACACAGAATAAGAAAGCAGACAAACTAACAAATATGGAATTAATGACCGCAGACGTAACGTAGGAAAACCTGACACCTATGCTTGAAGAAATTCCCACAAAAGCAGAGCGCAAGATAAAAGAATACATGTGCGTAGTCCATACAGGTCGTGATGCGCTCGGTCGAAATGCGTATGTCGCAGTAAACGAAATTTTAGGCATGTCTACACATGTATATATAAATACTTGAATTCTACATACATTGTATAGTTTTATCTTTACAATAATATATAAAACAACCCCTTTCCGCATCCCTAGAAGTCATAAAAGAAAAAAAAAAGAAAATCGCCCTTAAAGTTCAGGTTATGTTCAAGCTCACAACCCGTTCCCCCCCCCCCCCCCCCATGATGCAACAGTCCTGCTTAGCGACGGCGTTAACGCTTCATCGCACACACATAAATGGCGACAGCTTGGGTGTGTGAGAAAATTCATTCTTAAATGGATGCACCCCCATGGCACTCAGGATTATCACTGACCCTCCTATGCCTTTTGTCTATCCACCCTCCTGCTTTAATCCCCCTCCCTTCACCTGTTGGCCTCCTTGCCCATGACCTCCCATCCTCTCCTTTTGTTTTCTTTGTTCCGTGTCCCTAGCCTGTCCCTGACTGTTCGTGTTGTGTGAACTTCTTTATAATGTGATTGCTTTCCCTGCCTGATTATCATTTTGCCTCTGACGAAGATTCTTCTGGAATCAAAAGCTCAGGCCCCTTTAGAGTATAGACTCCATTTTACTCCTTTGGCACGCCACTGATATTCGATAAGCAGTTTTCAGCATTTTTGTGTTTGTTTGTTTTGTTTTTGTTTTGTTTTGTTTTGTTTTGTTTTTGCTACAGATAATTAGCCAATCACAAGACAGATATAATTCGATTCTAACCAATACCAAAATACGGTTGCCTGAATGTAAACTTTGGTGTGTTTGTGTTGTGTGTCGGCTGCAGTGTAGTTTGAAACAACAGAAACAGAAAAAAAGAAAGAGGCACGCAATGTGTGCTATATACGAAAAGCCTCATTTACCGAGAAAGTTGATCGCTTCCATTCTCCTCCCATGGCATGTTGTTGTCAATGGAAGCTAAAGAGAATGCTTTTAGCAAGTATACCAGTACCTAAAGAGGACCTGAGGAACCCGTTGTTTTGAATGCTGTGCTCGGTACGAGTTCAAAACGCAGTCGAAGTTATCAGAATGCCATTATAATAGAACTGATAGCTCTATAGAAAACTTGTTTAGGTCAGTAAAGGTTGCTGTAATGCAATCTTTGTGGAATTGACTCATTACATCTGAGCATTTTGAAAAACGTGTAGAGTACTTTCGTTTTGCATATAAATGTTAAGAAATAGTTTGAACTATGAAAATAAAAAAGTATGGTTACTTCAACGATGTTGAATAGTTCGATTAGCCGTGATGCATAAAGTGAATTCATGAATTCATCTGACTAATCCTTACCGATTGATGATCACTTCTATAAGCCAACAGTTAAGCTGAACTGCTTTGGAGTGATAAGACAGGTAAACGATGAAAACTTGGTACATGTTGTATGCTATTATAATTATTATAAAATCCTGTAGCCAGAACTGATTTTACGATCATCTTTAACCTTTCAGAAAGTTCCAGTTTTCAACTTAAATAGTAGCGATAGCTTGTAAGAGTAAATTAGCATCCCTCTGACTATTTTTGGTCAATATGCATACTCTTAACCCTATTCTAACTGGGTGGGGGGGGGGGGGGGGGTCAAATGGGTCAAATTGACCCCCCCCCCCCACGTTTCGCGTCACGATTCTGCAACGCGCAAAGATTTTGCCGCGTCGTTTCACAACTTTTTTCATTGAAGTCTTCCGCATATTTTGAGACCAAATTTGCGACGTCTGAGTACACCGTTCTGAAGTTACGTAATGTTATGCAAATGCATGTCAACCGGAAAACAGCTCAAATTCATGATATCGTGTGCAAATTGAATGTAAATTGTGTTTTTGGGGTTAAATTGATATAAATTATAGTATTTCATCTTTGAACCATTGAAATTAATCAATTCTATATAGTGTAGATAAGCCTGAAAAAGTGCCTGCAACAAATTTTGAAAAACAACAGAAAACACAAGGTCGAACAATCAATAAAATACATAAGAAATTAACAAAACAATAAAAAACAAAAGAAATTGGTTTTGACTGTGCTTTATTTTTAAATGAAAATTGGTTTATATGTCTTGAGGAATTTTGACACAAAAATTTAGCAATACTTCAGTCTTTTTTATGGAGTTATAGGTGAAAATATGATTTCATGCACAACTTTGCATAATCAATTTATTAAAAATAGAAAGGCAATATTTTTCTATTGTATGACCATGTAATCTTGTAGTTGACATCCAGCTCTATCTTCAGGAAAAATTTCGCAGCGATCGCGCGATCGGTGGCCGAGATCTGAAGGGGGGGGGGGGGGGGGGGTCACCCCCAGTAAAAACTCCTCCCAGTTAGAATAGGGTTAAGCCAGCTGGACAGAGCGATCAATGGGCGCGATTATCACCACGCGTGGTTAACCTAAACAATGCTCGGCCGGCTTGTTCGGTTTCAGTGTTGTTTATTTCCCCCTTTTAAAAACGAAGGTTCCTTAGTCCAGCCATTGTTTTCGCTTCCTGCTCAAGACATTGAACAGTTCAGCAAAGCTGAAGTTTAGATCACTAAACGGCGACATGAACTCATGATGATAATAGGACTTAGATCACAGCCGAAAGTGCGCTCCTTCATTACTCTAGAATGAGAAAGAATACCCTGTCTGTGTTCAAAGTTGGGTTACGGACGATGAAAAAAAAAAAGGTTTGAATCATGAATTGTCGGATGACGTCGGCAGATTGATGATATAAATATTAGCGTATCATGGGAAAGATTAAGTAATGATGAGCCCAATGATATCGCAGGGCTCCAAACTAATTTTTATTTTTGACCACCAAAATCATTGATTTCTATTTTTTTTTTTGGTGGCCAAAAAAATCAAGAAAAACATAGGAAAAACTAAATCGGTCCTACTAAAAACAATTATTAAGCATTACTGACGTGACAGGTACCCATGTCTAAAATAAATGAATACAAAAGTAGATCATCTCAATCACCATTATTCTGAATTCTAAGATTTAGCAAATAGGCTTATAGATAATTATAAAAGTTGATGCCTATGCTATTAGGTGGTCATAGCTTACTTTTGGGATGAGAAAGTGGGAGCATTTCCAGATTGTTTGTTTTAGCATTGTAAAGAGCCGAAAGTTACCGCTATTCATTTCTGATTGTAAAAGCAATCATCCAACATTTACTATAGTATGTTAGAACCTTACGGAGCCGAATATTACCGTTAATCATTTTCAAATACACTGTATAAAAGCAAACAACCGACATTCATTTTAGCATCTTATGGAGCTGAATGTTACCCTTATTGATTTCCGAATGTGAAGCAAACATCCTCTATTTATTTAAGCATCATACTGAGCCTATGTATACCATTAATCATTTTCAAATGTGAAAGCAATAATCTGTTATTTATGTTAGCATTGTACCAGAGCTGCCAACCGTTCCGAAAAATTCGTATACGAAAAATCGAAGGGAATACGACAATATGAAAACGTCCTTAGAAAGTACGAATTCACAGTGGGGCAAAATAATGGGTAAAAATATAGCAAACGCACGTCGCATGTGCCATGTTATCTGTATTCAGCTGGGATATCGATGCAACGCGTACGCACCGTATGTGGAAAGCGCTGAATAGAAAAATGTGCGCACACGCATATCGCTGCTTGCGTACTGTGTACACCGAACAGAACTTCGCGCGCGTGAATCCCTGTCGCCTACGGACCCTGGATGTTTACATGGATCGCCGTGGTATCCCAATTAGCCAGCTGCCACTACAGTACCGTATGAGGCGGGGTGAAAGCGTCCCGTTGTGCAATGTCTGCTTCTTTTTCTCTTCTTTTCATCCTCTTGTCCCTTGCCTCCCAAGTACGAAATGATTTTTAGAGTGTTGTCTGTTTTTTTATAACGCTATTGCATCATTTTCTGCGAGGAAGTTGTAGAGGTGAGTTTCTGTTCGTGTATTGATGACTGATGTGCACTGCCCTCTGCAGTATATGTGCAGGTGAAAAGCGTTCGAACTTCCTTTCCAGAGTATCGTGGAAACTCGATTATTTCTAGGCCTATTAAAGGAGATCTCATATAACAGAATACTTATAACAAACTATTTTCCCGTCAAAATGAATCAATTTCCTTTGTTTTGTATCGTTTATTGACTTGATCCCATAGGATCTCGTCGCAATACCGAGTTTTATATGTGTGTTTATTTTCGCGTAGCTTTCGGTGCTGCAAAACTTTTGCTAGGGCCTAAGCTTACTAGTAAACTTCGTTTTATTTCCGTCGTTTCTCACACCTCGTTTAGTACGATTTCTTACATTTTATATCACTTTATCTGTTCCCTTTATACTTTGAAGTATTTAAACGTAATTCTCTTAGTGTCTCGCACTGTTATTTTCGTAACGGCGATTTCTCCGCTTCGCTGCAATCGAAGCGACGGAGTTTGATCCCAGTCGCTTCGATGTGCTATTTGCTGTCTTTTCTAAATGTTTGTGTTGTTGGGAGGTGTTGATACTTTGTATTTATTATTGAGTTTCCTAGGTATTTATCTCGAGGGATTATGCGTGTTTCTTAATGTTGATCATAGGAAAAGGCTAAAATGATCTTGAGTGATGTCTGATAGTGATGATAACTATGCTGGTGACTGGTGTAAAAAGACGGCTTTCTGTGAATGCTCAGCGTACGTGACGTTTGTTTTATTTCCCTTTCCCTCGAGTCTTCTTTCCCCCTTACTCTTCTTTCCCCTCTCAAGAATGATTTAAAAAAAAAAGAAATTACGTACACCTCACAACAAAACGAACCGTGTGCTATAGCAACTTTCGTAAAGTTAAATCTAAATGTTCAATATCAGCAAAGAATAAGGCGAAAACACGAATGACAATAAATAAAAGCGAAGAGATTGTGTATGCAGTCTCTTCGGCTCGAAGAAACTTGACACCCCACCCCTCTCCCTTGTGGAAATTTCCACAAAAGCAGGTGCCACACCCAGGTGCGTGCCAGACGAAAGAATGCGCGCATTGGAATAAACAGCGTGTAAGTATCCTGGAAATATCGATCGAAGAACCAGCTCATTAGTTGAATTAAAGGAAAAATTCCAAAGATATCATGGTTCTATGTCTATAGCCTTTCTTTTGGCGCATAGTAGGGAACATCGAAGAGTCGATTATAGTGTACTTGATCGAATATCTAATGTTCCCTGAACAATAACAAAAGGATTGATTATTTAGTCAATTAAAAATGCAATCACAGAAATACATGAAAGGTCTCGTATGCCCAGACAAATTCACTACGAGAAGGTCCAATGAGATGCAGTCATCACCTGGTTAGACAGCAAAATACAACGTGTAATGACAATTAATTTCAGTTCACGCGCATCAAAACTGCTTATTACTTTTCAAAGTTTTGGCTATCAACATTCGTTCGTGGGTGTATTTTGTTTGTTTGTTTGTTTGTTTTGTGTGTTTTTCCCTCGTGAAAGACGTAATGATTTCTTCATATCGAACGTAAATTGCATGTTTACCGTAAACAAGCCATTCAGCTCAGCTCAGCTATGGCGCATTCGATCCATCGAACTTGCAGTAACCTCATATAGGCAGGAGCACATGGCGCATTCATTTAAACTTGAAAATGAAGCCACGTGTTTGCACCACATCGGCGCTTCCACACACAGCGCGGCATTTTGCGATCATCGTTATAGCAGACTTTCCGATTCCAGTCAGGGGAAAAGGAATTGGAATACTTCGAAAAATACTGATGTTTAAAATCCAATAAAATGAAAAAAGCCTGAAAACAACGCATGATTATGTTTTGATAGTACATAATTGGAAACACAGAACAGAGTTTTGCATCCGCTCACACAGAAGCTCTCTTGAGAAGATCAAGCATTCCCCGTCCCCTGCTAGAAAATGGAAGCTTCCATAATCAGCCCAGGAAGATTTTGGAGGTACAAACTTGCACTTGTACACATTGCGAGAAAGCAATCAATCAACGCTGAACATTGCGTAGTTTAGAATCTTTATCGTGCTGGTGACCAGCTGGATGCTTCGGCATGTGTCATAACGTTATGTTTAGAGCCTGTAGGCCTCATAGCAAAAAGAGGGAGATTGAAAAAAATACGAATTCTGGTGGAAAATACGAATTTTGGAGCTGCTGAGTACTAATTTGTGCTTCGAAAGGTTGGCAGCTCTGTCGTATACGGAGCAGAATTTAACAGTTAGTCATTTCCAAATATAAAAGCAAACATCCGACATCTATTTTATCATCGTACGGAGCCGAATGTCACTGTTGTCCACTTGCGAAAGTGAAATGAGTCATCTGACAATTATTTCATCATATCGTACGGGGCCGAATTTTGAACGTCAAGGCAGACATCAGACAGTTTTGTGTGTGTGTGTGTGTTTTGTTTTGTTTTTGTTTTGTTTTTTACCATCAAACGCAGCCAAATGTTACTATTCATTTCGAAATGTAATACACATGTAGCAAATATCCGACATTTATTTTAGCATAGTACGGAACAGAATGTAACTGCTATTCACTTCCAAACGTAAAAGCAATCATGTGACATTAATCATTTTGGCATCTTCCGGAGCCGAATGTTATTGCTATTTATTTGCGAAAGTACATAGCAATATAAATTATAAGCAAGCATCCGACATTTATTTAAACATCGTACGGAGTTGAATATTATTATCATTCATTTCCGAAAGTCGAAGGGAGCTGATTGTTATTGTTATATTTCGAACGTAAAACTGAATATCAGACATTTATTTTATCATCGTATATACGGAGTTATTTTGGTTATTCATTTCCGAACGTCACAACAAACATGCGTTATTTATTTTAGCATCTTCCGGAGCTGAATGTTATTGCTATTTACTCTTGAACATAAAAGCAAACATCAGACATTTATGTTATCATATACACGGAGTTGAATATCATTGTGTTCATTTCCGAACCATCGAACGCAGCTGAATGTATACTGTTATTCATTTCGAAATTTAAAAGCGAACATCCGACAGTTATTTTAGCATCGTATGGAGCAGAACATTACTGCTATTCACTTCCGAACGCAAAATCGTATATACGGAGTTGAATATTTTTGTTATTAATTTCCGAACGTCACAGCAAACATTCGACATTTATTTTAGCATCTTCCGGAGCTGAATGTTATTGCCATTTACTCTTGAACATAAAGGCAAACATCAGACATTTATGTTATCATCGTATACACGGAGTTGAATATTATTGTGTTCATTTCCGAACCATCGAACGCAGGTGAATGTTACTGTTATTCATTTCGAAATTTAAAAGCGAACATCCGACAGTTATTTTAGCATCGTATGGAGCAGAATATTACTGCTATTCACTTCCGAACGTAAAAGCAATCATCTGACATCTATTTTGTCATCTTCCGGAGCCGAATGCTATTGCTATTTACTTTCGAAAGTACAGGCAATCATCCGTCATTCATTTTATTATCGTAAGAAGTTGAATATTTTTGTTATTTATTTCCGAACGTCAAAGGGATCATTCGACATTTACTTTTGCATCTTCGGGAGCTGAATGTTATTGCTATTTACTTCCGAACGTAAAAGCAAACATCAGATATACATTGTATATTTTATAAACGTATATACGGAGTTGAATGTCATTGTTATTCATTTCCGAACATCAAAGCAATCATTGAACATTAATTTTACCACCGAACGCACCTGAATGTTACTGTTATTCATTTCGAAATCTAAAAGCAAACATCCAACAGTTATTTTAGCATCGTATGGAGCAGAATATTACTGCTATTCACTTCCGAACGTAAAAGCAATCATCTGACATTTATGTTAGCATTTTCCGAAGCCGAATGTTATTGCTATTTATTTTCGAAAGTAGAAGCAAATATCCGTCTTTTATTTTATCATCGTACGGAGTTGAATATTTTTGTTATTCATTTCCGAACGTCAAAGGGATCATTCGACATATAGCCTACTCAAGCATCTTCCGGAGCTGAATGTTATTGCTATTTACTTTCGAACGTAAGAGCAAACATCCGGCATTTATCTTATCGTCTTACGGAGTTGAATATTATCATTCACTTCCGAACGCCAAAGCAAACATTCGGTATTTATTCCAGTATCATACGGAGTCAAATGTCACCGTGATTCATTTCTAAACTCAAAAGTAAACATGCGACATTCATTTTTGCGTCTTACGGAGCCGACTGTTACCGCTGTTCATTTTCAAAAGTAAAGGCAAACATCCGACTTTTTTTGTAGCCCGATTGGGCCACCGAATTTTCAGCAATGAAATTTTGGTGGCGCAGGTCGTTAAAAGTCGTGAATAGCGAGATGATCGTAACCGATGTCGATATGTTCTAATAATTATTGATACTTGAGTGATGAACGCATGTGCACAACTTCCGCAGGTGTACTTCTTTAGAAAGTAGCGAACAATCAAGGCAGTGGACATCAGAGTGTGATTAAATCGAAAAGAAGCCCCTGAAATCGGAATTTGATGAAAATGGGCAAAGTCGGAACTCCATGATATGTATTTTGATTGAGCGGTCAAAATAAAGCTTAACGGGAATGTGCCCTTGAATACCCTCGTCCACCCTCGTCCACCCTCGTCCAACCCGCGTCAATCGAGACGCAAATTCCCGAGGATGGATTATCCGTGCGGGCGGATGGACTCGTCCACTGAACGCGTATACCCGCGGGTACCCGCGGGGATACGCGTCAGTGGCCTCGTCCAGATCTCGGAAAAGCGTGACGTTTCCCGCGGTCGGCACTGTACACTCATCTTCATATCTGTTTCCGGGCTCGCGTCGTGCGAGTGTGTTCGCACATTATTGTGCGTTGGCAGTTGGGTTACTGCCCGACTTGTAAGGATCCATAATGCCATTTCATGAAGATGTATGCTGTTGTTGTAATGTACAGCAAGTGCACAGACCTATAGTTAAAGAAACAATTGTTCTACAAAATGCTCGTTACAGCCAGTTTATCGATTGTTGCCTATGATATCTTGAATCATTTTCAAGCCGCAATTGCTTTGAAGGTGTTCATGATAGATAAACAAGACCCCCTATGGCAGTGTCATTTCTATTCATTGTGAGCGCTGGGTAATATCTGTTTTGTCTTTTTAAGCCTGTTTTGGAATGGTTGTGAGATGCAGGGTGTATCGTCAGCTTTGTGTTGCCATGTTCTTTAGGCCTAATTTGGTGACAAGTTTGTCCGGGAGGAGGGGAGGAGGTTCGGTTGGTCGTCTGTTTGTGGGGAGAAAGAGATTGGTCGAGATGAGCCGATCACTTGAGAGTAGAGTGCTGCAAGTGGGCCACCGAAAGGAGGGGTCACGGGGGTTCAGATTAAAAAGCACTCGGAAGGGAGATGGTGGGGGGGGGGGGTGGGATGGAGGAGGGGGGAGGGAATCAGGTCTGGAGATAAAGACAACCTGACAGCGCATTTAGTAACAGTTTAGAGAGCAGCAAGACAGAGAGGGAGATAGATAGGAAAGAGAAGAAAGAGAAGAGAATGAAGTGTCCTGCAAGATTCTTTGTCAGATCTTATTTGGTTCTTGAGTATATCGGTGGACAACAGTCTTTGCAAGAGACTTGATTTGTTGAGAGCAACAGTAAGCAATGCAAGTTTTCACCCATTTTCTTTGTGATGCACTCATATCAGAATTGGACTTGCAACTTACAAGCCTGTAAGAGTGATTTGCCTTGAAGTATTTTCATTGTTCTGGGTAGTTAGAGATTTTGTTGTTAACCCGTTGTGGATGGACAGATTTTGCTACAACACGCCTTTCCCATGGACACTTGCCCGAGTATACTTGGCGCTCATCCTCAGAGGGTTAGATGTTGCAGTGTACTGTGTAGAGGAACAAGTTTATAGCCTGCCTCTAAAAGGGCGCTTTACCCGCTGCAGCTGCACTTCCGAATCCATTGGCCGGTTGATGCAGGTTTGCTCGGCGCTGCAGATTCATCTCCGGGTTTATCAAGTCATCTTCTCTTTTCCTTTACTCGTGTCAGATGGGGGGAGATGCTCTAGACTACCTTCTGTTGCTCTCTGCTGCCACTTTTAAGTAAAAATTGAACTCTCTTTCACCCGCTTGTTCCAAAGCGCCTAAAGTTCCTTGTTTCCTGCGAGCAGTGTGTGCAGCCTTATGAGAGAGAGAGAGAGAGAGAGAGGAAAAAAAGAAGAAGGAGAAAGAATGAGGGTCAGAAAATCTCTTCACCTTTGCCAAGCTGAAAAAGATGGCCGGCATGTGTATCCCTGACGAAATTGAAAGTGACAAGAAAATGGGCCCTGTTTTTGCGTCGTCACTCTCGCCGGAAAAAATCCCTCCATTTCTCACTCGCCCCGCTGCCGTCTGCCCGGCTGCATATTCTGATGCTTTATGTTTTGCACCGTCATGAATGCATGCAAATTTCCCCCATGGATGACGGCGCACTGCAGTCCCATGTATTGGAATTAATGGAGGGAACTTCCTAAGGAATTCGATTCAATCATTACGTTACCTGAGCTGATTCTTCATGTTTTTTCCCCCCGTCCCTTTATATACCGGTGCATAGAAGTAGGCAATATATTCCAGGAGTCACTTCTTTTAGCCGGTCACTGGCAATGCATCAAAACACATACATACATACATACATACATACATACATACTTTTGTATCTTTCTATCTATCTGTCTATCTATCTATCTATCTATCTATCTATCTATCTATCTATCTATCTATCTATCTATCTATCTATCTATCTATATGTCTATTTCTATGCACCAGGTGAAAATCTGTCATTATCTCCTTTTATTCTTTTTCATTCTTAATCTTCATAAGATAACAGCTGACCAAAACCCTTGAGTTTGTTGAGTGCATCTTTCGTTTTGCTTTTTCAAAGATTTCTGTTGTTTTTTTAATTTTTATTACTGCTTCAAGAATTAGTTGATATTTGTCGCTTGAGGTGAGGTGGGCAAAAAGTTGTGTCGTTGAAAAGTCCAGTGACATTTTTTTTTCCTCTCTCGGGTATGAAAAATGGAGGAGAGTAGGGACGTTATAGAGCAGAGTCTACTGAATCAAAAGTCGTCCAAATACCGGGAGGATTGGGGCTACATCCAAACAAATTTCAGGATGAACTATGCACCGTTTGGATGAGGATGATGATGCCCCCGGTCGTCATGGGAGATGGATGGGTGGTGCTTGCATGTCTGGGGAGATGGCATCCTTTGCATTACTTCTCCACCTTGCCCCCCACAAGAGTCCTCCGGTAGAGATGGACTAAAAATAGGATAGGAGGGATGAAAATGGCGGCGGAGATGTTTGAAACCATTACAAAAGTGCAACGTGGTCGTAAATGAAATTCCCCTCGACTCGGGATGGGCTAATTGCCGAGCGCAAACGACTCTTGCCTGACTTGAGCCGAAGCTATCCCGTCCTAGGAAGCCAAAGCTACTGCGGCCCGATCTAATGTGCTGCAGGGATTTTTGTTACCTCCTTTATATGCCTCCTTAAGCAAATGAGCACGCGGTTATTATGTACGGGTCATCTGCTGTGTTAAAGGGAGACTTATTAAAGTTTTTCCAGTATCGCCAGAGTAAGGGGGCCCACTTCACATTGCCGTGGAAATTCTATACTGAGGAGAGAATTTGAGGAGAATGTAAACACTGAGGGTTCCAATTAGGAGCAAGATATTAGATGTTTGCCAGACTTAACTATCCGTTGTACAGAGTACGTTCTGTCACGGACTTCCCCTGCACATTTCCAAATATTCTTTAATCTTTCAAATACATATATCTGCCATGCCCCTGCAAGTGTCTATGCATATTCATATGCATTTTCCTTTCACATTTCTAGTTTTCAGTATCATTGTAAGCATCCAGTTTTCTATTCATTCATCCGAGGATTTATCTTCTGTCAATTTGTATTCTTTATGTTCCTTCTCTTCTTGACTTCCTGTCGATCATCCCATCCCTTTTATGTCCACCGTCCTCTCATCTTCAAGAGTGCATCTTCCACACCCCTGTACATCCTCAGAAGCACCCTGCCAACCCCCTTGCAGCAACATACTGGTATCATGTTGCTGTTAGAAGTTCATGCTATGGATCTGTCTGTTTGTCTGTCTGTCTGTCCGCTTCTATATCTCTTTTTCTGTATCTCTATGTCTCTTCTCATCTGCCTCCATCCATCCATCCGCCTGCCCCCTCCCTCCATATCTGAGATGCAAGGGGGGAGGGGGAGTGGTGGGGGAGCTGGAGATAGATTGGTAATCGCAGCTAGGAGCCATCAAAGTTTTGTTGCTGGGGAAGAGGACCCCCTCACCCTGCCAAGTATGTCATAGATGGCTCTCTACCTGTATCTCATTTTTTGATTCAGTCAGGGGCTCATCTTCCTCACTCTACGGAGGAGTGAGGATTCCCCAGAGCTTGGCTTGTTGGCACGGAGACCAAAGTGGGAGATTGGTAACCCCCCAGCAGGAACCCCCTCCACCCCATCCCACCCCATTCCCATGCCTCCATTCGGTGTCACGGATGATTTTGACATCATCACAGCTTGATAAAGGAAGAGCTTTCCTGGTATTTGCGTTCCATTCCAACCCCTGTCAATTTCTGAAAGTCAGTGCCATCTTACCTCAGTCAGTATCAATAAGCAGCAGCCAACTACTCTGTGTGTGTGTGTGTGGAAAAGAAAAAAGTAATGTGCTTGGCTCGATTGTCAGATTGGTGACAGTCGCATAAAACTTTCACCAGCTATCTAATATGCACCGATGATGAACAAACTCGCAATCAATTTCCAATGGACTATCTGCAATGGTATACATCAAGGATCCGATCAGTTGCAACTACAACGTAAATGTAATGTAAGCGCTGAATACTGTATGAATGAATGTAATTCACTCCTTACGAGATGTCATAGGGGCCCAGCAGGGGAGGGTAAATATCTTTTTCTGATGCCTGATTGAGTGCGACGTCAGTGGACACTTATGACATTATCTCGTCTATCATTTTACCATCATTTCAGTCTCCACTGGCCTCACAAGATAAGGTGGGATTAAAAATTCAGTGTATATTATATCTTCTGGCAGTACAGTCTGTGTCACCCTTGTGAACTTAAACAAACTTATCAAGATTACTCTTTGATTGACATCCAATCAGCAGGATGTGGTTAAAATGATTTCATTGAATTATTGAGTAGCAGCTATAGAGCTGATGATTACTCTGGATAAAGTTTGATCCTCGTTGATAAATGAGCATCGTTATCCCTGATTAGTCATCAAAATCCACAATGGGGAAGCAAATCTATGTCTTTTGAGATCAAACTATGTAGTTATGATGGTGTCATATGAAGAAAAGGGTTATTGAGTTACAAGTTTCTGTGCCTTGATATCAGCCTTGTAGAGTGCAGTGTGATATTGCAGAGGAACAGTAACTCAATCATTTCATTAGAACCGGTGCTTAAAGGGGCTGTACAGTACTGGTTGAGGTTGGGATTCATGTTTTGAACATTCCTAAGTGAGATAATTAGAAACCTCTTATGAAATATGAAAGAGCGTGTAATTTTAAGAAGGATTCAACGTTTATTTGATGATAATTGACTTTCAAATGGCTGAGATATCCCCAAAAATGATAATGATAAAAGGCGACAGGCCACGCCTTTTATTAGGATTTCTTTGTTTCACCTTGTTTTTGGATATCTCAGCCATTTCAAAACTGATTTTCGTCAAATAAACTTTTGATACCCCCTAGAATTGCATGCTCTTTGACATCTCATAGAGTGGTTTCTGAATATCTTGCAAAATGTTAAAAGCTAAATCCTCACCTCAACCAGAACTGTACATACCCTTTAACCCTTTTAGTGCTAGGAAATTTGGACAGTGCCTACAATGCTATGGGTTTTCTGTGCCAATTAACACTCAAGCACACATTGGACAAAGGATTAAGAGCTATTGACATGTGAGAAAATGAAGAGCTAGATAGTATGCATGGAATGAAAGTAATGAGGACAGATCTGATTATAGATATCGATGAAAAAAAAAGTGACCCTTCAGGCATTAGATGTAAAAGATTTGTAGTAAATCATGCAAGTTGCGTTGAAGAACCAGACAGTCTGTTTGGCAAGTCTGCCTATCGACCCCAACTTCTTCTCGATGGCCTTGTCGGGGAGGGTTGATCCAGATGGGAGCCGACCGACCCTCCGTCTGAGATGGATATTGGTCCCAGCATGATGCGGACAGGAGTCCCAGCGCCCTCCTGCCGCTCACGCTCACGGGCACTCTCGTCTCCGATCTCTCCCTCTCTCTATCTATATATCTCTGTCTCACAGGGGATATACTACTGCCAGCACAAAACCGACATCTCTTTGGGTCCAGTAGCTGGCTGGCTACCAGTCAGTTGGCTTGGCTGACTATATCGGAGGTGGCAGCTCCGGCCGGCCAATGCCGGGAGTGTTTTCGCGGGAGCACTGGTGAAACGAGATACTAATGAGACAGAGAGAATGAGACAGAGATGGAGAGAGCTCGGACTATATCTACGTTTCAGAGAAATTGCATGATTATAAGTTACTTGGCACTCCCCCCTGCAAGGCATAATTTGGCAGACTCTTACGAGAATTTTTTCTTTTCTTTTTTAAACTCTGTGATTGGTGATTCCGACAAGACGCATCCGAAAGGGAAGATGGGAACATTGCTAACAATGACTGAGATTGATTACCAATCAATGCTCCGGCTTAGCTCAGGGACGGGTTTGTCCAGCGATGCTGCCACAAATTTCCAAATCTGCTCTTCAATTTCAGAAGAAAAAAAAAGAGAGTGTTTACACAATTTTCATCAATTTCAGGGCTTGAGGAAAGGAGAGGAACATAATGAAAGTTTTTGGGGCTTCATGAAAGTAATACCCTGCTGCCCTCATGGTCCTTCTTTTACTGTCTCAGTCACGTTGAAGGCTAGGAGGGAAATGCCGTCATTTGAGTCGAGGTGCTTCAGCGCCCTGTCCGGAAATGCTCAATCTGTCCGTGCTTTATCATTATCATCATTATTATTTGGTGAGGAGAACAGAATCACCAAAAATGTGGAAACCTGTCTCTGGGATGAGAAGGAGTGTGAATCATTTAGAGATGACAGTTTTCTTAAGTTGTGATCAAGAGCTATCAAAATAGTCCTAGCAGTTGTCTGGTTGTGTGTGTTATTCAGACTTGGAGACAGTCTGTCCGTGATGGTCATCAACTAATGATATGTTGGTGTTGGCTAACCGGTCAACACAAATGTTTTGCCATTTGAAATATCCCAGGTAAACACTGGTATCCTGCTGTTGCAAATAAAGAGGGGAGACGGATAGATAGAGAGACTGAGAGAGCGAGAGAGGGGAGAGAGAAAAAAATAAGAAAGATAACATACAGGCCTAGGCCTATTGCAAGAATGACTGTTGGTAGATGCTTCGTTTACCGAGATACGCTTCAAGGAGGCTAGCAATCAGTGTAATTATTAACCAAACCATATCAACAAAGTGACTCCGTCGAGCTGCACAACTGTCACAATCTCATGGTAACAAGTGGCCTGGCTTCTGCACCTTGCGACCGTTTATCTGCCAAAATCCAGATTTGGCACCATCCAAATGGCAAAAATTCTCGATAGCCAGCAACTTCTTGTGTTGTGTTGTTTTGTTTTGTTTTTCTGAGGAACCACTTAAGTACATTCTGCCCGCTAAAAATGCATGATATCTCATAAGAACACGCAATGTACTTCTTCCTTCTTATTCAGGCAACGTGCTTTTTGAGATAATTTGATTAAGGTGACTCATGTTAAAGCCATTCAGCACGTATCAAGGTTGAAGCGCAGTCCAGTTGGGGGTTACGAGTAACATATTTGTCTGTCCTCACATTGGAGTGGATGAACTTCAAACTACATAAACTGACTTAGAGAACAAGCAATGATGATGACATGTAGCCTCATATTCCTCTTATATTGTGAAGAAGCCATTCCTTCACATCCAATGTATGACTTTTTTTGGAGGGGGGGGGAGGCAAGAGCAGGTTGTCAGACACATACATGTATCGATGACAAAATTCTAACTGTATGAATTGGGTAGCATGCAGCGGAGAGAAGCTTTAGTACCTGAGATATTTGTTCAAAATCATAAGAAATGTTTGAAAGGAATTGCGTCCATATTTTTTTTAATTTTTTTTTTTTGCCGAGGCCTTGAAACAAGTCCACGTATTGACATGTGGTTACGAGCCGTGCATCGATTTCTGAATCGCATTGCAAAATTCAATACCACATCGCAACTATTTCAGTTTCTTATTTGCCCAATGTTTGGCTTTTTTTTTCTTTCTTTTTGCCTCAGTTCTTCCTCATCAAACTCATACATATTTTATATACTGATGAGGGATTTTGGGATGGTGACATTTCTGGTTTAATGCCAGCTTGGAGATTCGTCCGCGTTGCAGCGGTTGACATTGTCTTGGAATTTATGGAAATTAGACAAAAACTTGATGTAGTTGATGATAGCTGTACTTGGCATATAACATAAAGCAATAAAGCAAAACAGCTCACTAGGAAGGTACAGCATGGGATCAGTTTTGAGGTCATAAACATAAATCAGCCTCGCTTGTAGACGTTTTGCTGTAGATTCGGTAAATATGCAGTCTGAACTATTGTTTCCTTGTTTGTTTGTCTTTTGGTTTGTTTGTGCAGTGTTTGATTTGCTGTTGTGAAGATAATCAAAGATGTATATCTGTCTGCATGTATTACACATTTGGGAATGTCTAATTGAGGGATTTTTCTTAGCACTTTCAATTATCATTTCATATATATTAATTCTCCCATGATTTTTTTTTTTTAAATTCTATCTTTGTTGTAGTAAATGAGATCAACTCTGTCACATGTAGAAGAAGCCCGCCCTTGAGTCCACAAGAATTTTAAAGCTGTGAACAGGGAGGGGACCACCTCCCTGCCACACATAAATGGTAAATGCCTCATAGTAAAGTGACACATTTCACAGCCGGTAGATATGTCAGTTATGAACCCCTTCTTGACCGCCATCCCCAAATTCCACATGTAATGTGTACTATCATATAGCCAGTGGCATTGACAGGGTTAAAGGCATTCCTTCCATATGTCAACATATCACTGGCCAGGAATTCATAAGGTGATAATTGCTTAATGGTGCAGAATTGCTAATCAGGTTAATCCTATGTACCCACAAGATAAGGATGGGGAGAGCTCCAGTTTTACTGGTTATCTGATAATCCCATCTAAAAGACTTCCCTACTAATAACAAACACAGAAAAAGGTCAGTGGTGGCATTTGGTCGTTACTGTTTAACTAATCCCTGTTCAAGGCTATACCAGTTTCTGTGAAGCTACTGGAGATTCAAGTTAGTTTCGTAACTTTGTCTTGTCACCTCTGACGAGTCCATGACGGAGAATATGATGTCACACCATTGTCGTCATGATTGATTGGCGAAGACAGTGGCGGCTTTCTGATGATTAGACTTCATTTGCTGTTAGCGCCTGCTGAGTCGTATTTGCGTCGTTTCGATATTGTCAACGTCACCAACCCTCAAATCATCCCCACACTTCCGATACCTGTGTGTGTCCTTCGACTACCCGACTGTTCTAAACTTAGATGTTTTTACCTAATAAGACAGGATAATATATGAGTGTTTAATTTGTTTGGAGACGAAAAGTGTTTTGGGGCTTCTAATTTGTAAACTCGTCATTTTTTTAGCAACGCGATATTGCATGGCCTCCATGTCCATACAATATTGTAGTCTATAATCCCCTTCAACACGTTTGTATACAAGCCAAGATTTCCCACAGTGCCTTGAGAAGGGACCACGTGCTCCCCGCGATGGGAAACTTGGGCTTCAGTTAAAGGCATTCAAACAAAATCAAATTATGGATTTCAAAAATCTTTGCTGTGTCCTAAAACTTTTGAGGGTTCAGCGCTTTCTGTTCTCTCTCGCTCCCCCGACAGAATGGGATATCCGTTGATTACTTCTGAGCTAGAATTGATGAATGAGACTCCCCCGAATGTGTTTGATTGATCGGACGCAGCTCGGAACTGGAGGTCTGTGGCATTTCATGGTCCGTAATTGCAGTGGCTGAAATTTTAACTTCATTGTTAGTTCCAGTCAAGCTTATTCCAGCATTGCTAATGAATGGCAATGTATGTTTTTGTCTGATGGTCGTGAAACAGAATAAGAACCAGGTACAGTTAGCCCCCTGAGAAAGTGCAGAGCAACTCTATGGATACCAGTTCTGGACCTCAATGGTGTCCCAGACGTTTAGTCTGTTTCTGGATTGCTTATCAATTAGCTTCTCTTGTGAAAAGATGGAGAGCAGAATAGAAAAATTGGAAGCAGACGTCAAGGGGCAAATGGATATTGTTAGGAGTGGCGATGACTTTTTCCCCCTCTTTTTATTATCGTTATTGAGGAGCAGAATTGAGTCAGTTTATGAGCCTTATGTACGGAAAGCCATAATGTTGGAGAAAATGTGATGGAACCAACTTCTGGGTTGGCGTGACGTTGATACATCCATCCTGTGCTGCCGTCAGACAGATACAGAGATGGAAGGAAGGAAGGAAAAAAAAAACTAACAAAAAGAAAAGATGCAGAGAGAGAAAGAGAAAAAAGAGTGAGATATGTATAATATGTATGCAAAGAGAGAGAGAGAGAGAGACAAACAAACATATGTACATACATACATACATGCAGACAGACAGAAGCAGAAGGGGGAGATAGAGAAGGATTGGTAAGAAATAACAACAACAAAAAAAAAATGTGCTGATGTGAACGCCCTACTGAAGTAAGTGTAAGGAAAGGATATTTTTAGAGAAACTGCTACAGATTTGTCATCGGCAATTGCCAGCTTTATTCACTGTTGAAGCTCGTCGCAAATTGTTGATAGGGCAAAAAAGTAACCAGCCAGTCAGTCACACTTGACGAAGACTGTCGATCCTCTTGGCATAGTTCTTTCATCTTATCATCTTCCAGTCAAAGCAATGATCAGTTTAAGTACTTCCATGTGGGCACGACGACGATGTAGGAGAAAGAAATATGTGGAAATAAAACTGAAGTTTGTGACTTGGGAGACAAAGGAAAGAGATGTAATCGAAGTCCCACGCGATGCAGTTCCACCTCAGTAACTTGAAAATCCCCCTTCCCTCCCCCCTCGCCTGGTCACTCGCATTCGGTCCAGCTGAAAAGAAAACTCTCAACTCCGCCATATGTCCCAACAATGGTTGCCTACCAGCGGTCATTGTCCAACCACTGGGGACCTATCAAGTTGTTATGGTAACCTATGTTGGGGTCATACACCTGGGCATGAAGGGAAATCTGAAATTTTGAGTCCATCTCTCTCCCCTTTGTTTAAAAGACGGTGGGAGTGTAAAGTCGCCATTGATTGAAGCCAAGAAAGAAAAAGGCTGCAAAACTTTAGAAATCAAAGAATTCTGTTGATTTCATCTTAGCCGCCTTCAAATGGAAAGATATAAGATAAAGTGTAAGTCTGGAATCTAAATGCCAATGAAATAGAGATTACTTAATATCCCTAATCCCAAAAAGCATCACCAAAGCCTCTCTGTGGGACTGAGGAGCAGTGCTACACCTGAGTGTTTGCGCTGTTTAAACTTTACAACTAGGTCGAGTTTGGATTGATTTAGTACTGAATGCTAATAGAAAAAGCTTGTCACGTTAAGCTAAATGCCTGGGCACATAGCCGGTTAATATGATCTTGCTCATTGATATTGGACAGGTAGTACATTCTCTTCTTAACAAATCCCTTACCTTTTGGGATGGCTGTTGTTACATGCATCATAGGTCCATGCATGCATTCATTCCACTTGTTAAATCTTGGCATGTTATGAAGAACAAGAATTCAAGAAACCCTGGAAATATGTCAGGCCGTGTTAACACGATTTGACGTGATCTGAATTAACTGACTGCTGATGTGCACAAGGGGATAGAATTCGGTGTGAAATATGCTGTGGAGTGCAGGTCCATTAATGGACATCCACAAAAAAACAGTGGAGAAGCGAGAGAGATCGATTGTGCGTGCAAACTGTGTCCCCGGTGAATATCGCAGTACCTGGTCATTGTCGTCAGTGACAAGGTTATCGATGCTCTACCGGAGCCCCGCTTCACATGGCAAAAATGAACCACACTTTTGAGAGTCCTCAGTGAGCTGAATGCTGTAAATGTATGACATGAAATAGCAGAGTTTGCTTCATGTGCCTCATCTTGCCTAATACCTTGTGGATGGATTTGTGCCCCCTTCATACTCTACTCCAGGCAAAGCTTCTTGGAGACTACGTGTACATCGATAAAGCTCGACTCAAACTAACAAATGTATGTTGTGATGTAAGGTTGACATTTGTGCAGAAGATAGTGATGCCCAAGTAACATACATTACATTCCCTTTGTGTGAGTGCTTGTGTGTTTGTGTGTCTGTGTGTATGTGTGATGACAGTCCCTCAAACACTCGCATGTCAATTAGAAATGCCATGCAGAAATACCTACCAAAGATTCTATTTTTTCCCCTACAACGAAGCTCTTTCAGTCTTTGTGCTACAGTAGAGGCATGTGTGTGGTGATGGTCTGTGATAGCTGTCAATCACATTTATCTTTTAAGTTGTCGGAATTCAAAGAAGGCAATGGAATGAGAAGATCATGTGCATAGTGAATGCAGCAGCAAGAGTAGAGGAAGGTGTTTTGAATGTGAAAGGGGCTCGCAGTTATGCCACAGTCCGCCGTGTACGCCGTACAGGTGCGGTGCTCTCCAGGTGCCCAGATCAAACAGCGTCGGACAGATGTTTTCTCGGGTTACCCGTCCGCGCCGGGCCCGCAATCCCATATTATTTCATCCGCGGTCAATTGCACCACGGTATTAACTCCGCCGAGTGCGATGACACTCGTACGGTTCCCGGAGAAACGGGGACTTGTTTACCGAGCATTAGGATCGGCGAGGGGAGACTTGTTTATCTTGAACGCAAGACGTGTTCTTGAGTGCTGGGGGTATTTCCAGATTTGTTGGCTTTACTTTTTGTATTTCATTCTTTTTGTATTTCATTCTTTTTTCTCACTTTCAATAACATCCCAAAGACAACAAAATGTCAAATCTATAGCCCGGAGGCAACAGCGCCCTCAAACAGCAAATTATAAACATGTGTGCATCATTAAAATTCTCTCGTTGTTTTAATATGGAATTGTGTTGAAACTCACAAGAGAGAGAATACTTACAATTCTTACAAGGTCAATAACCTTCCCCAATTTCTCCCTACCCTGACAGTGTTAAAGAATCTGAAAAGACTTTTCTAAAAGTTACATTGAGGAGTTTCTGAACCATGTATGGAGTGTTTCACACCCTTTTTTATTGTCACCAGGCAAAAACGAGGTGATGAAATCTTTTCAATCAGTGCAAGAAGCTTGATCCTGGAAAAGTGAAGTGACAGCTCAATCGTCATATGTGTGTATAATTGCAAACAGACTGTTCCTTACGCCATTCCATACTGAATTCGAAAATGCCCTTAGACTAGATACACAGGCCACCAGGTTCCCATACAGAATGGGTTAATGTATCACAAGAATACTGAAGTGACACTTGTCAGAATTTTTCCCCCACCAAAATATTACATCGCTCAAATTGTTTGTCTTTAATAGGTATGAAAAAAGAATGTATATGCTTACAGATATGGGTAAGATCACATATCTTATATTACTTTTGAAAAAAAAAATGGGGGGGGGGGAGGAATCCATTGGTAAAATAAGTTCGTTTGGATGGGTTAGTTGTGACTTGGGTATTTGTGCATATTTATGGGAGAAGCAGATAGAATATGTGTGCAGTGAGAATTGTGTAGCCCTAGCCCCAGTGTCTCGAATGTGACGTCAGTTGCTACGGCAATTATTGCCAATTATGGTGCCCGGGCAGAATGGATGCCGAAATAACTTGTTTGTTAAATCTATCCCCCTCTCACCATCTTCACTCCAGAGGTTTCTGTAGAGCATAACATTGACCATCGTGCTGTCTGTTTGTTTGTGTGTATGTGTGTGTTTTTTGTTTGTTTGTTTGTTTGTTTGCCTTCTTGTGGATAGGGTGGGGTAGAGAATTATAGCATACGGTAGCTTTTGTCGATAATTCCCCATATGAATACATTCATGTTCTTTGATGGGTTTTAAATCTCTCCGTCAGAGATAAAAAAAAAAAAAAAGAACTTTTGCTGCTATGTTAAGAGTGCATGGACTGTTCTTGACCCCCAAGAAGATGTTTTCACTACTGAGCCTATATGAAGCAACATCTATTCTCTCTGTATGTCAAAATGCACTTTTCCATTCATCTGGCATTTCTTCTCTTTTATATATATTTTTTTTCTAGGAATAAAGACAAACCTCTCCACTCCCTTTAGTTATCTTTCATATCTTTCTTTTTTTACGTTTATCAACAGTTAGCGGCATTTAACTTCTGAATATTAAAGAAAGAGAGAGGGGGAAAAAAATCTTCCTTTTTAGTAATTGATAACGCAGATAAATTGCTGTAGAATTTGCAAATGTCAAGGTTACCCACTCTTTAGCTCTCCTTATTTTGTTTGCGATGATCAATGGGCAGCGGAGATGCGAGGTCCCTGTGAAATTCGACGTGAATTATTCATTGTGCCCGAACGGTGCAGCGGCTGCGTGTCAGTGTGTCTCTGTGTGCTGTTATTTTGAAGAGAAACGGGCAAGGCTATGTAACCTGCAACAGAATGTGAGGGCAAAAGCACCAAAGAGGGAGACAGAAAGAGAGAAAAAAATAGAAGAGATGATACTAATGAGAGAGAGAAGGTAGAGGAAGAGGAGGGGGTGATGGAGGAGATAGTGGAAGAGAAAGAGAGAATGAGAGATTCAGCAAGAGATCTGTACACTTTCGATTGTCAAATCTCTTATGAAATTTATAGGTGGTGCGTAGAAAATGACAGAATGACAAGAATATGATATGTGTTTGTAAATTTCAGTATTGCATAAATAGAATGAATGGAACATTGTGACAGATTTAGAGTTTCAAACATTTCAGTATTACTAGCATGCACTCTAGGCTAAAGCAAAAACAACAATAGCAACAGAAACAACATCATCATCACCCACCACCAACAACAAATGTGTTTGTAAATTTCAGAATTACATAAATATAATGAATGGAACATTTTGTCACATTTAGTTTTTCAAACATTTCAGTATTACTGGCATGCATTCTCGGCTGAAGCAACAACAACAGGAGCAACAACAAAATATATGTTTTTATAGATTTTAGTTATTATGTAGATATCTTGAATGAAACATTTTGACACATTTATTCCACATGTCAGTTGCTACCTCGCTATTTCTGCTTTTACCCAAGCAGCGTAGTGCAAAGTGGCGTAAAATTAAATATTCTTGTTTGTTATTTCATTTTTATTAAAGATTGTTCCATGTTTAATAGGTACATATACAGTATACATATTGTTGTGCCTTTCTGTACAGTGCTATTGGTTTAAAGGAAGTGAAGTGATAGTGTTTTTCTTTTTCTTAATACTTAAACCAACAATATATAACTAAGCAAGGATATCAAAACATGATTTGAATTGAGATATACAAAAAAATGTAATATATATTGGTAACTCAAAAGAGGAAAGATGGAAATATACAAGGTCAAAAGAAGAGAAGTTAGATCTGATGCCCGGGACGTCTTTTACAATTTGACGAGGCAAATGAGTGAAAGAACAGACAGAAATACATATATGTCAAAGCCAGTAGTGATGGAGAAAAATAGCAGAAAGCAAAAACAGAATTGATAGAAAAATAGAAACATTAAAGACACAAACATTTTCAAAAAAGTGAGTCCGTAACTCGCCTTGAGGGAGTATCGTGGCCACTTCCTGCCTCAGTCCATCGCAGAGGAAAGTTTCTGACGCGAAAGTTAAGAGCCCCTCCGGAAAGAAAGGATACAATATTCTGACGAGTCCCGAGTTTAGCTCACAAAATGCCAAAAGAAAGAGAGAGAGAGAAAGACAAAAAAAAAAACTTCATTAATTTCCAGCTTTAATATGATATTGCATATTCCCTATTTACTTCTGATTCTAGCTCTTACTGAAATTGAAACCCGTGTTTTTTATCCCCGATAATCGTTCCCGAGCTACGGCATCGGGCAATGAACCATCAAACGCCCGATAGCAGATTTTTTTTTTCCCCCTTTTGCTCCATCAGAAGGGAACATCTGGTAATAAATAGCCAGTAAAAAGCTGAAATTTGACTGCAAGAGAATTTTTGAGAATACCACGATATATTTGCTTGTTGCCGGTAATAAAAATACATCCACAGCTGTTAAATTAGATTGATTCTAATCAATGGCTACTCCTGATTTGATCAACAAGTTTTTCCCCCATACCTTTACTGAAATCTTTGAGCGAGTGAATCCAGATGATACCTTAGTATGGATTGATTTTATTGACATTCTGTAGTTGCGCGGCAGAGTCGTAATGAACTTGCCCACGCATTCGGATCGGGATATGTGCGCAACCTAATAGTCGTCCAAAACAGAATCATCGCGGTGAAAATGTGTTTGAGGTAAAGTCCGCAGAGGATATCGGGTAACGGCCAGAGTATATGGACACTTTCTCCAAAGGATAAACTGCATCAGATTAATGCTGTTTAAAAACAACTACAGAAAAACTTATAATATAGATATTAAATAATACCTTTTTATAGAGCAAATAAAACAATATTGCAGGTGATAGATATCAAAGAGAAGGGGGGAAGATGGGGGGAAGAATGGAAAAAGGAAGATTTTTGATAGCAGTGAACAAAGATAGGAGATGAGGAAAGAAGATTGTGTGGTTCATTTTTCAGGACCAAATATGGAAATTGAAGTTCAAAGAGAAGAAATCCATGACATTTCGTAGGATTTGTAAAGTAAAAAAAAAAAAGATAAAGGGAGAGGGGTAGGAACTGTCCAAGACAAGCATTAAACTTTAACGGGCAAACCCCCAAGGTACTATGGATGAAGACTCTTCCATTTTGTTCCCTTGACAACGGATGATGTTTTCCACAGTTGTGTTCGGGTCCTGTTCTCCCTGCCTCCTCACTCCTCCCTTTGCATGATGCATATGGCTGAAAACATCTATCATTCATAGGGTGATTAAACGTATCAACTGAGATATATCACCCACTCTTAATGCCTTCCCCCAACGAGGATTTCACTTCTTCTTCCTCGTCGCTTCTGACGGAAAGGAAGATTTTTATTATCACCTTTGAAAGAAATGAAGATCTTCAAATATAAAAAAGGGAAAAGTGTTATGATCATTTTGGAGAAGATACATGTACCATTTGGAGACAAAAATACAAAGTCTATGCCAAATCTTTGTTAAGTTTGTTCCATATATGATGGTGGCTCATAATTTCTTGCAATCAGTGATAAATACTAATCTTTTGAATAACAAATGGTAGAGAGGTTCTATTCACCTCCGATAGTACTAGGGTTATACTTTTGATCTTGTCACCCTTGATTGCCATGGGCAAATAAAGAAGAATCTAGGCAGACATGAAGGGTGCTCATTAAAAGGCAGAACATCATAAATCAGAACGTGAAGTCTGAACAGTTTTTTTTTCCAGTGATATGGTAGTCATTTTGATCAAATAGCAATAGAATTTGGCAATATTATACTATTTCTCACTTGTTGGCACTCCGTGAGTGAAATCTTTGACAATATGTCAGTTTTTTTTTTATTGCTGTGTGAAGTTCTCGGCTTTCCCCATCTTGATTTTTCTTTTGAGTGACGAGTGTATATAGAGAGGGCAAGCAGCTACTTCACACGAGTGATGTATATTTGCAGTATAAAGAGAGCTGTCATTTCTGAAATCTGCGCGCATGTCAGAGACTGAGATCTGAAGATATACTTGAATGGATATCAATCTGCTATTCTAGGTGCTCAAAATTTGATAGTTGTGTTTTTTTTTCTTCATTTGTTTTTTGTCTTGTTAGTTTTGTGTCTTTTTTTTCTCCTTTCCTTTGTTTTCCTTTGTGCAATATTTCTACCCATGTGACCGCCGTCAAGGTTGAAGTATTCTTTGTGTTTCTGTTTTTTTATTGACGCAACGGCCAGAAATAAAGAAGTCGCTATTGACGTGGAGCGCTCAATCACCGATTCCTTTCTATTCTGGGCTCTCTTGCGATGTTGTCTATCCGGAGAGTCCCCGTACTCCATCGTCTTTGCAGGAAATTTTCCCATGCCATGAATAATTCAAACAATACCACGGCTTCCTACTCTCTCTCTTTCTGCACCTACAAGGAGGGGTCGTTGACGGAAGGTGACGAGGGTTCGTGACCGAACGTGACCTTGGAACCGCCCTAGACTTTGACACACTTGAATGTTCAAGTTCAGCGCATGTAGATAAATGACAGTGCTCTTTAAAGCGGTGACACCCCACTTTTTAACAAGCCCTCGACATTGGTTTATACCTGAAGATTGGTCCCATAAAAGAAAAGCATAGTTTGAATTTTGTTTCAAAACTAGCTATGGACACAATGTTTGACCAGATAGGATCATTCTTTACGATATCCCATGACCTTAATTTTAATGCATGATGCATCTTCAACTGACCTTAAGTCACAAGGTGTCGTTTCTCAGATAATCGATATATTTCGGCCATGAACTGGTTGTTTTCTCTCTGTATGTTTCGAGTAGCAATTGGCTCAGAAAACCCTGTGGTGTCATACAAACTGTCCAAAGTCCCTGGCACAGATTAAGGGTTACAAATGTTTAACACTTGAGCGGTCAGCGAGAGCCATGATTTCTGCCAAGCCAGTGTCCTCCGATGACCGTAGTAAACTTGATGAAAAAGATTGAATAGGCTGTCCATTCACACTTTAAATTGGCACGAGGAATTTGTCTGGTGTTGTTGGGTGGTGTTGTCATTCATCTGTGTATTCTATTCACCTGGTATGGCAGGTGTGTGTATGTGTGTTTAAGAGACAATACAACCAGGCTGAGGAGGGAGAGAGATACATTGTGTGCGCTGTCCCCTGGAGTAAGGCAAGGGAGGGTAGAGTTACCCATCCCCTAGCGAACCAGTCTCGCATGGGTTCGCTTCCAGATCTCAACGAGGATGAGGACGCAAGAGGTGTGTGAAGGGGGGATGAGGACGGAGAGGAATGCAAACATTTGTGGTTATCATTTATTGGATTGTACCAAAATATGGACGTAGGGAAGGAGGAATGAAGATTGAGGGAGTGAGGGAAGGATGGAGGGAGCGAGAGAGAGTGGAAGAGATGGTGGAAGGAGGAGATGGAGTCTCGTGTTGTTGTTGTTGCTGGTCTTCAGGGGATTTGCTTTGACATGGATGGACCCGGTCCTGGGAAGGTTCGGAGGTAGGGCTTAGACATCTGCTCTTGAACTCTGAGCCAGGACAAGGTCAACTTGGCATGCTTGGAGGAGGGAGGATGGATGAGGGGGGGGGGGGGAGGAGGAGAGGGGGAGGGAATCGTTGGCATAGGGGGCTGGACTGCAGCTTCAGTCCCCATGGGTCAGGGGATAATCCAGGTCATTGGAAGCCTTAGCCCCTGGGCAGTTGCAGTCCAACCCCAAGCCTCTTTCCCTTCTCTCGCTCTTTCTTCCAACCCCCTTCTCATCCTTTTTCCTCCAGCTTGCCCTGGTAGTGGACCCCCACCTCCTCTTGCTACTCTATCCCATCTTGTTACTTCCCCTCAAATCCGTGCTTGTTAGAACTGACCCTTTCCCTTACTGCACCCCCAAGAGATCCTGTATCTTTGGCCCTCCAATGCACCCCCCCCCCCCCCATATGCACATGCAGCTTAGGGGTTGCTAGGGATCCCTTCTTCTTTCGCATTTTCTACCTACCGGTATCATTTCCTTCATCCCAGCTTTGCTTTACTTGAGTTTCGAGTTTCTTCTTCCTGACCCTGATCCCCTTTTACTATACCTGTCATTATCCCCTTCTTCTGCACTAGCCCCCCTCTCCCATTCACCCTCACTCCCTTCATATTTTCTACCCCCCCCCCCCCACCTTTGCAAGAAGTTTTTCCTTTGAAATCAAGATTATTTCTTCTTCTTCTGGGATTGACTGAAGGAAAGAGTTTGTTTCCTATCCATCGATGCCTCGTCAGAAATCTCCAGCCATCACTAGCACATCATTCCCTCTCAGATTCTTTGGTAATATTTTGTCCTTAATGATCTTTTTGATGGAAGCAACAGGATTATTATTTGTCCACTCGTTTTTTCTGCCCCCCACCCCACCCCAACCCACCCACCCACCACCAGAAAGAAAGAAATGATATGAACAAAATGCAAGTAATGAGAATTTATCCCATCATGAAAACTCATCGGGGTTGGAGAGTTGGCTTTAGCTATGAAAACATGATTAAAGAAATGATGATACCATATTTTTACAAGTTTGCTTATTTCTGCAAGTTCATGCGTGCTTTTCATGGTTTTGAAGCTGCTGCCATTGATGTGCTGAACAAAACTGGATGTAGGCAAAACATGGAGTAAGCAATGATGTTGTAAGGGGAAAAAAAATGAAAGAGCTCGGAATTTGTAGCACAGAGCACTTCAAGATCAGATTACAAGATGATAGTGGGGCGTGAAGACAAAGATGGTATCACTCCAAATTTGCTCTTCTCTCCATTCGACATCCAAAGTATCATTCTTGTTCTTGCTCCGTAATCTCCTCGCTTTGCCCCTCCGAAATAAGAAAGTAGAGAAAGGGGGGGGGGGGGGGGGGGAGGAAAGGAAACCTGTGAGGGTGATTGTATGTTAACATTTCGAGATGACATGCTATATACAAGTCATTGCCTATGGGAATGGGCTGGGGCCCCCTGTGGAAAATCTACAGCGATTTTAGAATCCAAGAGAGGATGGGTTGAAGAAATAGTGGTAGGACTTTTCTTTTTCTTTTTCTTTTTTTTTCAAAAGAAGCTGAATGATGTATCTTGGTGAAATCAATTGTAATATTATCTGAAGAGATGCAAGTGCTTATAATGTGCACCATTTAATTTAGGTTGTGAAAGCATTCTTATGATGTGCTTTTTGAGCCTCCTCTCCCCTAGTTAAATGTCCAATGCCCCCAAGAAATGCTCTGTTAGAAAAACAGAACAAGAGCAAAACTTGTAAACTTTGACTCCGTGTCTGTCATCGCCATGGAGACGAAGAGAAATCATTGTGGAAATGCCATTAGATGTAAATTTTTTATTTCTTCTGCCGTTTGCGGCTTTCAGTGGAAGTGATCGGGCATGATGATGCATGTATCCGGTGTGGCGACT